>NC_081408.1:407215221-407538554 GCF_030272615.1 Cryptomeria japonica
ATGTAAATAACTTGTAATATCATTGGAAGATGACATAAAGAATTTATGTTTATGATTGGGAAGGGTATTTAAGTCAGACTGGTTAGGTTATTTTGAATATACATAAAGAGAAGGAATGTGTAGTGATATGATATTGTGTGAGCGATATTGATCGACTAAATGCAAATATAATATTCTATAGTCGATCTTAGTTATTGGTTTAGAGGTTTGGGATGCGAAGTAAGTTACCGATAAGGGAGGACACACTGAAAACCAATATAGATAGTTCTTGAACTAAAACTCATCTATCATAGTAGATGCATTCTCTGAGTTCAGAATTTTATTTGTAATCCAATATTTGGTGTTTGTAGTTAGTGAGGCACCTTTTGTGATGAGCAGTGCACTGTAGGTTGTTGGCCTTCTTGCATGTGTAGGCCCCTATTGTAATATTTATTCATTCGACCAGTGGATAGATATTGTGGGTCACCAATCCCACCATGGTTTTTCCTCTTTGAGGTTTTCCACTTATAAATCTTTTTGTTATGGTGTATGTTCTTCTGGTCGCATCATTTCTACTTGTTGTTATATTCTTTTATGGTTACCAGTTACTAAAATAATTTGTTAATAAGGTTAAAATTGATCTCACTGGTAGAAAACCGATTCATCCCCCCCCCCTCTCAGTATTCTTGGATTCCAACAATTGGTATCAGAGCTGGGTACCTTGGAGTAAGTCTATCAGCTTAAGGAAGATCTTGAATCTGGAATCCATGGAGATTAGTATGGAGAAACAACTTGAAGTAGCACTTGAAGACTATGATGCTGAAAGGATGAAGAACTTGAAGTTTCAAGATGAGTTGAACTTTGCAAAGGAATTCATTCTTATCCTACAGGAGAGGTTGCCATCTTCTCAAGCTAGAAGGAAGGAACTTTTACAAAATTAGGATGATGAGGAAAAGAATACCCTTAAAGAACACAGTTAGAAGTCGAGTCAGGAGAATAGTGTCATGAAGAGGGAAATGCAATCCCTAACTATAAGGATGTCCAAGGAGATTGAAGACTGGAAGAAGAATAAAGAAAATCTTGGCAAATCTTTGAAAGACACATCTAAGGAATGCATTAGGCTGGAATATGAGAATGATATGTTTAGAACTGAGTTGGTGCAATCCTAGAATAATGAGCAGGAGTTGGAAAGATTGATAATAGTCCTAAGGGGAGATCTAGATACTACAAATGAATACAAAGACAAGTTTAAGGATAGTTCTACAAAGCTTGATGAGCTATTGAAGGATGAAAGGCGTAAGGGAGACACTAGAGGTCTTGGATTTGAGCATGGAGAAAGATCTGGTATTGCAAATGAAGTTGAAGCAACCAATCAGAAGGAGAATCCACCTATCAACCAGAACCAGAAATCACCGATAAGGAAACCCAATGCACATAAATTCAATGGTAGATATTTTGTTTGCAATAAATTTGGTCATATGGAAAGACATTGCAGAAATAGAGAAAATCAGGATAATAATGTAGTTCCCGGTCAATGTTCAAATTGTAAGAAGTATGGTCATAAGATAGAAGATTGTAGAATGGATGTGAAATGTCATGCATTTGGAAAGTTTGGACATATGGCTAATCAATGCAGGTTAAGGAATGATCAAGGATACAGTAAAGCAATTCAGAAAAATAAGGTCACTTGCTATGCGTGCAACAAAATAGGACATATTGCTAAATTTTGTAGAAGCAAGAACAATCCAGTAAGAAATGATGACAAAGGAAAATAGAAGGTGGATGATATTTGGAAGAAGCATGAGAAGAAATGGGTTAGGAAATTTGAAGATCAACCGACAGAGCAAAATGTTCCTGCATCGGTAGGAAACTCATCCGGTAACTAAGGAATTAGCCTTAGGGGGAGGAAAATTAATGGTAGATATTGTATTACCCCTGGTAGTGGTCTAAAATCTTGTTTTAGATCTTGGAGAAGTCAGTCTAAAGGTTTTTCGGTACTGAGATTATCAATTTTGAATTTGGTATGATAGGTCGACACGCATTTATGTCAATGTGAAATTAGGGTTTTCATAGAATAAAAGGGAAATGTTGGTTCATTTATGATCACATAACATTCAGAGTGAAGAATAGCAAGTTTAAGGCGATTCAAGGTGATCAAGATCATTTTCAAGCAAATTCTAGTGCATTTAGTGCAGATTTTCAAGAGCTTTCATCGGCAAAGGTTGTGAGGTATTGTATCAGTTTTCAAGCTATCTTTTGTTTCCAATGGCTTCTAGATCAACTCTCATTCTAGTAGGTATGGCTACCCCTACTTTTGTTGACATCAAGGATCATCCATACCCAGTTTTCAAGCAATGCCTTGAGATTGTGAAGGTTGATGATTCAGTCGACGTGTTTTCTAGGGTTCTAGACAAAATTTTGTTTATTGAAGATGTTCGTGCATATATCTGTTGTAGTTTGGAGGATTTAGGTTCTGCTGAAATCAAAACAATGTACGTGCAAAATCTGCTGGACAAGAAGGGATCGATGAAATCGAATTTCCAAATTCTGAAGGATCAGGGTTTCACAGACATTTTGGAGATGCCATAATTTGAAGATGAAATGATCCAGTATGTGCTGAGCTATGTCCAAGGGGAATTCATGTGGCTATATTGACCTTACAAAATCACCAAGGAGGCTATTCATGTAATCACCGGTTTGCCCCAGACCGGTCAGACTCCCAGAAAGAAGAAAATATCTAACAATGAGGTGGAGAAGTTAACTGGTGCAACTTTTGACAACCGGTCAATGAGGATAAGCACTATCAAAGACAAAGTTGTTCAATTTGCAAGCATGATCATCAGTTACAAGGTAACCCAATCAAACCAGTTGAACTCTGTTTCTAGTTCATGCATTTACTGTGCTCATAAGATGGTCAAAGAAAATGATAGGTACGATCTGTGTCAATGGATTTGTGAAGAGCTAATTTTAAACCTAGGGAAGATTAAGGGTAAGAAGAAAGGTGTTTTCTGGTATGGCAACCTTGTTGTTTGCTTGATACTTGTATTTTTGAATGAGTTACCGAGATCTAATAAAACATAATGAGAATTTGATATGCCAGTAGGGAAACAAATACAAAAGCTATAAGATGTTTGGGACAGGACAAGGAGAGAGACTCCATTTTATGGGGTTATTTCAAATCATTTCAGAAAACAATGAAGAAGAGAGAAAGAGTACCTAAACATATTGTTGATAAATACTCTATAAAAATATGCTTTATGGTGAAGAAGGATGAAACATTGATTAAGGTAGTGCAACCATAAAAGGTTTGGATCACTGGGATGGGCTATGAGGTTGATGCTGAGATCTTGGACTTATATGCCAAGACTCTTATTAATGCCTCGATTGATGAAGCTGAGAAAACCTTTGGAACAATAAAGAAAAAGGAACTAGAAGTTCAGATAGGTTTTAGCAAGAAGAGAAGGAAAGAAAAAATCAAGAAGGTTGGGGAAGTTGTGGAGAAAAAATCCTCTGAAATCAAACAGATCATTGGACTAGTAGAAGGGTCATCTCCGGTAGCAGTTCAGACTCCACCGATAACAACAACCAGCAAGGGTGTATTGAAGAGGAAGAAACTGAAAACTTATATTGCCCCTGTTTAATCCAGTTCTAATACTGATGTTGTGCCCCCAAAGATTCCCCAGACTTACATCAGGATACAAAGGAAGAAGCCTGAGGAAGGAAAGAAACATAAAGTAAAGGTTGTTGGCATTGTGTTGTCATTGATGTCAATTGGTATAGGATGTTACCAATATCACTGACATTGATGTCAACTAGTGAACAAGAGGTTGCCAACATTAGAATTTGATGACAATTGGAATAAAAGATGGACCGATATGGGAGAAGAGTTGATGTGTTGTCATTGGTAACAACTAGGTGACCATCTTCATGCAGAAGAAAGAACCGACATGTACTAGTATGTTTGATGTGTAGTAATCTAACCACTCTAAAAAAGGGTTGTTGATATGGTGTTACATACAACCGGGATGAAGAGATTACATGATGAACATTGGTTATGCTGAAGTGGTAGAATACTATTTCATTCACATCTACACCAGAGGAGCAATAGAAGTATGAGTAGGCCACCAGATTGCTAGTGTAAGGATAACTAGCAAGTCTCCCACCGGATGAAGAAGCTTTCTCATGCTAAGTGATAGGTTTACAAAGTATGTTCCCTCTATGTGTAGGATGACATATGTCATGTTGAAGATGTATCCTCCCCTCATTAATGTCACAGTTGCACCAACATAATGATTCCCTGAGATAGAGAGGTGATTTAATGCAGAGACATGATGTACAAGTGGAAGATGAGGAAGTCTCAAGAGCATGAGATCAAAAATGCATACCGAATAAGCAAGTGAAAACAAAGTGTGCTACCGAGACACTGAAGGAAGAATGAGATGTTGAGGTGGTGTGTTTGTCATCCTAACAAACCTGTTGAGAGGAGAACTAGTGTGATGAAGAAGGATGCTAGTGAGTCTGCATGAATATATATATGGTGTTACCAAGATGCTGAAGGGAGGTTGATGCAGAATAGTAGGAGTGTGATGACTTGGTGTCATCAATGTGTCTCACTGGAAAGAAGGAAAGTATGTTGTCCACTGGCAGACACATCTACTTGATTTTTCATTTGTGATAGTTGACATGTTATGTCAACTGGTGAAACATCAAAGAAGAGACAAGGAAGATAAGGTTCTCACTTGATAAAGAGGAGTGCAGCAAACTGAAGGTTAAGGAGACAGTGATCAAAGATACACACTTGATATGCATTTGAAGAAGGTATGTTGAGTTGCCAACGGTACAGATCTAATGGAAGATGATGACATCAAGTAATCTATGTAATTACCGGTAAACAAGAATACCGATATGTAGTTGGGTGAGTAGAATGTGAAAGAGTGGAAGACCATTATTTGATGAAGTTACACATATTGAGTTACTCTTGATAGTTGCTGAGGACCGATATGGTTGATGCCTGGTTTATGTACTACACCAGCAATATTAAACTAGTGTAGGCATGAAGGTTTACCGGCAAGGTGTTATATGGCGATAGGGTTTGTTTACCGACAGATGAAACCAGTTATTTGTGTGTTCGGTGACTAAGAATGAACTGATAGAACAGTGTGATGAGTTGGATACCAACAATGATGCCATGTGAAGATGAAATGGCAAAATTACATGAAGTGGCAGATGAAACATGCACAGGTCGATGAAGTAAGGTCAGTGATGTAGTCGTGATTGGTCTGACATTAATGGTGACTACAAAGCTCAAGGTTAAGTTGCTGAGTTGTGTGGCTCAAAATCCAAGACATATTGATTGTGTAGATCAGAATAGGCAAAGGAAACCACTGAGCCATTTATGGCAATTGGTTGAGCAAAGCTGACATATTGATTGCAGGTTGCTGAAAAAGGAAGGTGTGTTTTGGAAGACATAATAATGGCAGAAATGTGCAGGCAGTCATCTCAAAGTTATGATCTAATTAGATCTGATTGGATTCAATGTCCCTCATGATCAGTGGAAAAGACCCTAAGGCACCAAGTTTGAATTGGTTCTTGGCGGGAAGTCTGGGCTACAAATGTGCAAGCAAAAAACATTGTTAAGTGCTATTGAATAGAAGAATATTGTGCTGCTACAAAGTGTATTACTTCAACATGTGAGAGAAAATCATCTAAGTGCCCAACAAATTTATAAGAAGAGAGTTAGAGTGAGGAAGAACCTGGTTGAAGTGTTCAACCGGTAGAAGAGAAAAATTGATAGTGCCCATATCGGCAGAACAGAGGTGAAGGAAGTTGCACAATAGGCAAACATAGAACCGACAGAGTGTAGTACCAGTGAAGAGAAGAGTAGTGAGGAGAAGATTCAATAAGAGAAAAACATAAGAGAGGTGAATCGGTAGAGTTTATCGGCAAGCAAAGCAATAGATGAGAGAAAGAAAAGAGTAAGTCGGTGTAGCAGAGAAGTTATCTCATTGACAGAGTAAGCCATTTTGGAATGGTTGCAAGATTCACTTGTAACAAAATAACTACTTTTGTAATTGATGTTTTTAGTGTGAACATTGAGTTGTAGCTCAGTGCAGGGGTTGTATCTCCTTTGGTTTGTAGCCCATAAAAAAGTTAGGGGTTGGTGCTCTTTGGGTTGGTGCCCTACATTAGGGGTTGATGCTCCTTGGGTTGGTTCCCTAAACATTGTAATAGAGTTTTCATTGTGAGTCTATATTGGAGTAGTAGTCTCCAGCAACATTGCTCACCAAGGTTTTTCCCATCTTAGGTTTTCCTTGTACATCCTGGTGTTATGTGATGTCCCTTTGTGTGAATACATTTGTGTTTAGTCTCCTCTCTAACCAGTAAGTCTACATTCAACTAGATGTGTTAATCGGTATGCTTACATAGGATAGTTAATGAGAGAAGATTGAGAACCACTGATTTACCCCCCTCTCAGTGGTGCATTGTGTCTAACAATTACTATCAGAGCCTAGGTTCCTAGTTAGACGAGCTTTCTCTAGCTTGGGTATATTCTGGCTTAAGGACACAATGGTTTGTTTAATGTCAATCCTTGCTCCAATGTTTGATGGATCAAATTTGATAGTTTTGATACTTACTGTTTAGTACAGATGCCAAGCTAATAAGATGAGAGGGGGGGTGAATCATGCAAACTTAATCTTCCATAAAAACAACAGATTCAACCTCCGTAACATATACTTCAGTAATATAACCAAAACTGCTAAACATGCAAACACATAAGCATATAAACATCATAACACTCATAACATCAGATTTAATGTGGAAAACCAAATAGGGAAAAACCACTGTGGGATTTCGGACCCACTAAGAAATATACTCTTCTAGAGTATGCTCGGTTAAAAGCAAATCCTATTAAACATTACAAACAAATTGCTAGATGTGACCCGATTAAGGGATTTCCCTCAGATCTATTAGGATCTTCACCTTGTTAGAAGTGACCTTGTTAAAGGATTTCAAACACTCATTCAGAATGTCACCTTGATAGAGGGTTTTACAAATAAGACTGTTAAGTCCACTCGATTAAGAGATTTTCTATCACTTTACAAAATAACAGTAATAAAAATCTATCTGCAACATCCCATCTAAAAATGCTAAAGCAGATTCTTATTTGCTCAATACAATCTAGTCATAGGACTTATCTTGCCCATCTGCTGGGCTCTATACTTTGTTATTCAAAATAGGTCTTCAAGCTTCTATGCTCGGTAATCACTATGTAGCATCCCTATGCATACACTTGCCCACATACATTGTTTATCAATAGTTCCTTATTTATAAACAATTTGCCAACCGCTTAATCTCCTTGATCACATATCCCATGATCAATCATAGCCATCAGATCTTCAAACTTGACCAAGTTCAATTTATCCTTTGATCTGAAAATGTTTTACCCCGCCTTGGAACTTACATACATTTCTTGGAACTTGTGATAGGGTATTGCGGTTCAATCTGAGCTGTAGATCTTCCTACCAATTTTCCTTTGCCATAGATTCTTTAACAACTTTTATACACATTGTAACAATCATTTAATCATAACCAGCTCATTAGCTTCCTTCATTAAATAATGCTTTTACTCATTCAATGCATTCTGTTATTACTCGGTTGCAACTCAGTAAATACTAAACTTCACTCGGTAGACATTCTGCCTTCATTAACCGATAGCGATAACCTTAGGGTTTACCGACTAGGTTCCTTAGGGTTTACCAACTAGGTTCTTTGCTCGGTAACATAGTATAGTATTAACCTTACAATCAACAACATATGTAGGATATCAAAACAATCTAAACATCATGATCTCATCATTGTCTAACTTGGTAATAGTTGCCCATTGAATAACTTATTTCTCCCCTTATTCATCACATTCTTTCTGTGTCTTTTACCAACATCTTTATACTCACCAAATCATACTTCTTAAGATATGGCAACATCATACTAAATTAGAAAATCAATTTCTTGACATCAATGACAAAATAATAATATTAAGATAGTAAACATCCTTAATCAGTTATATCCATAATCATCAACAACCTTCTTAATATCCTAATTGAAATGCCAACAATCTCTCATTGTAATTGGAATGCCAACAATCTCCCCCTTTGGCATTGATGGCAAAACCAATTGATATGACCTAATTGATTCAGATTGCTATGAGATTCTGAAATGCTCTCCCCCTATCATCAGTCTTCTCCCCCATACATTAGTCTTCTCCCCTTTTCTTCAGTCTTCTCCCCCTTTGACAACAATGCCAAAGAGTAAAGAACTAAAACATAATTTCTTCATGTATGAAGTGATTTCCTGTTGTTATGTGTCAACTTAGTCTCGGTCAGAGCATTTTGTCTTCAATTCTTGTTCCCTGTATTGTTTCTTGCACACCTTTAGAAAACATCCTAAAGTGTGTAAATCAGCATCAACTCCTAAAAGATATTTTGTAGAGTCATCGAATTGATGCTTTCACCAAACTTGGTCAGTGAATGGAAGATAGGGTTAGGACCCCTAACTTACTTCTGAGATACTCAAAAGTGTCCCTTAGTAGTGGCTTGGTGAAGATATCTACTATTTGTTCCTTTGTGCTAACATACTCCAACACCACTTTCTTCTCTTGAAATTCTTCTCTAAGATAATGATATTTGATAGAGATGTGCTTTGTCTTAGAGTGCATAACAAGATTCTTTGAAATGTTAATGGCACTAGTATTGTCACAGAATATAGTTACTAGCTTGGTAACTTTCTCATTTATACCATCCAATAGTTGTTTGATCCATGCTATATTGGTACAATTCAATGCTACAACAACGTATTCAGCTTCTACAGTTGACTGTGAAACACATCCTTGTTTCTTGCTAAGCCAACTCACTAGTCTTTCTCCTAAAAAGAAAGCTCCTCCACTTGTGCTTTTTTTGTCATCAATGCTGCCTGCCCAATCAGCATCAGTATAAACTTTTAAATCAAAAAAATTTCCTTTCTGATATACTAAGCCATAATCCTCAGTGCCTTTCAAGTATCTAAAAATTCTCTTGATTGCTATCATGTGTGTTTCCTTGGGATCTGCAAAGAATCTTGCAACTATACCTACTGCATGTGCTATATCTGGCCTGCTGTGAACAACATATTGTAGCTTTCCAATCATAGATCGGTAAAGTGTCTCATCAACAGATGTAGATTCATCATTCTTTGATAATTTATAGTTGGTAGTCATAGGAGTACTTAGTGGTTTTGAATCATCCATTCCAAATTTATTCAAGATTTCTTTTATGTACTTGGATTGAGTAATGAAAATATCATCTTTCATTTGCAGTATTTGTAAACCTATACAATACTTTATCTCACTGATTAATGACATCTCAAATTCTTTGCTCATTTCATTTCCAAAGTTCTTGCATAGAGAGTCATTTCCACAAAAGATAATATCATCAACAAATATGGCTGAGATCAGTATTCCATTTTCATCATTCTTCATGTACATATTGTTGTTTTCACTTGTCCTTATAAAACCAATCTTGATTAAATAAGAGTGCAATGCAATCTTTCATACCATGCTCTAGGTGCTTGTTTCAGACCATATAAAGCTTTGTTCAATTTACATACCTGATCTTTATTCTTGTCTTCAACAAATCCTTCAGGGTGTTCAATAAAAACTTCTTCTTCTAATATACCATTCAGAAATGTAGATTTGACATCCATTTGATATACCTTGAAATTATTGTAAGCAGCATATGCCAACAATGTTCTTACTCCTTCAAGTCTTGCCATAGGTGCAAAAGTCTCACCATAATCAATTCCTTCTTCTTGGGCATAACCTTTGCAAACTAATCTTGCTTTATTTCAAATGACCTCACCTTTTTCATTCAGCTTGTTTTTGAAAATCCACTTTGTATCGATTACATTTTTGTCCTTCGGTCTTGGGACCAATGTCCATGTGTCATTCTTCTTGATTTGATCAATCTCTTATGTCATAGCATTTATCCAATCTTCACTGTTAAATGCCTCTTTCACTATCCTTGGTTCAAATTCAGATATCAAACATGTGTTTTGTCTCAGTTTGTTCGTTGTCATCACTGGATCATTCTTATCTCCTATAATCTGACTTGATGCATGATGTCTTCTGACATACTTGGCTAATACAGGCTCGGTAGGCTCTGTATGATCTTCTTCATCACTCGGTAACTAGATATTCTCTTCATTTTCTTCAATAGTTCTCTCGGTAAGACTTGTCAGTTGAACATAGACAAATCCTTCATAATCTTCTGGTTCTTGGGAGTTTCCTTCATCATTTCTTTATGTAAATTTATCAATTTTCACATTTGCACTTTCTACTATTTTGTTAGATGATTTGATCAGACATTTAAATGCTTTACTTCTAGAAGAATAACCAAGAAATGTTCCTTCTTCACTTTTCTGATCAAACTTTCCATTTCTATCATCTTTGTGAACATAGCATCTACTTCCAAAGATTTTAAAATAACTTACATTAGGTTTCTTGTCATACCAGATCTCATATGGTGTCTTCAAAATTCCTTTCTTCAGTTGTACTCAGTACAGGGTGTAAACTATTGTGCTTATTGCTTCTCTCCAAAATGTTTGTGGCACTTTCTTTTCAATCATCAGGGTTCTAGCACAATCCAAAATAGATCTGTTTCTTCTCTCAACAATTCCATTTTGTTGTGGAGTTCTCAGTGCAGAGACTTGTCTTTTTATACCATGATCATTGTAGAATAAGTTGAACTCATCAGATGTGAACTCTCCTCCTCTGTCTGATCTAAGACATTTCAGTTGTCTTCCTATTTCATTTTCAACTCTTGCCTTGTACCATTTAAACATTTGAAAAGCTTTTGATTTTTCTTTTAAAAACATTACTGACATCATCCTTGAGTAATCATCCACAAATAATATGAAATATTTGTCACCATAATAACTTTGAACTTTCTTAGGACCACAAAGATCAGTGTGCACAAGATCTAAAATTCCTTTAGAAGTGTAGGACTTACTTGTAAAGCTTGATCTTGTCATTTTACCCATCTGGCATCCTTGGCACATAGCATTCTCAGGTTTTTCAAGACTCGGTAGACCTCTTACTTGGTGCTTCTTGCTTATTTTGATCAGATTATCAAAATTTACATGACAAAACCTTTTATGCCATAACCAAGTATCATTTATCTTTGCATATAGACACTTATTCCAAGTTGAGTCAAGGTGAAATGTGTTATCTTTTGTTTGTGGCCCGGTAGCAGCTAACTTTCCATGCTTGTCATGAACTTTGACAATTCCTTTCTGAAATTCTATTCGGTAACCTGTGTTGTTTAGCTGTGCTACACTCAACAAATTGTATTTCAAACCTTCAACCCAATAAACATCATTGCATTTTGCATTGTGAAGAAGTGTTATAGATCCTTTACCTTTTACTGGACATGGTGCATCATTACCAAATCTTACATAGCCTCCATCATAATCTTCTAATATAACAAACTTGTGTTTATCACCTGTCATGTGATGTGAGCATCCACTATCTATGATCCAAGAATCATTAGTATTTATGTGAGATATTAGGGCTTTTTCTTCATACCTTTCTTCACCTGATCCATCTTTGATAGCCACATAAACTACTTCCTCTGTATTAGTTTCATCTGATTTATCATCATTGGATTCCTCATCGGTAATTAAGCATGACTTTCTATCTTTTCTTCTGAAGTCTCAGTGTCCTTTGTAATGATTATCTTTCTGTCTGTCATCTCGGTAATCTCTCTTTTTAGTAGAATCTTTGTCAGGACAGTTAGAAGCCATATGTCCTATCTTATCACAATTGAAACATTTCAAAGGCAGTTTTCCTTTCTACTTATCTTTGCCTCTCGGTAACCTTCTAGCTAATAGTGCTTCAAACTCTTCTTGCTTTCTGATTTCCTCATACAGTTTGTGTACTTTTTCCATGTTCTTTCGAAATCTCTCACTTGCTCCACTGTGATCCCCTTCAATGTACTTACTCATTCTATCATTGTAATCATCAGATTCACCAATATGAAAAGAACTAAATGCAGACTCAACTTTATTTACCGATGACCCACTGTTATCAAAATTACTTAACTCAAATGCATGTAACTTACCAATAGTAGCATCTAAAGAAACTGGCATATTGGGTACAGACCTTAATTCATTGATTGCAAAGACTTGGATTGCATAAGCTGGTAGAAGGGTTCTTAACAACTTACTTGTTATATCCTTTTCTTCAATAGTTCCACCTACTCCTTTGATTTGATTGACAATCTCCTTTAGTCTTGTACTATACTGGGTTATGTTCTTACCTTCATTCATCCTCATGGATTCAAGTTGCCCTCTTAGGCTATCCACTTTTTCTCTTTGGACATGTTCATCTCCACCATACACAGATATGAGCTTGTCCCACATTGCCTTTGCATCATTGCATCCTTCTAGATCATTGAACTCTGAGTTAGTCAATGCAGATGTTATTTCAATCATTGCTTGGATATGTTCTTGCTTTGTGTTTATCTCTTCCATTTTCAATGGACAAGTTCTCAGTGTAATGAAATCATTCTCCAGATAATATACAACATATTCTCCAACTCCTGATAGGTGCAACTTCATCCTTTTCTGCCATGTAGAGAAGCTTGACTTGTTTAGCTTTAGTGCATCCCTCTTGTACATCTTTGGATCTTTGCCTCAAGTACCTTTAAACTTTTTCTTCCGGAGTCCAAAGCTCTGATACCAATTGATAGTTCTGATACTTAATGTTTAGTACAAATGCCAAGCTAATAAGATGAGAGGGGGGGGGGGTGAATCATACAAACTTAATCTTCCATAAAAACAATAGATTCAACCTCAGTAACATATACTTTAGTAATATAACCAAAATTGCTAAACATGCAAACACATAAGCATATAAACATCATAAAACTCATAACACTAGATTTAACGTGGAAATCCAAATAGGGAAAAACCACTGTGGGATTTCGGACCCACTAAGAAATATACTCATCTAGAGTATGCTCAGTTAAAAGAAAATCCTGTTAAAGATTACAAACACATTGCTAGATGTGACCCAATTAAGGGATTTCCCTCAGATCTGTTAGGATCTTTACCTTGTTAAAAGTGACCTTGTTAAAGGATTTCAAACTCTCAATCAGAATGTCACCTTGCTAGAGAGTTTTACAAATAAGACTGTTAAGTCCACTCGGTTAAGAGATTTTCTGTCACTTTACAAAATAACAGTAATAAAAATCTATCTGCAACTTCACATCTAGAAATGCTAAAGTAGATTCTTATTTTCTCAATACAATCTAGTCATAGGACTTATCTTGTCCATCTCCTGGGCTCTATACTCTATTATTCAAAATAGGTCTTCAAGCTTCTATGCTCGGTAATCACTATGTAGCATCCCTGTGCATACACTTGTCTGCATACATTGTTTATCAATAGTTCCTTATTTATAAACAATTTTCCAACTGCTTAATCTCCTTGATCACATATCCCATGATCAATCATAGCCATCAGATCTTCAAACTTGACTAGGTTCAATGTATCCTTCAATCTGAAAATGTTTTACCCCACCTTGGAACTTGCATACATTTCTTGGAACTTGTCCTAGGGTATTGCGGTTCAATCTGAGCTGTAGATCTTCCTGTCGATTTTCCTTTGCCATAGATTCTTTAACAACCTTTATACACATTGTAACAATCATTTAATCATAACCATCTCATCAGCTTCCTTCATTAAATAATGCTTTTATTCATTCAATGCATTCTTTTATTACTCGGTTGCAACTCAGTAAATACTAAACTTCACTCGGTAGACAGTCTGCCTTCATTAACCGATAGCGATAACCTTATGGTTTACCGACTAGGTTCTTTGCTCGGTAACATAGTATAGTATTAACCTTACAATCAAAAACATATGTAGGATATCAAAACAATCTAAACATCATGATCTTATCATTGTCTAACTCAGTAATAGTTGCCCATTGAATAACTTATTTCTCCCCTTATTCATCACATTCTTTCTGTGTCTTTTACCGACATCTTTATACTCACCAAATCATACTTCTTAAGATATGGCAACATCATACTGAATTAGAAAATCAATTTCTTGACATCAATGGCAAAATAATAATATTAAGACAGTAAACATCCTTAATCAGTTATATCCATAATCATCAACAACCTTCTCAATATCCTAATTGAAATGCCAGCAATCTCTCATTGTAATTGGAATGCCAACAATCTCCCTTTGTCTGTTATAATGCCAACACAAATTATGTTATTTGGAGGTGTAGAATGGAGGTCTACCTATCCTCCCTAGGTTATGATGTCTAGATGGCAGCTGTTAATGGTCTCCCTTGAAATGTTTGTCCTCCCACTGGCATTGAAGAAGAAATAAGATGTATTTACAATGAAGAAGCCATGAAAACTATATTCAGTGGACTCACCAGTGACCCTCTCACAAGTGGATAAGTGGAAAACAACAAAGAGTCTATGGGTTATACTAAAGAAGCTTTATGGAAATGAGCCATGCACTGCTGAATAAGATTGTAGAAGCATGAAGGACAACTTTGCAGCTCATCTAGTGCACTAACTAGTTCACTTTCAAGATCTACTTTGGCTTCATCTTCATCATCACTCCCAAACACATCTTGCCAGTGGGATCTATTTGCGTTGTCACGCTCTGATGTGTGTGCATCACTTTCTCTCTCTTGTGCCATGAAGAGATGAGTTTCCTCTTCATCAAAACTGTAGCAACTGATCGATTTATTGTCAACACTTCCACATGTGTCTACAACTTTAATAATTACAAAGATTCAGTTCAAGATGAATGTAGTCGGTTGATAATATGCCTTGAATAATCAAATAAAAATATCTGCATATTGACATCTCAACTTGAAGAGGCAAAAGGACTGACTGGTGAGGTGAAATTAGTCTTTGATGATAAGGAGAGAAGATGTGAGGATCTCCAGCTAGAAGTGGAAACAAAGGACAAAGAGTGTTTGAAGTTGAAAGAGGAAACAAGGAGCATAAGGAAAGACCCTGAGAAATGTCAAAATGAGCTCAAGATAAGGATCTGGTATGATGGCAGTATTGAGGCCTTGGACAAAATGTTAAGTAAACAAAAACATTCCAAGGATACTCGAGGATTAGGACATGTTGTCGGTGAATGCTCGACAAGCAAAGAGACATCCCACAAAGATATTCAATTTATTTCCTCAAATGAAAATGACAGAAGCCAAACCTTCACAGTCAAAGATACTCCAAGAAAGAAGGTTGACCCAACTTCAATCGATGAAAACATGAAGAGGAAAGTTGGTGTTGCATGGAGATATGATGCAGATCTGAATGGAAATGGAAGGATGAGGGAAGACAATGTTACTGGTAGCATGTATAGGAGAAGACCCCCTACTGGTAGAAGACAAAGAAATATCGCTGCCACCAAGTCAAGACAAGCATGGTAGGAGAAGAGATCAGATGGAAGATCTGTAGAGATTGGGCAGCCTGGATCCATTTCCGGAGAAGCAAAAATAGAGAGGCCAAACTAGTAAAGTCACCTCATGTTTGGCAGAACAAATTTGTAAGTAATAAGCCACCTTTCTCTAGTTATTGCTTTGTATGTAAAGGATTTGGTCATAGGGTAGATAAATGTAAAATGAGGCCTAGGAATAGACAAGGTGTTTCTCCCAGGAATAGCATGTTAGATTGCAAGAGAAGAAATGCATATGGGCATAAGATGTCCAAATGTAGAAACATGCATATGCCCACTCCCGGCTATGCTATCAAGAATTCATGCATTTCTCCTAAAAATGTAAACATTGTATGATACAACTACAATGGATTAGACCATAGAAGTTATGATTGCAGGAGGAAGAGCTCACAGTCCTATGGAAACTAGAGGATTAATCATGCTTAGTATGAGAGCAGTTATAGGGGACATGAGCACCATAGATCAGATTGGAACAAGAGGAGAAATGTTCCTGCACAATCAATTCAAGGAAACCGGTAACTAGCCAAAATGGCATGATTGGAAAAGGAAGAGCTAACCGGTATGTTGGAAGGTTCCCCAATCATGAGGTTGGGATGGATATTGTGTGCTACTATAGCACTATTTCTGGCTGTAATGGAGAATCTAGCCATAGGTATGTGTAGTATAGAATAGTGTAAGGATCAATCAGTAGGAGAAGAATGAATCAGCTCCCCAAATTGAAAAGGGAAAGAAAAGTGAGACCAAGCAGACATGGAGGAAGAAGTAGGAAAATAGGACCATGGACCGACATTGTGCATTAAATGCACAAGTGTTATCTCTTATGGCTTAAAGGAGGTGCAGGACTCAGGGGGAGTTACATATTGACTAGATCATTCAACCCTTAGTTGAATGTGGATAAGAAGATGAACAAGCTGTTGTCGGTAAGAGGAAGAAAATATGATGGTAGTATGTGTAGGTACCCTGACTACTCATGGAAGATGGTTTACTACTACAGATGAAATGAATAGTAGAAGAGGAAATTGGAACCGAGAAATAAAGGTTGAAAGGAAAGTATCTCTGTAAAGACAAGAGACCGATATGAGCAGGATGTTACCGACATAGATGTTAATCAGTACTGCAAGATCTGCAAGTCAATAAATTGAGGGAACTTTGCAATAACTTTGATAAGCTGGGTTGGATATGTGACATGTAATTAGAATTGTGGTCATGATGGTAAATGTCATAGATATTGAGGTGAGTACCATTTTGGAATTTGGCAGATGATAAATGAAGACCAGAGATCTATGGTTCAGGGGGAGTTCAGAGCTATATCCTCAGATTGATATCATATATACTGAGCACATAAGTAGATCAAGTAGATGCTCAAAGAAGGAGAGAAACTCATGTCAGTTGTTAAGGGTTGTTTGGTACCTGAGCTTTCCATCTCAAGTGTAGATGATTGAGATGATGTTGTACATAATCTTCAAAGGAGGAGATGGACCCGGTAACATGGGGAGAAATATTCCTATTAGTGCTCGGTAGATATAAGGAGGAATCTTTATCTTGAAAGTGCCCTTTGCCATTGTTGTCAAAGGGGGAGAAAGTTACTATAGTATACCAGATACTACAAGTGTTGACATCAATGCCAAAGGGGGAGATTGTTGGCATTGTGTTGTCATTGATGTCAACTGGTATAGGATGTTACTGGTATCACTGACATTAATGTCAACTAGTAAACAAGAGGTTGTTGGCACTAGAATTTGATGACAACTGGAATAGAAGACGGACATGTATGGGAGAGGAGTTGTTGTGTTGTCATTGGTGACAACCAGGTGACCATCTTCATGTAGAAGGAATAACTAGCATGTACCGGTATGTTTGATGTGCAGTAATGTGACCACTCAGAGAAGAGACAGGGAAGATAAGGTTCTCACTTGATAAAGAGGAGTGCAACAAACTAAAGGTTAAGGAGAGTGTGATCAGAGATACGCACCTGATATGCATTTGAAGAAGGTATGTTGAGTTGCCACCAGTGCAGATCTAATGGATGATGATGACATCGAGTCATCTAGGTAATTACCGATAAACAAGAATACCGGTATGCAGCTAGGTGAGCATAATGTGAAAGAGTATAAGACCGTCATCCGATGGAGTTACACATGTTGAGTCACTCCCGATAGTTGCTAAGGACCTGCATGGTTGATGCTTGATTTATGTACAACACCAGCAAGATTAAATTGGTGTAGGCATGAAGGTTTACCGACAAGGTGTTATATGGCGGTAGGGTTTGTTTACCGGTACATGAAACCAGTTATTTGTGTGTTTGGTGACTAGGCATGAACCGACAGAATAGTGTGATGAGGTGGATACCGACAGTGATGCCACGTGAAGATGAAATGGCAAACTTACATGAAGTGGCAGATGAAACATGCATAGGTTGGGGAACTAAGGTTAGTGAGGTAGTTGTGATTAGTTTGACATTAATGGTGACTACAAAGCTCGAGGTTCGGTTGTAGAGTTGTACGGCTTGAGATCCAGGACAAATTAATTGTGTGGATTGGAGTAGGCGAAGGAAACAACTGGGCCATTTATGGCGATTGACTGAGCAAAGCCAACAGATTGATTGTAGGTTGCTGAAAAAGGAAGGCGTGTTTTAGAAGACACGATAATGGTGGAAATGTACAAGCAGTCATCTCAGAGTTGTGATCTGATCAGATCTGATTGGATTCGATGTGTCTCGTGATCAGTGGAGAAAACCCTAAGGTGCCAAGTTTGAATTGGTTCTTGCTAGGAATTTTGGGCTATAAATGTGTAAGAAAAAGACATTGTTAAGTGTTGTTGAATAGAAGAATATTGTGTTGCTGTGAAGTGTATTACTTCTGCATGTGAGAGCAAATCAGCCAAGTACCCAACAAATTTCTGAGAAGAGAGTGAGAGTGAGGGAGAACCTAGTTGAAGTGTTCAACCGGTAGAAGAGCAGAAACAGTAGTGTCCATACCGACAGAGCAAAGGTGAAGGAAGTTGCCGAGTAGGTAGACATAGAACCGACAGAGTGTAGTACCGGTGAAGAGAAGAGTAGTGAGGAGAAGATTTAGTAAGAGCAGAACACAAGACAGGTGAACTGGTAGAGTTTATCGACAAGCAAAGCAATGGATGAGAGCAGAAAAAGACTAAGTCGCTGTAGCAAAGAAGGTATCTCACTAGCAAAGTAAGGCATTTTGGAATGATTGCAAGATTCACCTGTAACAAAATAACTACTTTTGTAATTGATGGTTTTAGTGTGAACATTGAGTTGTAGCTCGGTGCAGGGGTTGTAGCTCATAAACAAGTTAGGGGTTGGTGCTCCTTGGGTTGGTGCCCTAAATCAGGGGTTGGTGCCCTAAACATTGTAACAGAGTTTGCATTGTGAGGCTGGATTGGAGCAGTAGTCTCCAACAACATTGCTCACATAGGATATTTAATGAGAGAAGATTGAGAACCACTAATTCACCCCCCTCTCAATGGTGCATTGTGTCTAACAAAGGTCACCCCTTTGGCAGCCCCAAAGAAAATTTTGAAGGAGAGGAAACTTGTTAAGGAGTCTACTTATACTCCTAACAAGAAGAAGAAATTAGATATAGATATAGCTCTAGAATCCGGTAAGAGTATTGAAGTCATTACTCCTCTCTCAGTCGCTAAATTGATTGATCAAATAACTAAAGATAGAATTTTGAGCAATATCTAGCATTACTATGTGTAGACACCTAAAATTGACATATTTAATTAAATTAGTATTTTTATTTATTTAATTATCTAAGCTTAATTCTTCTATTAATTAAATAAATCTTTATTTATTTAATTAATTCATTTATCCTCTTCTAGCCTTATTTCTCATTTAAATAAATACATTTATTTATTTAAATTACCCTTTTCCTAAATTAAATAAATATCTTATTTATTTAATTGATCCCACTTCTTCTATTAATTAAATAAATCTTTATTTATTTAATTAATTTATTAACCTTTTTTACCCATGACACATGTCATTCATCTCTTAATTCATACACTACCTACCCCTTTCATTATTTTATTATTTTCTTTACCTACCCTTTAATCATAGCCGACCTCCATTTCTTATTGTGTCTTCTATATAAGGAGATACTTCCTTCATTATCAAACCCTAATGAATGATCTTAATGACTTGACTACACTACGATCCTACTTGCAACCACATTTACGTTCTTTGTTGAGCTCTTGTGCACATAAACTCTGAGAGCAAATATATCAAGCAAGATCAATGGAGATAGGAAGAATGGAGATCAAAACCCTATTGGAAATGCGATGGTATAATCTTTGTGATTTCATTTGATTTGCATTGTCTTAGGTAATCTTCATATGTTATGGTGGATCTTTGTTGTTGTTAGGCTAGGGTTTTGTGGTTGAATTCATTTAGCCTTTCAATATCATTATTATTGTTATCCATTTTCACCATATACATTTTGGCACGCCTGATGGGACATGGATTTTTGTTAGATCTGTGTTTTTTTTGCAGATTTTTCTAACCCTATATTGTTGTTTTGTAAAACAATTTGGAGAATAATCTTGTGCAGCTAGGGTTTTGGACACAAAATCAAGATCTTGGAGAGATTCGATCATATCTCACAAACGGCTATGAAATTTTGCACCAAAATGTTTTTGTAGGTTCAAAAAAGTATCAGGAGCTCTCAATCCAAAATTCAGAATTTTTGGAAGACATTTTCATTTTCTATGAATTTTTTATGATTTTTCATAAAAAATTAATTTTGAGAGCAAATGAGAGAATTTTTTGGATTTTCTTATATTTTTGGAAATCTCTCATAATTATATATAGGATCTATTTTTTGTGATTTTAATTTTGATGCAAAATATTTCCCTAAAAATTGGATCTTTAAAAATTAGGGTTTTTCCTTATTTTGATCAAATCTCACAAACGGATTCGAATTTTGACATCAAATTTTTTGTGCAGGTCATAAAATATATTAGAAGAATTCAAGAAAAATTTCAGATTTTTTGGATAAAATTGTCAATTTATATGAATTTTTTATGATTTTTCATAAAAAATTAATTTTGAGAGCAAATTAGCGAATATTTTGGTTTTTCTTACATTTTTGGAAATATCTAAAAATTATACACAGGATATATTGTTTTTTATTTTAAATTCGATGCAAAATAATTCCTCAAAAATCAGATCTTTGAAAATTAGGGTTTTGCATTATTTTACTCATATCTCACAAACTGCTTGGATTTGTTGCAAAAAAAGTTTTATGCAAGTTTGGAAGACCATCAAGACTCTCCAGTAAAAATTTCATATTTTTTGGATTGATTTTGCATTTTATATGAATTTTTTATAATTATTCATAAAAAATTAGTTTTTGGAGCAAATGAACAATTTTTTTGGATTTTCTTACATTTTTGGAAATCTCTTGAAATTTTACAAGTGGTATTTTTTTATTATTATTTAGATCTTTGAATTGGTCAACAAAACGCATTGTTGAAGGCCCCTATTTCACAAAGTCTTTTGGATCTAAAATTTACCTAACTTGTGTGCTTGCAGGAAGGGGTGATCATTTGAAACAGTCCAAACTACTAATAAATCTTTGTTGCAAGTGCTTGGCAAGGGTTTTGGATTTTTATTGTGTGCCTTGTTTTCATAGACTAGCAAACACTTCAATTGGTGCACTAAAATTGAATCATTGTCTTTTGTGTCTTGAGCAATAGGCTCTTTTTGTTTAATCTTTAGAGGGCCTGTCTTCCCGTGTGGTCATTAGGAATACTAGTGAGAAGAGAATGACCCAAGTGGTAGCGAGGAAAACACACCTCTTTCGAACCACTATAAACAACTGTATTCATGGTGAAAACTATGGATAACGTGTGCTGATTAGTTCATACCGACACTATGTCTCCCCATAAACCCGTTTGATCAAATTTATTTGATCAGTTGTAGGGCGTAACCCCTACCGGCTAGGAGCCTTCTGTATTTACAGAGCTGAAAGTGCTGCATGTATGGCCACATGAGCAGATGCCCTTACTAGCACCCTTTTGTTTTAGAAGCCAAAATCCTTCTAGTTGTTGAGGTAGGAGGTAGGACCTCTTGTAGTGGCCCACACACATACGGTTCTTAGTAGAGATACAAAGTTTGCCATGGGGAGTTTTCATGGGGACTGATGCTTGGCTGACCTAAGAAGTGAGTGCTAAGGGTGGAGCCAGTGAGGTCAAGCATCTAAGTATCCGCTCTTAATAGCGTAGCCTCGGGGGTAAAACCCCATGTGGGATCAACAACTATTGTCTTGGCTAGCCATAAGAATTGTGCTTGACTTATTTTAAACATTCAAGACCAAACAACAAAACATTGTGTCTTTTGTGTCTTCAAGTGTATGCAAAACATTTTTACAACACACTTTTTTTGGAGTCATTTTGAGTCTAGACACTTGCAAACATTGGGTCTTCATCAACACTGTGTCCTCTTGTCACGAAAAAATAGTCAAACAGTCAGATTTGGTCACAACAAAACAACTTCACAGACTAAAAAAAATTGCACAAATTTTGCAAAAATGCGTCTGTGTTTGACATAATAGCATCTGTGTTGTATAATCACATCTGTGAAGGGCAGAAACACATCTGTGTTTACAGAATCAACATTACACTTTGCAAAAAAATCTCAGAAGCGCGTCTGTGTTGAACAGAGCCACGTCTGTGTCAGGAAACCGCGTCTATGAAGTATACAGGTGCGTCTGTGTTCAGAATTGAAAAACTTTTACAATCCAGCAAACAAACACAGTCAATTTCAGAATTCTTGAGCTTCCTAGGTCATTTCTCCAGGGTTTCATTTAGCATTCAACCTGTCTTTGGGTCTCACAAAGTCCATCATTGCTTCACATCTCACTTTACATTTACATTTGTCTAAACTTGAGTCAAAAGGTCACTTTCTTGTCCTCATCATACTTTGTCAACACACTACATACACTAACACTTTGCTAAGTGGGCCCTCATCAAGGTTTCTTACCTTTGGGTCTCATTTGGTCTTACTTAGAGTCAAGGTTAACTTACCTCATCAAGAGAAACTATCATCTCTTTGGAAGTCACACCTACTCTACTACATACATACTTGGTCTTACACTTTGGACATTGCAAGTACACCTTAGAATAATTTACATTCCATCCAACTCTTGGTCTTCCATACTTTTTCCATTTTTCATCTAGTCTCACACATCTCGGTCAATACCTAGTTCATGGTTGAAACCCGTCTTCAAAAATCTAGGAGAGAAACTAAAGAGGCTCAAGAGTCCGCAAACATGAGTTCTTATAAGTATGACAATGATATCTTTTTCAATTCTGATCATACTACATTACCTGACATGGATGCCTATAGAAACATTCTAAATGTTGAGAACATGGACACTACAAACAACAATGATACACACAATGACAATATGGACAACTTTTCCGTACATTCAGCAGATGTGGAAGAATCCATTATGAATCCCCATTTCAATCGATTGGTTGAGGAAATAATGAGGAGGGATAGACAATACTTCTTACAAATGATGGCACAAAGTGGAGCCAAGATACCTCATGATTTTGACATGTCTCAAATAATGGAACATATACCTTTGCAACAAACTCACTCCAACATGGATCAAAGGAGGCCTAATAGTGGAGGAAATAGAGGACCACATATGGTACCTGAATGACTATCAACTTTGTTTCAAAAACCAGAGGTCACACATACACATGGTCAAGCATATGATACTCACCTTCACAGACCATTATGGAAGTCTTATGCAGACAGATATGCTCAATCACATACCAATGCTAAGGATCAACCACCAAAGCAATTGGATATTCAAAGGCCTGGTCAAAATTTGGACACAAGGAAACCCCATGTCAAATTTGGGGGCAACAGATTGGAACATGACATGCCTGTAGAGTATGGTATACATGGACAAAATAGATATTTCGTTCCTGAACATGAATCTATACCAAGTGGTCCATATACGCAGCATCATTATAAACCTCCTCCATATGAACATGTGTATGATCAATATCATCCATATATGCAACATGCTCCTCCTCTAATTGGTGCCTCAAGCATGGGGTATGGTCCAAGAAGTTGATCTCCACCTAAGAGCAATTTGGAGCAACAAATCAGGGACTTACAAAAGAAAATGGAGGACATAAATACACCAAAGCCAACATACACAATGAGAGACATATGTCCTTATCCATTTGACAAAAGCATTCCAATGCCTCCTTTTCCTACACACTTTGTGATGCCTAAATTTGATAAGTATAGAGGCAAAGGGGATCCTAAGGCACACATAAGATAGTTTTTCACAGCTTGCATTGAGGTAGCTTCAAAAGAGACATATTTGATGAGATTATTCCCACAAAGCCTAGGTGATCAAGCTATGGAATGGTTCTCCCAACTCCCACCTGGTATTAAGTCATGGGGTGACTTAGTAGAGGCATTTATCCAACATTTCTCCTACAACATAGAGATAGACATATCAGTCACTACTTTGTGCAACACCAAGCAAAAAGAGGGAGAGTCTTTTGCATCATTTTTACAAAGATGGAGGAATCTAGCCAACAGATGCTCTTGTGAAATTCCACAAAAACAAATGGTAGAGATGTTCACCCAGAATCTTAACAAAGACATTGGCTATGATCTAAGGAAAGCTTGTTTGTCCACCTTCAAGGATGTCATTGAAAAAGGCTTAGCGGTAGAAAAGGTCCTAATTGAACAAGGAGTCATTAAGATATTCAAGGAAAACAAAGATGACTTTAAGGGAAAAGACAAGCCGAGATTTTGGAATAAAAACAAGAACATAGTCAATGATGGTGTTGTTGATGCCAACATAGTGTGATCCAAATTCATCTTTTCGAGATCAAGTTCTACAAACAATCAGGTGAATACTCAAACAACTTCTAAATCACGAAGGAAGTACACTCCATTGGGAGAACCACTTGAGTCAGTCTTCAAAAAGCTAGTGGCAAACAAGGTAATCACAGTTCCAGATTTTCCTCCATATGAACCAAAGGTTAAACCAAATTGGTGGAACAATGATGAGTATTGTGAATTTCATAAGAGCAAGGGTCATAAGATAGGAAAT
The DNA here is from genome assembly GCF_030272615.1 of Cryptomeria japonica. Classification (NCBI taxonomy): domain Eukaryota; kingdom Viridiplantae; phylum Streptophyta; class Pinopsida; order Cupressales; family Cupressaceae; genus Cryptomeria; species Cryptomeria japonica. The sequence continues at coordinate 407,239,839 of NC_081408.1, forward strand.
TGTCATCGACTAAAGAACATTATACAAGATCTCATTGATAGAGGTGATATTGAGATTGAGGGACATTCGTCCAATCAAGAACATGAGATGTTTAAGGAACCGTTCCCAAAACATGACAAGGGAAAAGCTAAAGCCACAGAGGATTACACCAACTATACCAGAGCATCCTACAACTATGATTCAACTATCAATCACATCTGGATGGACAATTATGTCTCTACCATTATCATCAAGGACAAAACGTCTGAGAATTCTACCTGGAGACCCAAGATTGTCCTAAAAGGTGTTAGATCTTCTTCCGAACCTACCTCTGAATGTCATGTTACAACCCCCCAAGGTAAATTCACTTTGCAATGTGCTCCAGCCAGGAACACCGCTTCCTCATCAACCAAACCTGAGTATGACCTTTTAGAATAGTTAGGGAAGACACCCGCGCTCATCTCCATCCTTGAGCTATTACGCATATCCCCCGCTCATAAAGCCATTCTTGACAAAATCTTGAGAGACACTGCTGTTCCTACTGATCTGAACATGGACCAGTTTCAAGCCATGGTGGGATACCTTTCCATTCCACATTCACTTACATTCACAGAAGCCGATGACGCCTTCGTAAGTCAGCCACATAATGCACCGCTACACGTTGAAGCCTTCATACACAAACATCGAATAAAATGAGTCCTGATAGATGGAGGAGCTGGTCTAAACATTTGTACCTTGAGCACAATTAAACAATTGGGATATTTTGATAAAGTTGTGAATTCTACAAATCAAATCACCATCAAGGCATATGATGATGAAGAGCGTTCATCCAAGGGCACAGTCACCTTGCCTCTCAGAGTTGGGCCAGTTACAAAGGATGTGGTTTGTCAAGTCCTAGATCTAGATCTCACTTATAACATATTGCTAGGACGTCCTTGGATTCATGAAATGAGAGCAGTCCCATCTACATATCACCAATGCATTAAGTTTCCTCACAATGGAGTGGAGGTAACCGTTAACAGTGATCCTAATCCGTTCATATACTGCAATAATCTTAGATAAAAAACTGAGACCATCATTCCCAGTAATCGTGAAGTTGTTCCTTCCTCGGCATACATTGATCCTGAGTCATTAAAAACTTCGACATCAAAACAAGGTGAGCTTAAAGGCAAGTTTAAAGGCAAAGGCATGGGGGAATACACTTTAATTCGGACCATGTACTTACGACAAGTCATGAGTTCCCCAAAAGAATATGGAAGACCACATCCTAACAAGCAAGTAACCATCATGATACTCAAATGGGACCCTACTACCTTTCAAAGATGGGGCGAACTGGAAGAGGAAGACTTATACAAAATGCTTTACAAAGACATTGAAGGTGACACATAAGATCACATCAGTCTACCATGTGAGAAATATGGCAAAGGCTTCAAGATTCTACAAAAATTCGGGTATGATGGAAAAAGCCCTTTGGGGTTACGAAAGGAAGGCATCATTGAACCTTTACAACCTGAATTGACTTTCAAAAAGGAACACTCTAAAGGACTTGGTTTCTTGACTTCCAAGGTCCACACTCAAAGGATAGAAGAATCCTTACAAATCAAAGCTGCCAAAATTCAACAAGAGGATCGCTATTCAAGAGACTCCAATGAATGGGAATGGGGTTCAGATAAGTCCTCCAGTCACTACGAGCTCACCGAGACATTCAGAGAGCCAAATGAACCCACAAAAGAAGAGGAATTCTATAACAAGTTTAGAGTTGGTCAAGAAATAACCCATGAGGATTCCACACAGTCCTTGTCTCAAGGTCCTAGGTTGAAATCACATAGGATGAGAACACCTGTCCCAGAATGCACTACTAGTGATGACAATTTGGATTCGCTCATGATCGAGACTGATGAGGAGAGTGCCATCGATGACCTCGATAATTACCTTGACATACCCGAATATAACTACATCTTCACTCTTAGTCCTGCTAACTTCGAAGACATTAAAGGCCTTCCCCTTGTTCACCACCAACTCATTGACTGGGATCATGAAGGACCTGCACAGTTTGACACATTCCAAAATGATGAAGCTTTTATTGACTATCTGGGCATACGAGATGATCTTCCCCCTGGGGACCATAAAGCGGGATACACTATAGAACTCAATAGCGTGGCATATTTTGGTGAGGGTGTCAGACCTTCCAGTCGCAAAAATGTGAAAATAAGAACAAATCAAGGGTCTTATGGCGAAAACCACACTGTGGCATTGTCTGACCCCAAAAAAGTAAAAAGAAAGGACATATCTGAGGGCGAAAACCTCTCTGAGGCACCCGAAGATGGAAGCCTCGACATTCTCCTAGCATCATATGAGGAAAAGTCATCCATGTTGGTAGAGGAGACTATTAAAACAAACATTGGTACAAAAGAGGTTCCACATAACATATTCCTGGCTCAATCGTTGACAAAGTCAGAAAGGTCAAAATTCATAAGTTTCTTCAAAGAACGACAAATCAACTTTGCATGGTCATACATGGATATGCCTGGATTGGATCCGGATTTGGTAATGCATCATTTGACAGTCAAACCGGGGGCAAAGCCAGTGAAACAGAAATTAAGAAAAATGCATCCACAAGTGGCATTACTAGTCAAAGCAGAACTTGAGAAATTATTGGATGTCGGATTTATACGCCCAATTGATTATCCTGAATGGATCTCTAACTTAGTGCCTATCAGTAAACCAGATCACAACATCAGAATATGTACAGATTTCAGAGACATCAACAAAGCTTGTCCAAAGGATGACTTCCCATTACCAAATATTGACTTGATTGTTGATCTCACAATAGGTCATGAAATGTTATCATTAATGGATGGATTCTCTGGTTATAATCAAATAAAGATCGCGCCCGAGGATCAACACAAAACATCATTCACTTGTCCTTGGGGAACTTTCTGCTGGAATGTCATGCCCTTCAGGCTAAAGAATGTAGGTACTACATATCAAAGAGCCATGACTACTATCTTTCATGATCTCATGCACGTAACCATGGAAGATTATGTCAATGACCTCTTGGGAAAATCAATAGACAGAAATACACATTTGGACATACTTTCAGTCGTCTTTGATCGGTTGGAAAAATACAAAGTAAGATTAAACCCCAAGAAATGTGTCTTTGGAGTAGCCTCCAGGAAGCTCCTAGGATTCATTGTATCCAAAAGAGGAATCAAAGCTGATCCAGCAAAAGTCAAGGCCATCTTGGAGATGTAACCACCAAGAAATATTAGTTAACTTCAATCTTTACAAGGCAGACTCTAGTCCATACGAAGATTCATAGCACAACTTGCAGATAAGTGTAATCCTTTTCAGCACTTGCTACATAAAAACATCAAATTCAAATGGGATGATAATTGTCAACAGGCTTTCCAGACACTCAAAGATTATCTTTTGAATCTGCCAGTTCTGATGCCACTAGTTCCAGATCAGCCTCTGTTACTATACATATCAGCTACTCCAACAGCACTGGGGGCACTCTTAGCACAACAAATTGCTGAGGGCAAAGAAAAAGTGATATACTTGTAGACACCTAAAAATGGTCAACGCTTGCGGGATCATACTTTAACATTTGCGCATTGCCTCATTTTAGGTTTTTGCGTCGCATTAACATTTCTCCTATGTCACGCACTTGGTTTTTATCATTTGTGAGCATCAAGTCATTCTTCTACATTGTTCATCTGTCTCACTTTCGAATTTGGTCTTGTCGACAACAATCTTCAATCATGATTTTGGGTCAATCTTTGTCCTTGTCAATCTTGTCATATTGCGATCGATTCGTCATCGATCCTTGTCCTTTTCAATCATGTCAATTTGGTCAATTTGTCATTGATTTTTGTCAACCAATCTCAATCAAATCATTTATCACATTGGTCATTTATCAATCCAAAATCAAATCATGATCGAATCAATTATCTTTCATCAAGACCTAATTCATCTTCTAGGGTTTCATGATTTAATCATTTAACCTGGTTTGTCATTTCCCTCTTTAGGATTAATAAATTATTTATTTATCCTAAGTCTTCTCATCACAATTAAATGTTCATTTAATTGGCTAATTATTCCTCTTTGTGAATGAATTAATTAATAAATGAAAAATTATTGATTAATTCACTAATTTCCTAATTTTCATCATTTTCCTAATTTCTTAATTCCTAATTCCTCATTTCTAATTTTCTAATTTTCTAAATTCCTAATTTCAATTTCCTCCTATTTCTCTCCTAAATTCATGGAAATGACATGTCAATTTGTCATAAATTTGTCATAATTGACAATCAATCAATTTTTGACATAGAAATTTGTCATAAATTGTCATAAATCATCAATCAACAAACTTTGCATAGAAGGTGCATAATTTGTCATAAATTTGTCATAATTGACATAATTGATTTGCAATTTCCATTTGAATTGAATCATGCTAATCTTGTCTTTTCTCCAATTTATCTATAAATTGGATGAATTTCTTCAATCAATCCCTTAATTCTTAATAATTGGTAATCAGACTATCGAATTTATGCTTCTAGTACTCTTGATCAAAAATCTCGTCTATTTGCTTTCAATTGTGTGTGTGCACTTGTAGGTGAGATCCACAACCAAACCATTTGAGGAGGAAAGAAGAACAATGGAGCCGCATGAAGGAGCATTCAGATCTGCTATTGGTTTGCATATGTCTTTAATTTTGAATGTTTTTATTTCATGTCTCTATTGAGTGTTGTTTAGGATAGATCATTGCAATTTTGCTTTTGTGATTGATTAGTATTTTTATCTTGCTTGTGATGATTTCCTATTTCCTAACCTACAATACTATATCAGTCGCACATTGGTGGGATATGAGCTAAACTACACACCAATCGAGCATGCATGTCTCACCATGGTATTTGCTTCACAGAAATTATGACATTACATGCTCACTCATAAGACTAAGCTGGTTGCAAGAATCGAGCCGTTGAAATACCTTCTCAATAAAGCAACACTTACTGGGCGGCTAGCCAAATGGGTAATGATCTTGAGTGAATTCGACATCGAGTATGTGGATAGGAAAGCGATAAAAGGACAAGCCATCGCAGATCAATTAGCAGATGCCCCCATGATAGATGATGTTCCTCTAAGTTCAGAATTTCCAGATGAATCCATTTTAACAATGTCACATGCAAAGCCAGGGCAACTGTACTTCGATGGCTCATACACACAACATGGGGCAGAAGCTGGCATCCTCTTTATAACTCCTCAAGGGGATTCTATACCAAAATCATACCGCTTATCATTTCCTTGCACTAACAATATAGCGGAATATGAGGCATTAACAACAGGATTACGAATTGCAGTTCAGTGGAAGATTCAGGAACTTCATGTTTTTGGGGACTCTCAACTTGTCATCTGTCAAGCAACTGATGATTACCAAACAAAAGATGAAAAATTAATGCCTTACAAACAAATGGTGGATGACCTAAAACAACACTTCACAAAGATAGACTTTGAGCAGATACCAAGAGAACAGACTCGCACCATAGATGCCATGGCTACAATTGCTTCACTGATTGATCTACCTCCAAATGAGACCTGCTATGAGTTCTTGGTGGATAACCTTTTGGTTCCTTCATATGAGATCATGCCTACTGAGATGATATGTGTTGTCAGTCCCGAGTCCCAGTTATATGGTTCCATCTTGACATACCTTCGTGACAATACCCTACCTCCTGATCTATCAAATAACCAACGTCACACATTCATTCACCAATCCTCTCGATATGTCATTTTAGCTGATATCCTATACCGGCGAGGTCTAGATGGCACTCTTCTTAGATGTTTAGAAAGCGACGAAGCTCAGATTGCGTTACGTGAAGTGGATGAAGGGATATGTGGTCCACATGCTAGTGGTCCTACCTTGGCCAAGAAACTCATCAGGATTGGATATTACTGGCCCAATATGGAAAAAGACTCATATCAGTTTGTCAATAAATGTAAGCAATGTCAAATTCATGGAGACCTCATACATGCGCCAACACAAGAACTTCAACCAATTGCATCTCCTTGGCCCTTTTGTCAGTGGGGTCTTGACCTCATAGGCAAGATTCACCCTCCTTCCAATGGTCATAAATTCATTATCACTACCACAGAGTATTTCACAAAATGGATTGAAGTCGTGCCTCTCACACAAGTCACAGGAAAATAGATTGCTACATTTATCCTCAACTATATCATTTGCCGATACGGTATTCCTGTTTCCATTATCACTGATAACGGGTGTCCCTTCAAAAATCAGGATGTTCATGAACTCTGTGACCGCTTCCATATTTCCCATCATTTCTCCATGTCATATTACCCCCAAGGTAATGGCCAAGCTGAGGCGTCTAATAAAACAAACCTTAAAATCCTAAAGAAGACAGTCGACGACGCTGGCCGTAATTGGCATATCCAACTTAATCCTACACTTTGGGCCTACCGCACAAGTGTCCACACACCTACAGGAGCTACACCCTATTTACTTGTCTACGGTGCTGAAGCCATCTTGCCTATTGAGGTCGAGCTACCCTCTTTATGAATCTCTTTGCAAAACATCATCAGTGATGAAGACTATAGGGTTTCTCGCTTGTAAGAACTGGAACTACTGGATGAACGAAGACAAACTGCTTTTAATCATCTCAAGGCTTACCAACAACAAATGAGTCGTAGCTAGAATCACAAGGTCAAGCCTCGCACATTTGAGGTAGGTGACTTGGTTCTCAGAGAAAACCCCAAAAATCAGCAAGACAGAGAGAAGAAGGGCAAGTTTGAACCAAATTGGCTTGGTCCTTACATTATTATAGCAGCATATGGATTTGGGGCATATCAGCTCTCAACCACAGAGGGTGAACCTTTGGAGGATCCTATCAATAGCATGCACCTTCACAGGTTTTACACATAACTCTTTAGAGTATCCTAATTCAAAAATAAAAAAAAATAAAAAAAATTCAAAAATACAAAAAAATCATAAAAATAAAAAATCGTTACTTGGTGAAAACCTGGCAAACAGGCGCCTTGTGACACAAAAAACATTGAAAAATCAAAAAAAGTAAAGAGAAATAATTTTGTCCAATGGTGAATACCATTTCGGTGGCACCTTGGGCAAGTACCATGGTGAAAATTGGGTCACCAGTGCCATGTGTAGAGACATTGCTCCTCCCTCCTTCAGGATTCTCTTTCATCCTTTCACTCTGCACACACTCACATCCTATTCATCCATAATAAACTATACACATTCCCATCATGGCTTGTTATTGATCTACCTAAGATTGGTTTGCCATTCATAATAAACCTCCCTTTTCACCTCCCTTTCCATCCATAATAAATCAGATCCTATCTGTGGCTAAGGCAAATCCTACGTCTAGTGATGGGTGTGGAACTGAGAACATCACATGTTTCAAGGAGTACAGTTTCTTCCAACTTCCTTCAGTCCATCCATGCACAATCCGCAATAAAGTTTCATCTTCTCCGCAATAAAGTATCAATTTCATGGATTCAGTCAGTTTCAGATGAGACACAGTAGCAACAATGGGCTTCAACAAATCAAATCTTTCAACAAACTCAGACAACATTTTGGTTTAGTGCTATCTATCCTTTTTGTGAAAGTAAACATTGTGACCACAATCAAATAAGACTTATACAAGTGACAAGAGACACTAAACTTGAGGACTACAGTGAATGTTGGTGTCGAGTGTTGGTTTTCTTTTGATTTTATCTTTTTGGTGACATGTCTTTTAGCTTTTCTGGGATGTCTCTGACTAGAGATTTTATCTCCAGGATGTCTTTGACTAGAAAGGCAAGGATGGGGTATCGTCACCTATTTGTATTTGCTGTTTGTGGATTGTCTCTTAGAAATGCTATGACTTGTCCAAGGATATGAGGACACTGTGAGTCTAGTGTGAACTGGGGCATTCCTTGTTTGTGATTGTCTTATCTCCATGCAAACAGGTACAATGACTTTCTAGGTCGAACATATGCCTCAATTGTCATAACCTACTCTGCCATAATAAAGCTCAATGATGATAACGCACAAGAAGCTCTTTCACTTTCATATCTTCTATCTTTCATCCCCCTTTCTTGATTGCCTTCCATCATCCTTCTTGAGTCCGCGTAGCCTACTATCACATGACCGAGTATAATGACACACCAAAAACATTTGCATTTCATGTAGTTGGACCTGCATTACCACATATAAGCATTTCATACATACATATAGATATCACAATTGCATCACATCCTGCACACAACACCTGTTAGCACAATTTACATTTGCATTATCATATTTATCTGCATATCATACATTCACATTGGCATAACATGTAAAACATAAAAGAACAAAAAATATTGCATTTCCTCATGTACATATTTGCATCCATATCATAAGCATCACATAAAAATTACATCATGAAACATCTCATTACATAGGTACACATGCATATAGCTGCCACAAAGATGAATCATCTCATATATATAATCATAAGTGTCATGATACAATGATGTCAAAATCATATGGCTACAATCACCCGAAGGTGTCTACATCATCATACAAACATGGTATAATACTGATACATAGGGCGCCCTCTATGGCTATGATGAACTCCCTCCCTCGGAGCCACCTAGCCTCGACGGAATATGAGCCCTTGAAGGACCCACCCCATGATCATCCCCTCCGTCCCCTCTATCTGGTGGTGGTGGAGGACCCATAACCCCACCACTTGATGCCTGTCTCCTCTGGCTCCCTCTCGTAGCTGTCACTATCCGCGATGGTCTATGGAAGCTCCTCGCCTGCTGATCCACTAGCACTGCACCATAATAGAGATCCCGCCAGTAGGCAATCTCCTCCCCTACCCATAGGACGTAGACATATCTGGCTCTTGTGTCCTCTGCTGCCTATCTCCCAGCCCTCAGTGCTATCTCAGCCTCTGTGTAGCACTGAATGGCCTAGTCTCGCTCCCGCTTAGTATCTCAGAGCTGCCTCCTGAGCCTATCCCTCTCCCTCTCCAACTCCTGGATCTCATCTGCCTGTCCTTGGTAGATCTCCCTCAGCTCCATCAGCTCATCCTCCTCTGCATCAACTCCCTGTGGCTCCCCCTGTACGGGTGCCTGCCCCTGTGCCTGTGCCTGTATCTGCCCTTGTCCTTGTACTTGCACCTGTCTAGGACCCTGTGCTACTGGCACCTATAGCGGCAATCCACCGCAACCCCTCACCACCCGAGCCTGCCTATCCTCTCCACCCTCCCTCCGCGGTGCAACCCTTCTCTCTCCAACTGCCCCCCTCCTCCTCCGTCGGCCTCTACCCCCATCAGCTCCACCATCATCATCATCCCCACCACCCTCTCCATCTAATGGCTCTCCTAGATCCATCAGGCGTGGGAATGGATGCTCCACCCAGTATGCTGTGTACTTGACATCCATGCCGGCATCCTCAATCTCTGGCCACATGTCTCAGGGTAGTGGCATCATCTCTACCAGCTGCATAACAGCCCGATCATATGATAACAGGGGTCCAAACTGCGCTTGATCTCTCACAGTCCGTGCATACATGCCTGAACCCCATGGCATTCGATGAATCCTACCGAATTGCCTGCCAACCTTGTCCACTAGTTGCCTCTCCAACACATAGGGCGTCCACCCAATCAGGTACCTACTCTGGAAGGTGTAGGGAAGCTCTACCGCATCATCCTCCCACTGCTCACATCCCAGGTATGGCCTCCATATGACCATGTCAATGTCATCTATCACCCGCCGCTAATGCTCCAACCTGCCAATCCGTGGCTGCGACGTGATCATGTCATATAAGTGAACAAAACTACGTCCGTGACCTCTGCCTCTGAAGTGTATCAGTCTCATCACTGGCAGATGCTCATAAGCCCACACCTGCAACAATGTCACCCTGCAGCCCAATCCCACTGATCCGTGGTATACAAACTGATGCAGCTCATAGTACAGGTGTGCCAACACACACGGTCCCCAGGCATATCTAGTGTGTTGTGTCACCAGTGCACCTCCCCAGCCCACAGCCAACCCCCGTGTCACCCTATCTGGACACAGGAACCCACTGATCGCTCCTCCTATCACTGTCAGCAGCGCTAGCCCTGTAGCTATCATAGTATCCCAAGCCACATGTCTAGCCCTCATCTCCAGTCCTGGGTCCTGGAACACTTGCCTCAGGGCCTCCCTATCTCCATCTCGATCGTATGGGATCAGCTTCCCATCGATCGGTATCCATAATATCCTATATACATCCTCGAGGGTGACTGTCATCTCCCCCATCGACAAATGAAAAGTGCATGTCTCGGAGTGCCATCTCTCCACCAACGCAGTCAACAGTCCCATGTTCGCCTGAAACTCAGGCACATACAACACATGTCTCAATCCCATAGCCTCGATAGCAGCTCACTCCTCGGCTGTCAGCTCAGGTCGCAATCTCTAAGTTGATGGGAATCTCTCCCATGACTCCAACATAGGCAAATACTTCTGCAATCAAGCCAATCAATCATGTTAGTCATAGTGGCATTCATTGTTCATCACAAAATGCTACTTTTTATCTAAGTGCATATGGCATTCTACCCTAGTGACACTCACTGTTCATCACAAAGTGTTGCTATCTATCCTAGTGACGCTCACTATTCATCACAAAGTGTTGCTTCTATCCTAGTGGTACTCCCTGTTCATCACAAAGTACTACGTGTGTGGCACTCCCTGTTCATCACAAAGTGTTACTCACATTTGCACTCACTGTTCATCACAAAGTGCTGCTCATATTTTAGTACTCCTTGTTCATCACAAAGTACTATATCTTGGTACTCACTGTTCATCACAAAGTGCCTTGATCTATTCTAGTCTTCCCTAGAGGACCTGCTTGAGTGTATCCTCTCAGCAGCTTATCCAATCGACAGCGTATGTTCATCACAGAACTGTCGATTTGACCTAGAAGACACAAATTCACTTTTTTTAGACACAAATGTGCTTTCCTGACATAAACACACTTAAAGACTGCACAGACGTGCCTGAAAAACACAGACGTTCCTGACAAACATAGACGTGCCTATGCTCTGCACAAACGTGCCTGGGTGACATAGACATGCCTTCTTGGCACAGACGTGCCTACATATTACAAATGCGGCCACATTTGGCATAGATGCGGTTTCCATCACAGACGCGCCTGGCACAAACATAGACGCACTTCGTGAGCATAGACGCGCCTGGCACCAACGCAGACGCACCTGGATGTTTTTGGACATTTTTTGGACCCTATTCTAAGTGCATTTATTGCCCTATCTACCATGCATTAATGACAACAATAAATGCATCAAAGTACAAGGAGGTTTGGTGGTACTTACCGGCTCTCCTGCCTCTGCTGGCCTCTGGAATCGGCGAACACGGTCAAATATGTGTACGAAGGCCATCACTGCTGATTGCTGCTACTCTATTTTCACTCTGTACTCTGCCCTCGTGGATGTGTAGATGACAATGAGGATGTATTTTCCCCCGTGGTCTATCTTATAGACTACCCCTAGCCCTTGTTTCCCAAGTCAGTCTTCATTATCCCGTGACTCTGTCACTTTATCCTATCTAGTCAGTCCATTCTAACCTCTCTTTCTTATCGAGAGATTGTCTGCAATCTTTTCAGACATTTCATTTTCATCCAATCTCTTGAGGGGGCATATCATTCCCATCTTGGGGCAACTCTGTATCAGTTCATCTTATCTTCTTTGAAACAACGTGACAAGCCGCATTGTCTCAAAGAGGGGCAAAATGTAGACACCTAAAATTGACATGTTTAATTAAATAAATATTTTTATTTATTTAATTATCTAAGCTTAATTCTTCTATTAATTAAATAAATCTTTATTTATTTAATTAATTCATTTATCCTCTTCTAGCCTTATTTCTCATTTAAATAAATACATTTATTTATTTAAATTACCCTTTTCCTAAATTAAATAAATATCTTATTTATTTAATTGATTCCACTTCTTCTTTTAATTAAATAAATCTTTATTTATTTAATTAATTCATTAACCTTTTTTACCCATGACACATGTCATTCATCTCTTAATTCATACACTACCTACCCCTTTCATTATTTTATTATTTTCTTTACCTACCCTCTAATCATAGCCGACCTCCTTTTACACCTCTCAATCTTATCCCTCCATTTCTTATTGTGTCTTCTATATAAGGAGATACTTCCTTCATTATCAAACCCTAATGAATGATCTTAATGACTTGACTACACTACGATCCTACTTGCAACCACATTTCCGTTCTTTGTTGAGCTCTTGTGCACATAAAATCTGAGAGCAAATATATCAAGCAAGATCAATGGAGATAGGAAGAATGGAGATCAAAACCCTATTGGACATGTGATGGTATAATCTTTGTGATTTCATTTGATTTGCATTGTCTTAGGTAATCTTCATATGTTATGGTGGATCTTTATTGTTGTTAGGCTAGGGTTTTGTGGTTGAATTCATTTAGTCTTCGAACATTATCATTGTTGTTATCCATTTTCACCATATACACTATGTACATATGGATGATAAGGAGAAAATGGAGATTGAGGAAGCAGTTTTATTATACTTAGATATATATAAGAAAGCATTAATTGAGATTGAAAAAAAAATATCAGGAGATTTGTACAATAAGCTAGATGCTAGGAGATTGTCTACAATTCAAGAGGATAAATATATAAATATGTAGGAGTTATTGATTGTTTGTGGTGCTATAATTGATGAGGAGATGCAACAGTGTTTGGAATATGCAAATAAAACAATTTTCTGGAGTAGACACCAACATGTGAGTCTCATGGTAGGTAGAATAAATGAAATAGTTAGGGAGACCCACGAGGCATGGGTAAAATTCTTTGTAGATAAACCTATTTTTTCTACTCCATCATTATTTCCTCCTAAGTCTGGTATTCAAGACATCTCAGTTGATGGTAAGGGGAAAGGTATATTAGGTTTGTATCCACCGGTTTTGAAATTGAAACTAATAGAGGATATTCCTCCAGCAGTATCACCTATACATAATATAGAAAAATTGGTACATAACATTGAATTTATGCATGATAAGAAGGATACACCAGAACAGAACATTCTGGATGTAGAGGTTATTGATGTGGATACAGATAATAAACAGGTTGAGTATATTGAACCTCTGACAATAAATGTACATATAGAAGAGGCTAAGGTTGAGTAGGTTACTACACCAAGTGGTGAAGCCACCGGTGCCAGTCAACAGGTTGGAGAGTCTAGTCATTCATTGTTGGTACTTGGCTCATTCGGTCAAGTTAAATTTTGGATAGATGAATATTAAGCAACTAAGAAGTTTTGAATTGAAGTTTGTTGCAGCTCAAAAGTTAAGGAAGGAAGGATTAGAAGACAAGCAAGTCATTGAGCAGGCCATTTTGGTTCTGCAGCAGCTAGTTCCAGGATACACTGGTTTGGTAGTTATCCCCTCTGGTAAGCTTAAGAGTTTGACTGAACACATTGCAAAATAGTTTCAAACTCCTCAATAGATATCAAACGAGTAGTTAATAGAGAGGTAAAATGCAGCTAGGAAGGTCACCCATGACAATATGATAACATCAGACAAGGTCAAGATGACAAAGCAACTAACAAATATTGATGAGGCTCTTAATTAGTGCAGTTGTATATATAGTCTTGTACTAACATCGACAAACTTACAGCTGACCTGGAGGTAAAACTAAAAGCGGCAAAGGCCCGGTTGGAACATCTGGCTAACGATTTTGATGGTACTCAGTACCAGCGCTATTGATGGTCAAATTTTGGCTACATAATCGAAGATATCAGCCTTGGAGAAAAATATGGACAGATTAATCCAGCGAGCAAGGGAATTGAGAGGTTTGGTTAGTCCTCGGTTGAACACTTTGCTACTTCATAAGTGGGAAAGTATAGAATTGATGAATAAACCCACACCGACAGACCTAATAGAAGAAGAAATACATGCATACATTCTTAATGGGTTTGTATCTATTTTGGGAACATTGAAAACCATTTGGGATACTTACTTAGGATTTTTGAAGGGTGCTTACCTGAATATATTCAAGTACATCTAGATCTGGTAAACACATTTTAATTTCATTCTTTCATTCATTTTCCTTGGCCTTTGTCATTGATGTCAAATGGGGAGAGATTGTTGTGAAAAATATTAAGGGACATAAGAAGTAATGTATAGCTCAAGGGAGCAAGGTCAGTTTTGGTCATCCCTTTTGGGAGAAACCGAGACAACACTTTTGCGAACCATTTTTCACATGAGTATTGAAATCAATGCCAAAGGGGGATATTGTTGGCAATTGACACTCATCCAGTTTAGTTGTGTTTTCATTGATGGAAACACACATCATTTTGGGTTGGACACTTAACCGATACTCACTGGTATTCATGATTCAAGGAAACTGACAAACTAGGAACTGGTATATGAGGCTGACATGGGAGACTAATCCAACAGGTTTACATGGAAACAATCATTGACATCAGTCACAAAGTTTAATTTATTTATTTTTGTCTAGGACTACATGTAAATAACTTGTAATATCATTGCAAGCTGACATAAGGCATTTATGTTTATGATTGGGAAGGGTATTTAAGTCGGTCTAGTTAGGTTATTTTGAATATACATAGAGAGAAGGAATATATAGTGATATGATATTGTGTGAGCAATGTTGATCGACTAAATATGAATATAATATTTTGTAGTTGATATTGGTTAATGGTTTAGAGGTTGGGGATGCAAAGTTACCGATAAGGGAGGACACAGTGAAAACTGGTAGAGACAGTGCTTGAACCGGAACTCATCCAACATAGTAGATGCATTCTCTGAGTTCAAAATTTTGTTTGTAATCCAGTATTTGGTGTTTGTTGTCAGTGAGGCTCCTTTTTTGATGAGCAGTGCGCTCTAGGCTATTGGCCTTCTTGCATGTGTAGGCCCCTATTGTAATATTTATTCATTTAGCCAGTGGATAGATATTGTGGGTCACCAATCCCACCGTGGTTTTTCCTCTTTGAGGTTTTCCACATATAAATCTTTGTGTTATGGTGTATGTTCTTGTGGTCGCATCATTTATACTTGTTGTTATATTCTTTTAGGGTTACCAGTTACTGAAATACTTTGTTAATAACGTTAAAATTGATCTCACCGGTAGAACACTGATTCACCCCTCCCTCTCAATGTTCTTGGATTACAACATCCTATGCCTATAATTGAAGACTTAATGAATTGTTTGGGAGGGGCTTGCTACTACTCCAAAATTGATCTCAAGAGTGGGTATCATCAAATCAAAATAAGGCAGGGAGATGAATGGAAGACAACCTTCAAGACAAATGAAGGTCTATATGAGTGGATGATGATGCCTTTTGGGCTATCCAATGCCCCAAGTACATTTATGCGCCTCATGAATGAGGTATTGAAAAACTTCATTTATAAATTTATTTTTGTTTATCTTGATGATATTCTTGTGTTTAGCAGGACAAAGGAGGAACATTTGGAGCACTTGAACCTGGTTTTGAAGAAGTTGCATGATGAAAAGTTGATGATCAATATGGAGAAGAGTGTCTTCATGAAGGAGGAACTTCTATATCTCAGTTTTATGATCTCAAAGGAGTATTTGAAGATGGATCCAGCAAAGGTAGAGGCTATCTTGTCATGGCCAACACCCAAGTTAGTAGGTGATGTAAGAAGTTTCCATGGGTTGGCAACATTTTACAGAAAGTTCATCAAAAATTTCATTCATGTATGCTCACCTATCCTAGACACAATCAAAGGAGGGTAAAAATGTAATTTTTATTGATCAAATGAAGCAAATGATTCTTTTAAATATCTAAAAAAGAGAGTAGCACAACAACCCATTCTTGTTTTGCTTGATTTTAACAAGTTGTTCACAATGGAGTGTGATGCTAGTAATCTTGCCATAGGGGTTGTCTTGAGTCGAGAAGGCAGACCAGTGGCTTTCTTTAGTGAGAAACTCAATGATGCTAAAAGGAAGTACTCTACATATGATTTAGAGTTGTATGCAATGGTACAAGCCCTAAAGAAATGGAAGCATTACCTTTTACCTAAAGAATTCATTGTTTATACTGATAACTATGCTCTCAGTTTTTTAAATGGACATGAGAAACTTAGTCATAAGCATATGAAGTGGGTTGAACATCTTCAATCCTACAAATTCACCATCACGCACAAGAAGGGGAAGGCCAATAAAGTGGTAGATGAATTGAGTAAGAGGGTGTGCATGGTGCAATAAATTTAGTTGCAAAGTGTGGGAATTGATTCCCTCAAGCAAATGTACAAGGATGATGAATATTTCAAGGAGATATATGAGGTTTGCACTCAATTTTTCAGAATCTTATCATTCTGATTTTTTTTAGTTTTTTTTGCACCAAGATTTGTTGTTCAAGGGGATCCAATTGTGGATCCCTAGATGTTACATGAGGGAGAACATTATCAAGGAGAAACATTATGGTATTTTGGGAGGTCACTTTGGGCTTGATAAAACCTTAGAACAAGTGAAGAGGTTAAATTTTTGGCCAAAGTTGCAATCAGATGTCAAGAAGTTTGTTGAAAGTTACAACATATGCCAAAGGGATAAGGGAACATCATCAAATGTAGGATTATATCAACCATTCCCTATTAATAATAGGCCATGGGAGAGTATCAACATGGATTTTGTTTTGGGTCTTCCTATGACTCAAAGAGGTTTTGATAGTATATTTGTTGTGGTTCATAGATTTAGTAAGATGGGTCACTTTTTCCCATGTAAATTTACTAATGGTGCTTCATATATTGTTGTCTTATTATTCAAGAAAATTGTTAGAATCCATGGTTTGCCTCTAAACATTGTGACTGATAGGGACCCTCAGTTTGTGGGCCACTTTTGGCATACATTGTGGAAGAAGTTGGGGACTCAATTGTCCTTTACATTAGCATATCACCCTCAGACTGATGGCCAAACTGAGGTAGTGAATAGATCATTGGGGAATCTTCTTAGATGTCTCACAAAACAACATGAAGAATCTTAGGATATGATCATCCCTCAAGTTGAATTTTCTTATAATGATTCTATCAATAGAAGCACAAGAAGAAGTCCTTTTGAGGTTTTCTATGAGATTCATCCAATAGGTATTCTATAACTAAGAGATCTACAAGGATTGGGGAGAAGGAGCGCTCAAGGAGAAGGCTTTACATTGACTATGAAGGACATCCATGATAGAGTAAGAGAAACTCTCCAAAAGAACATCAAGAAGTATGAAGAGAAGGCCAATAAGAAGAAGAGGGATGTGTAGTATAAAGTGGGGGACTTGGTGATGTCACACTTGAAGAAAGAGAGACTTCCAAAGGGCAACCAACAAATTTACTCATGAAGAAGATTGGTCCTTGCCGGATTGTACATAACTTTGGTCCTAATGCTTATGAGATTGAACTTCCTCAAGGCTTAGGAATATCACCCATTTTCAATGTTTCAGATTTGTTTCCTTACAAAGGTGATTTTGTAGGTTCATATGTAGGTTTGCAGTTAGATGGAGATGAAGGTTGGGTCAAGGAGCTACCACCTAGCCAACCCTTGAACTTGGAGTACATCTTGGACACCAAGGTGGTCAGTAAGACTAGAAATAAGACTTACAAGGAGTACCTTGTCAAGTGGAGTGGCTACATGATAAATATTCCATGTGCATGACAGAAGATGACATTAAAAAACATGGACATTCTTTTGCAAACCTCATTCCTCAAGAGACTTGAGTTTTCTATTCCCCCTAGGAGTATGGTGTAGGAACACCTTGCAAGCTTTGAAGACCATTTGAGCAATGAAGGCTTGTAGAGGTGTTTGTAGGTTCCTTGCAAATTTTTAAGTTGTAATAAGGTATTCCAAGACAATTTATTTTGTTTTGATTAGCCATGTAAGGCCTTGATGCCATTTTGTAGTTGTGAGCTTCTTAGGACCTATTTTAATGACATCCAAAATGCCAAAATGAGGCAAGCATTGTATTTTGGTTCCTATGTGGCCTTTTAAAAAAAAAATTATGACGTGTCCTAATAGGTTACATAGGAAGATGTCATAGGTTGTTAAGTTTTGTGCAAAGTTGTCAAGTTTGGATGACAACTTTTGTTGTCAACTTGGAGCTAATCTACCTCCAATGGCTACCTAATTAAAATTTTAGTTGGATTTGGTTGAGGAGTTTTGAGAAAAATTTCTTAAGGCCTTGGAGTTTGACAAGAAAGGATTGATGAAGTTTTTGGATGTAAGACAGTAATTAGATTTAATAAACACTCAAAAATTTACATAAATTTGTTGCAACAGTACCTTGTACTTTCATTGTATGGACTCCATGTGTAGGCTAAATAATTGATTTGAATAGGCCTCTATGTTGATGTTCATTTTCATTAGTTTTATAGGAAAATACTAAGAAATAAGTGAGATATCTGCATTTTAGTGGAAGGTGGTCTGAAAACCTGCCAAAACCAGGGTTTCCGAGGAAATGCTTTCTTAACCCCACATTTCTATGGCCAAATTGGCTCAAAATTTGGGGAATAGTAGGGGAGGAAATATATTTTAGGATTTTCAAAGTTTTTGAGTGGGTTGTTGAATTGGTGAATTTTGGGATCAAGCCCTAGGCTAGGCATCCTCATGTGACTAGCCAGTTTTGATTGTTAATAATTGTGTAGCAGTAGAAATAAGAGTGGTGGACCCTATATAATGGTGGATTTGGTGTTTTGGGATGTGTACAAAGCTTTTCCATCCATTTTTGTCTTTATATCAATCCATTGGTGTATGATTGCTTTGTAAAAGTGCCCTAAAAGCCCTATTAGGCCTCTTGTAGTAGTAGTGTTTGACCCAGTCAATGCAAGAGTTGGCCTCTGATTTTTGGAAGTGTTTTGTGTCACCAAAGGGGGCATCTAAGGGTGTCAATATTTTTGGGTGTCATTAGGATAATTTTAAAAAATTTCCCTTAAAGGCTCAAACCAAGGCTACTAGGAATAGGTGTCTTGTAGAGGGCAAGTCACCTTGATTGAACTTGTAAAACAAAATGGTGTTGTCTTGGTTGTAGTCAATGTCCCTAGGGGTGGACAAGAGGTTCTATAGGATCCATACCTACTCTGCAATGGTGGATGTTTTATAATCCAAGTTTTTCATAGGTGTCTACAGGAGAGTTGGTGTCTAGAAGAGACTTGATGTGAGAAGTTGTATCTCCATGAGTTGTTTATGGATTAAATAGGGTCCCATTGAGAAAGGGAATTGTAGAGGTGTCCTTTCATTTTGTTGATAGGATTGTCCAAGAATCTGTGAATGTTGAAACCTTAATTGAGGATCTTGTAGAGTGAGTTTGTGTGAGAAACCTTTGTTCCTTGGGGCTCTACATCAAACAATTAAATAAAGTCCATGCAAACGTATCTCTATGGGATATTCTTGCAATTCCAGTATATAAATGTTGCCTCCGAGAGGCGCTTGGTGAAGAATAAAATCATTTGGCTAGTCCAATGATAAATATAACATGCGTAAAGGACAAAGGACCTGAGGCAGGAGATCAGTCACGTACATTAGTAGTACTCACAAATGAAAGCTCAAAAGATATTGCTAATATAAAGGAAGGTAAGTTGAATCCCATCCCTTTCTTTTTAACTTTTATTGTGGGGGATAAGCTAGTCCACAACTCTATGATTGATTTTGGTGCTAGTACTATAGTCATGCCCAAACAAATAGAAGAGATTCTGAAATTAGTATGAGCTAGTAAATAGGGGGGTCATGCAGCTTGATGGTAATAAAGTTGAAACCATGGGTGTGATTAAAAATCTCCCACTCACTTTGTTTGCTTGTTTGAGCATCATCCTTTCCCAAGAGGTAGCGGTCATTGATATTCCCCCTATCTTCGGTCTTTGTCTATCTAGAGATTTCATAGGAAAGTAAGGAGGATATCTCTCTTTAGATTGGTTTAACCTTGTCCTCAGAACCAAGCACATGCCTAAGTTAAAAATATTGTTTGAACCTTTTCATTTAGAGAATATAGTAGATGAAGATATGATTAATTTTGAAGAAACTCATACATCCATTTCGGGAGACGAAATGAGATGTGTGGAATTATTAGAAGATGAAGAGGTAACAAAAGACCGAACTCAAGATCAAGAGGTTTTCCTCAATGAATTTATAGATGCGGACCCCTATGGGAATTATCATGCCATCGGGATCAAAACTTATGTGATATTTGATGAAAATCAGACAATTCCTAAAGTGTTAAAAGACCCACAAGACAGAGAAAAGAAGAAGGAATACTTGATTTCAAAACTATGGACCTTGCATTTTTATGGAGCAAGATGCAAAACAAAGTCTAGAGCGGGCATTTGCCTAACTTCTCCCTCCAGAGAACAAATCTTAAGGTCTTTCTACTTCCATTTTTCCTGTTCAAATAATGAAGCAAAATATGAAGGCTTAGTCCATGGTTTGAGCCTTGTGGAACACTTAGGCATCAAATAACTGAAAGTGTTGGGAGATTCAGAGTTGGTAGTCTATTAGGTTTGGGGAATATCTGTTGCAAAGCATGTTCACATGCATTCCTACCATCACCAAGTTTGGGGCTTGATTGAGAGTTTTGAAGCTTTCAACATCCAGAGAGTTTCCCAAAAACAAAATGAAGCTAGTGATCGCATGACGATGATTGGATCTCAGTTTGATCCTATTTCAGAATTGTTAGAAAATAGGCATTCAGCTCAAGTGGTTATTAGACTAGCTATAATCGATAATGATTTTCATTGGAAAGTCTTTGAAAATAATGAACATATAGCCATGCTCAAACAACAGTCCGGTGAATTTGTTGATCAATTACAACCCAAAGTTGCAGAGACGTATGGTGACCAGGTGATTCAGTTGAAATCAAATAAACTCCCAAGGGGCTTGATCATATTAGAGAACCTTTTTTTATTATGTTGACATGAGGAATGTCAAAAAAAAATTGTATTAGATAAAGGAGATTACACTGAGCTTCAAGTTGGAGACGAACGAAAGCTCAAAGTTGGAAAAAATTTCCCTCAGCATGATAGGGATAGACTGATTCGTTTATGTGATGAATACATAGGAGTGATCACATGGTCATATGATGAGCTCAAAGGTTATAATACATGTATTTTCAAAAGAAGGGGTGTCCATTGACCCGAACCACGTTAAGGCCATCAAGGAGATTTCCTTGCCTGCGAACAAGAAAGGTGTTTAGCCTTTCTTGGGGAAAATCAACTTTGTCAGTTGTTTTATATCTGATTTTGTTAGGATGGTTAGACCTATAACCTTAATGTTGAAAAAGGATCTACACTTCAAGTGGACTCTAGAGGCTAAGGAAGCTTTCAGAAAAGTGAAAGAAGCCATCTCATTCGGTTTTGTCTTAGTTAACCCAGACATGTCCAAAGAAGGGGTGTCGATTGACCTAGACCACATTAAGGCCATCAAGGAGCTTCCCATGCCTATGAAAAATAAAGGTGTTCAGTCTTTCTTGGGAAAAATCAACTTAGTCAGTTGCTTATATTTGATTTTGTTGGGATGGTTAGACCTATCACCTTAATGCTGAAAAAGGATCTACACTTCAAGTGGACTCTAGATGCTTAAGATTTTGAAAAAGTGAAAGAAGCCATCTTATCTTCTCCTGTCTTAGTTAACCTTGATTTGTCCAAATATTTTCTAACGTATGCTTATGCTAGCAACTTTAGTATTGTTGTTGTGCTGACATAGAAAGATATAGATGGAACAGGGGAACATCCAATCGCTTTCCATTCAAAGACTTTGAAAGATTATGACATCAAATATAACTTCATGGAAAAGAAGGATTTTTCTATTGTGAAAGGTCTAAAGAAGTTCATACATTTCATCACTTGTAATAAGACAACTATCTATGTTTCTCACTCAGTTGTTTGTGAATACATAATGGAGGGAGAAATCATAGAAAAAAGAGAAAACTAGATTACCAAAATCCTAGAATATGACATTGATGTCAGACCTACCAAAGTAATCCATGGAAAAGGTCTTTGCAAATATATAACTCAGGAGCCTGAAGCTCCGGAAGAAGCACAAGACAAAGTAGTGTTAATGCATGTAGACCAGAATGAAAGGTGTTGGATTACCGATAGGAAGGACTTTATGCAAACCTAAATATTTCCTCTGGACCCCCCTCTTGAAAAAAAGAGGTTTTATAGGTTGCATAAAAGTGGTTATCAGTTGATTGAAGGACTCTTGTTCAAGAGAAACTTTGATGGAGTGTTATTCTGTTGTGTGAATAAGCAGCAGGCCAAGAAAATTTTACTTGATTTCCCCAATGGCCCTGCTGGAGGTCATTTCAAAGCCCAAACAACTGCTATCAAGATCACTCATGCAGGATATTACTAGCCTTCATTATTCAATGATGTGCATGCTCTTGTTCACAAATGTAAGGAATGTTACTTCTATGTTGGGAAATGTAGAAATGCGGCCATGCCACTTAGACCCATAGTGGTAGATGAACCATTCTCTCAATTGGGATTGGAATTTATAAGGATGATTAATTCGACATCTTCAACTAGCCACAAATGGATCCTCACCGCGATAGACTACTTTACAAGATGGGCAGAGGTAGTCCCCTTAAGAAACACAACTGAGGGTGAAATTTTAGGCTTCTTAGAGGAATTGGTCTCAAGGTTTGGTCCACCAAAAACCATCATCTCAGATAATGCTAGAGCTTTCACAGGTTCTCAAGTTACTCAATTTTCCCTCAACCATGGTATTTACCTAAACACATCTTCTAATTATTATCCGCAAGGAAATGGCTTAGCCGAGTCAAAAAATAAAAACCTTATTCGACTCATCAAAAGAATAGGAGATGAGCATTAAAAATAATGGCACAAACACTTAAGAAGTGTGCTTTGGCAAACTGAGTGACCCCTACACAAATATTGATAAACTCCCCATATGAAATTATGTATGGTAAGGAAACTCAATTCTTGGTTTCTCTAGAGATCACTTCTTTGTAGCTTTTAAAATATCTAGAGTTAGAAGATAATGAACCCATGGAAGTAAGATTGGTAGAACTCTTAGAATTGCAAGAAAAGAGGGAGAAATATTTCAATTCCTTCCATAACAGGAAACAAATTGTTAAGAGATGGTTTGATAAAAAGAGTTAAAACCCAAGGTTTAAACATGGTGACCTTGTTTTAAAATATAATGATCGAGTTGCTAAACCAGGTTAGCACACAAAGTTTGATAGCCTGTAGGAGGGCCCTTTCTGTATCCTCGAATGCAAAGAATTCAATGCCTTCACTCTAGAAGATATTAAAATTGAAATGCTCGAGATTATAGTTAATGGATTCTATCTTAAACCTTTTAATTAATCTCGACAGATTTTAATAGTGGAAATATTATAAATAGTGTGTCTCTCATTTCTTGGAGGTTGCTTCATCCTTGTCTAAAATTTTGAAGTTCTTAAGCCCTTTTAATTTTTGAAAATTGAGAAGATTTGGCAAAACAAAAGAAAACAACATAATTCCAAGAAAAGAGCTAAAGAGGGTAAAAACAAGCAAGGTGAATTCAGGTGGTTAGTATGCAAACAAAAGAACTAAAATATATAAAAAAATGTGGAACATAAATCAAACCACATGAAAACATAAAGACAATGCTTATACCTTGCAAACTTGTACCTTCTCCCTCAGATCAAGCTTGGTGAAGTGAAGGCCCCGTGATGATGCTCCACTTGATATGCTCCTTTGAGTGATTTGATTGTAGTTGGCTCTCCAATATTATGCACAAATGGATGTGATGTATTAAGGATTGCAGGACGAAATGGCTAAGTATGGATGGGTGCTAATTTTGGCATGGAAAGGATGCAAGGATGGTTTCTTGGGTACAAACTAGAAGCATGGATTTACTAAACTTGGAGATGAGATATGAGGGAATGAATTCCTAAATTTATAGGAAGAGAGGAGGAGAAATGGAGGGCTAGGATTGACCCAAGATGGAGGGTCAGGATTCCTTGTGAGCCCACACAAGGCCCAAGAGGAGGTGTGGAGACCAAGAGATATGCCTTAAAGGCATTTCTTGTCTCCACACTCCTCAAGGTTCATTGGGAAGACTTCCCAATGTGCCTTCGTAAGAACAAGGGATAGGATATTCCTTGAGAGATGGAAATGAAGAATTGAAAATTCTTCAAAAGGGATGCTCATGGGGATTGGAGGAATAAGGAGGAATTAAAAATTTCTTGGAGGATGGGATGCTTAGAGGAAGGTGAGATTTTGAAAATCTCACATTCACCTAGGACAAGAGCATTTAAGGAGAGTGTTTGGATGGAAGGGACAAGGAGTTGACTTTGTGGCTAATCATGATGATTAGCCACTAGAAACTCATTAGGAGAGGGATTAGAAGAAATATTAGGTGGGATTAGGGTAGATAAGATTTGTAGAAGGATTTGAATAGGAGAGAGAATGAGTGGAGGGAATAAAAAATTAGAAGAATAATGCTAAGTTAGTTTAGGGAGTTTCTAGAAGAAATTATTAGGTTAATGATGGATTAGGAAAAAGGTGATTTGTAGGAATCACCTAGGTTAACTAATTAATTGAAATTAACTAGTTAAGAAGAGGAATTTGAGGAGATTTAATATTGAGGATTTTTAGAGGAATAAAAGGGGGTTGATTTATTAGATAAATCAATCAACAGACTATAGTGACAATATTAATTATAATTAATTAATATTGAGGGGGAATTAAAAATTGGCATAATTAATAAATTAATTATGTCAGGAACTTAAAATAATTAAAATAATTATTTTTAAGTGTCTACATTTTGCCCCTTTTTACGCAGCGATAAATTTGGCAGTGGGTAAAAGATAGAAGAAAAAGAAAAAGATGCTCCAACGTAAAGCGTGGGAGGTGTATAAGAATGAAGAGGGAAAAACCAGCAAGGTGAATTCAGGTGGTTAGTATGCAAACAAATCACTAAAGCATATTAAAAACATGGAACATAAATCAAACCACATGAAAACATAAAGACAATGCTTATACCTTGCAAACTTGTACCTTCTCCCTCGGATCGAGCTTGGTGAAGTGAAGGCTCCCCTTGATGATGCTCCTTTGAGTGATTTGAATGTAGTTGGCTCTCCAATATTGTGCACAAATGGATGTGATGGATTAAGGATTGAAGGATGAAATGGCTAAGTATGGATGAGTGCTAATTTTGGCATGGTAAGGATGTAAGGATGGTTTCTTGCGCACAAACTAGCAGCATGGATTTACTAAAATTGGAGATGAGATATGAGGGAATGGAGTCCTCAATTTATAGGAAGAGAGGAGGAGAAATGGAGGGCTGGGATTGACCCAAGATGGAGGGTTGGGATTCCTTTTGAGCCCACACAAGGCCCAAGAGGAGGTGTGGAGACCAAGAGATATGCCTTAAAGGCATTTCTTGTCTCCACACTCCTCAAGGTTCATTGGGAAGACTTCCCAATGTGCCTTGGGAAGAACAAGGGATAGGATATTCCTTTAGGGATGGAAATGAAGAATTAAAAATTCTTCAAAAGGGATGCTCGGGGGGATTGGAGGAATAAGGAGGAATTAAAAATTCCTTGGAGGATGGGATGCTTAGAGGAAGGTGAGATTTTGAAAATCTCACATTCATCTAGGACAAGAGTATTTAAGGAGAGTGGTTGGATGGAAGGGACACGAAGTTGACTTTGTGGCTAATCATGATGATTAGCCACTAGAAACTCATTAGGATAGGGATTAGAAGAAAGATTAGGTGGGACTAGGGTAGATAAGATTTCTAGGAGGATTTGACTAGGAGAGAGAATGAGTGGAGGGAATTAAAAATTAGAAGAATAATGATAAGTGAGTTTAGGGAGTTTCTAGAAGAATTTATTAGGTTAATGATGGATTAGGAAAAAGGTGATTTGTAGGAATCACCTAGGTTAACTAATTAATTGAAATTAATTAGTTAAGAGGAGGAATTTGAGGAGATTTAATATTGAGGATTTTTAGAGGAATAAAAGGGGGTTGATTTATTAAATAAATCAATTAATAGACTATAGTGACAATATTAATTATAATTAATTAATATTGAGGAGGAATTAAAAATTGGCATAATTAATAAATTAATTATGCCAGGAACTTAAAATAATTAAAATAATTATTTTTTAAGTGTCTACATTTTTCCCCTCTTTTACGCAGTGGTAAATTTGGTGGTGGGTAAAAGATAGAAGAAAAACAAATAGATGCCCTAGCGTAAAGTGTGGGAGGTGTATGCCCCCTCAAGAATTTTGTCGAAAGAAAAATTAACAAAAATTTCTCGAAATAAAGAAAAAATAATTTGAGTGGAGGAGATAAGTGAAAGAGAAAGACAAAGCAGATGTAGAAAAACTAGAAGAGAATATAGAAGAAGAGAGACCGCGGGGGGAATGGGCCCTCAAGGGGGCCCATATAAGCCACAAAGGGACCAATGAGGAGTCATTGTTACACACAAGCCTTGGAACCAATCAGAGACTAGATGAGAGAAGAAGAGATGGATCACATTCCCACACGTGATCATCGTGCGGAGAGGATCCAACGGTATGACAGACCCACCAGTTATGGACCACCGGTATGTAGGACTATCTCCCTTTTTTATTTTTTAGGCTAAGGGTATAATTAGGACTTAGATTAGGGCCAAGTTCTGGTGAGGCACACGCGTTGATTGCCCTTTTAGCATTTACACCTATGGGGTAGCGCTAGCACTAGCGAACAACATGAGAACTCATAGGCAATAGGTGGGTAGAATAGTTTTTTGGGGGGGGAGACATTGTCTAGCACAGGTGCTCGCGCCGGTGCTTGCGCTATTGTGTGGGCACTCGCGTTGAAGGAGGTTGTAGGTAGGGGGAGGGGGAGGGTTAGGCTCTTTTCTAGCACATGTGCTTGTAGAATGGCATGTGCACCATAGCTTTGGCGCAAGCGCAAGGTAAATCAGTGTGTGCGCTGGGGAGGGGAGAGATTAGATGTAGGCTTAGAATTTTTGGGATCGGTTGAGGGTATGGCTAGACCTAGAGGGTAGAATAGGACTTGAGGACACAAAAATAATGAATTGGTTTTGCTAGACGGAGGCTAAGTTGGGGCCGTTGACTTCGAGGGAGCATTGGCCCGCTACCATGAGTTTATATCAAGATTTGTGGCCTAATGAGTTGGAGGTGTTAGCTGCTTTAGGGTTTCATTTTGTGGGCAGGTGGCCAAGGATACATGCTCATACTACAATGATGACCATGTTAGTTGAGAGGTGGGATAGTAGGTATAACACCTTTCGGCTTCCTACTGGTGAGGTGACAGTGACTCTTTTGGATGTATGGAGGATCTTGAAGATCCCTGTTCGCGGTGTCATCCTCGAGTACCATTTGGATGCAGCAGATTTTTTTCTTTGAGAGGCTTGTCAGTATGAGACCCCACCGATGCTAGACATGAGTAGGACGCACTTGGTTAGGGAAATTGGTATTCAGCATATTCCTTGTGTGGTATTGGTGATTTTTGAATTCTTGAGCAGATGGATTATACCTGATCTGGGAGGGCATGGATTTCCTGTTGGATGGAGTAGGTGCCTTTATTTCATGGTTCATGATGGTGTGCAATATCCATGGGGAGCCGTGATGTTGGCTTGGTTATATCATGATATGCATCTAGTGGTGTATAGGGAGTATGCTAGCTTGTTCGTGGGAGTGACACTTCTCCATATCTGGGCTTGGGAGCATATTGCAGTTACTCGGCCACTAGGTGTACAGGAAAAGCAGGACCGTCAGCCATATGTGGATAGGTATAGGGGGCTACTGCATTATAATCAGATAGGGTCCATATAGTTTTGGTGCTGAATTCTTGATGAGCTTATGTAGTTTACATGGCGGCCATTTTTGGGGTGTGAGAGATGGAGGGGGGACTGACAGGAACACTGGGTTGGAGTGGAGATATGGATATTTGATAGATCAGTGTACATTATGGAGTATTATGCACCCTGTAGAGTGGTGAGAGAGCTTGTTCAAGTTCAGGACATAGTGGGGGACATCCCATTATATCCTTGGATTACACGGGAGGTGAGATTTTGGGGTCCGACAGTGAGTCCATTAGAGGGCAGGACTAGTTTTCAGACAATGTCTCATTTGGTCTGGGATGAGCGGATGGGGGCAGGTGAGGATCTAGGGATGATAGGGGGATACAAGTGCTAGTAGGAGGGGCACTTGCTAGTATGTCTTACCATTCCTAGGGTTTTGGAGGATGATGAGCTACAACCAACCATAGCTCAGGTAGTCGGCGGGGAGGATGATGAGCCAAGCGAGAGGGTTGTGGTTGGTGCAGGGCGTGGTGTTGGTGGATAGTAGAGGAGGGTTAGAGTTTTATGGAGGAGGGATCCCAAGGAGGGAGAGAGAGAGGGAGAGGGAGTACCAGCAAGAGAGGCTGCAAAGGGAGTGGTTGGCGAGGGAGAGGATGTTGTACCTATGGATGTTCCCGAAGCACGAGTGGAGGGGAGGGTAGGAGTATCACAGGCTGACCTTGACAGAGTGCAGAAGGAGAGAGATATGATCTGGGCAAGGCTCCATTCCCTTGAGGATGAAATATAGATAGAGAGAGATAGGAGGCAGAGTTTGGAGGCAGACGTGGAGCAGCTACAGTGGGAGATAGTAGATTTGACGGAGAGCCTCCATACAGGAAGGAAAAAGGTGGATGCTCTGAGGGAGGAGAGGGAGGAGTCTGAGAAGATTCTAGAGGAGGCACGGATAGGGATGACTACAGAGGCCTTTCAGGATGTTATCCATTGGTAGGATGATGAGCTAGAGGAGCTATGGGGTAGAGTGCAGAGGGAAGAGGCAGATGTGATACGACTGCGGGGGCAGAGGGATGTAGCCCATCAGATGTTGCTTCTTGCAGGGCTTGGACAGATGTACTTTGATATGATGCAGCAATGTGATAGGGCAGAGAGGGTAGTTCAGGAGGTAGGTTACTATAGGGGACTATATCATAGAGTAGTACCTGCAACATAGCGAGCAACTTCATACACTGAGAGTGTGCGATCTCATAGGACACAGAGTAAACGGCCCACACAGAGCCAACAGACAAGTGGATCGGTGGGTTTTAGGCCACTGAGAGGAGGGGGAGCAAGAGGATCAGGTGGAGGAGGTATAGAGGAGGGGGGTGGAGAGACAGGAGGGGAGAGCTAGCTCCATTTTGGCTTGTATATCATATTTTGACCCTTTGGGGTGATCATTGTATCATTATAGACATATTCATCTCTTTTGAGATTATATATATATGATTTGTCGTAATGGATTATGTGTGTACTTTATTATGATGGATTCTATTTATTTTCTTATGATGTGATGTATGGATGGTAATTATGGATATGTTGTGTTGACCTATTTGTGATGCAGTGTGGATGCTTATATATGTTTGCCTATGATATGTTGATGACATGTTTATGGATGCGGGATGAGTGATTGTGCTTTTTGATGTGTATATATGTAGATTTAAATGATTTATGATGAATGAATAATTAGCGTAGGTGCAATTTATATCAGAAATGAATGTAATATCATTTATACAGATATTGCAATATAGGTCACAAATGGTATGCAAATGATGTGGTCTAAAAAATTGAGTAATGAAATGTAATGTATGTGAGTGGATTTGATGTCCTCTATTGTAAATGGATAAATGATGTATGCAATGCAATCTAAGTGCAACCTTATGTGGTAAATGTTTGTGAAATTTTTTTTTTTAAAAAAATGGCAATCTAAATGAATAGTATAATGAAATAAATAAGTAATGTAACCTAAATAAAGTCTATATGAATAATGCCGCCTATTTGGATAAAGTGAATGAATAATGCAAAGAGGGAATATGCCGATAGTAATACAATGATCTTAGATGGAAAATAGAAGAATATGGAATAGAGGAGGGGGGGGGGGATTGAGGACTCCATGGGATTATTAGATTAGGACTTTATGGAATGATGGTGAGAGTTGTGCACAAAAATGTGGAGAGCCAACCTAGTTTGATATTGCCCTGGGTAACCTGCACCATGGATTATAGGAATCAGGATGCCATGAGAAACCCAGGGCATAGAGTGACTCACAATCAAATGGGATTCCTCACACACAACTATGTAAGTGTTGAGAAACACTAATACAAAGTTGTGGGGACATACAAGGAAACCCTCAAACACACTGATACCTTTTGTACATGAGAGGGTAAGTGTGGATAAACACTAGTACCTTGTCGCTAGTTTATACAAGAGATATCCAAAACATGCCATGCTATGAAAATATGCCCCAATATGCACCTATTGTAAACAAACCTGGATATGGAAAATTCAGGTAGTCATAGATAGATGCAGTCGTAGGGCAAAAAGATGCAGGTCTAAATGAAAAATCCAAGAAATCAAACAAGTCATTCATTCGTGACCATCTGACACCTCTTGCCAAGAGTAGGATTAGGGTGGAGGATTAAGTTGCTAGGTGAGGGAAGGATTCATCCCTAGGGAAAGGATAGTGTGGGTGGACTTTTGGATTAGGCAAGTGATCATATAGTTTTGAAGATTGACTTGTGGACTTAGGACTGTTGTCAAGACTTTGTTAAGCTCACACAGAGACACACAAGCTCAGTTTTCATGGGACATTCTTTATTCATGATTTAGGTGAAGACTCATCATCATACACGTGATTTATTCAGAGATGGAAGGGAAAGGATGTTGTGATGGGAAGATTTGGATGAGGGGGGGATGGAGCACCAACCTAATAGACAATGGATCTAGTTTATTTACCTTGGCGCCTGCATGGAGGTTTTCACCAAGGTACTTGTCCATAGTGCCACAAAGTGATTTTCACTGATGGATGAATTGATTCTTTTTTTTTTGGTGTCATAGGGTGCCTGTTTGCCAGGTTTTAACCAAAGTGACGATGTTTTTTTAGGATCTTTTTCTCATTTTTTATGTATTTTTCATTATTTTTTTGACAATTAATGACTTTCTGAGGACTAGACATAGAATCTTTTTTAGGTGCATGATATTCATTGGATCGTCCTGAGGATCTCTTTTAGAAGTAGCCAACTGATAGGCCCCTGATCCATATTTTGTTGTGATTACATATGGTCCAAGCCAATTAGGCTTGAACTTGCCTTTATTTTCTCTTTCTTGAAGGTTTTTTCTGATTCTCCATGAGGACAAGGTCTCCAATTTCAAATTCCCGAGTTCTGACTTTCTTGTGGGAACTCATGCGTAGATGATTCTAATATACCCAGAGATGGTTCAAGGCCTTGAGGTGCCCTTCATCTAACAAATCTAGCTCTTGTAGGTAGACAATTTTGTATTCTTCATCTGGTAGGATATTTTGTTGTGATACTCTTAGAGAGGGGATCTTGATCTCAAGGGGGAGGATGGCTTCAGAGCCAAAGACCAGGGAATAGGGGGTGGCACCTGTGGGTGTGCGGATGGAAGTGCGGTAGGCCCACAAAGAAGGATAGATTTGGAGGTGCCAATCACGACCAACTTCATTGACTTTCTTTTTGAGGATTTTGATTAGGGTTTTATTAGAAGCCTCAGCTTGACCATTACCTTGGGGGTAATATGGGGTGGAGAAGCGATGTTGGATGTCGAATTTCTGTCAGAGTTCCTTGACATCTTGGTTTTTAAATTGTCTACCATTATCTGTAATATAACTTTTGGAATGCCATATCGATAGATCAAGTATTTGAGGATGAATTTGGATATCTGCTTGCCAGTGGTAAAATTAAGAGGGATAGCCTCTACCCACTTGGTGAAATAATTGGTGGTAGTGATAATGAATTTATGTCTGTTGAAGGATGAAGGGTGGATTTTCCCAATGAGATCAAGTCACCACTGTGAGAAGGGCCAGGGTGTAATGAACGACTAAAATTCTTGTGATGGTGGATGGATCTTGTCACCATGTTGCTGGCAAGGGATGCATTTCTCCACATAGTTATATGCATCTAATTCCATTTTAGGCCAATAATATCCTATTCTCAAAAACTTTTTAGCCAAGGTGAGCCCACTTGAGTGTGCCCCACATATGCCTTTGTGTTCTTCATGTAATGCCCATTCTGCCTCTTGTTTATCTAAAAACCTTAGGAGGGAACCATCAAAATGCCTTCTGAATAGGGTGTCTCCAAGGATGGTGTAACGAGCACATCAGCGAATGAAGGTTTGTTGTTGGGTTTTTGTAAGGTGTGGGGGAATGGTGTTGTCTTTTAGGAAAGTGAAGGTTTCTTGGTACCAGGGGGACTCAATACCAATGAGTACACACACCATTTCAGACTCTGGTAGATCGTATGCCTGAATGAATAGTTGATCGACCAAGAACTCACACTTCTAAGTATGTGCTGGCTTCTGAAGGAGGGAACCAATGGTGGCCATTGCATTTGTATCCCTATTGTTTGTTTGCGGGACTTGATCAAACTTGATCATTGTGAAGTGTTGCTTAAGATCTTCAACCCTGCTACGATAGGGGAGAATTTTGTCATCTTTTGTTTGGTATTCATCATTGACTTGTTTTATGACAAGTTAGGAATCACCATAGACTTGTAATTCCCTTATCTTCCACTGGATAGTCAAGCGTAATCCTATAATGAGTGCCTCATATTCTGCGATGTTGTTGGTACATGCAAAAGCTATCTTGTATGACTTTGGAATGCCATCTCCTTGAGGTGTGATCAGTAGTATTCCTGCCCCCGATCCATTTTGTGTGCAAGAGCCATCAAAATATAACTGCCATGTGGAGAATGTGGTGACAGTCATAATGAATTCATCTGGTGGTTCTGTGAGAATAGGATGGTCGCCTAGAAGTGGAGCGTCAGCTAGCTGGTCTTCGATGACTTGTCCCTTGATTTCTTTTTTGTCTACATATTCAATGTCAAACTTGCTTAACAACATGACCCATTTAGTGGTTTTGCCAGTGAGGACAACTTTTGACAAGAGATATTTAAGCGGGTCAATCTTAGCAATCAGTATTGTTTTGTTGTTCAACATATAGTGTCAGAGTTTATGTGTACTAAATACCAATGTCAGGCATGCTCTTTCAATGGGGGTATAATTAATTTCATACCCCACTAGTGTCTGATTAATGTAATATATGGCATGTTCCTTCCCTTGATCATCCATTTGTGCTAATAATGCCCTCAATGCCATTGTGGTAGCACATATGTACAAAATAAGAGGTTTTCTAAGAGTAGGAGGCATAATCACTAGAGGTGATGCCAGATATTCTTTGATTTTTTCAAAGGCCTTTTGACACAAGCAATCCCATTTGAATTTTTTGTCTTTGCGCAAGAGGTGTGCAAATGGATGCCATTTATCTACAAGTTGTGAAATAAAACGTCTAACAGATTGGAGTTTTCCTTGGAAGTTGTACAGTTGTCTGAGAATCTTTGGTGGAGGCATTTCCATGATGGCTTTTACATTTTCAAGATCAACCTTGATGCCTTTGCGAGAAATAATGAAACCTAGTATTTTTCCCAATGTGACACCAAAAACACACTTCTTAGGGTTGAGGCACAGTTTACTTTTTTCCAATCTTTCAAAGATCTACTTTAAGATAGGGATGTGATCTTGTCTTGTATTTGATTTTCCTAGCAGAACGTCCACATAGTCCTCCATAATTTTATGCAAGAGGTCATAAAAAATTATTGTCATGGCATGCTGATATGTGGCTCCAGTATTTTTGAGGCCAAAAGGCATGAATCGGTAATAGAAAGTCCCCCATGGTGTTGTGAACATAGTTTTATGTTGATCTTCATCTACAATCCTGATTTGATTATATTCAGAAAATCCATCCATAAGTGATAGCATCTCATGCCCTATTGTAAGGTCCACAATCATATCTATATTGGGGAGCGGGAAATCATCTTTAGGACAACCCTTGTTTAGATCTCAGAAATCAGTACAGATGTGGATGCGGATGCCCCTAGCAGGTTTGCCGACAGGTATAATGTTGGATACCCATTCAGTGTAGTCTATTGGTTTGATTAATTATGCGTCCAACATATTTTGGAGTTCTTCCTTGACCAGGAGTGCAATATGTGGATGCATTTTGCACAACTTCTATTTTATAGGTTTTGCATATGGGCGGACAACGAGATTATGAACCACCAAGTTAGGATCTAGACTTGGCATATCAGCATAGGACCATGTGAAATTGATTTTTGTCTCTGTGAGGAAATTGATGAAGTCTTGTTTCTCTTGCTCTGTGAGGGACTTGGCAATGAGCACGTTTTTTAGAATGTCTTTGGTGCCCATATTGATACTATTTGTTTCTTCTATCAACAAATTTGACCTGTCTTGTGGAAGGTAACCAATGGTAGGGAGGTAAAGTCCCTCATCCTCAAGTGCCTTTTCCAGGTTTTCACTTTTGGATACACCCTTTGTTTTTGCTTTTTGCTTATCCAAAGGTACCTCAAAGAGGTTTTCACCTAGGGAATCATGTTTTTTCCTTTTATTATCTTTTTTGTGGCTAAGGGCATTGACTTGACTACCAAAGTATCCTTTTTCATGTAGTTGAATACTGTGTACCCTATTGAAGTCTTCCAAATTTTGCATAGTTAGGAGAGTAATGAGTATTATCATCGACGCAGATGTCTAAAGTGGGTTTGTCTCGTTGGCCCCAGTCTATGAGTTCAGGATGGACAAGATGTAGCTTGTGTAAAATGGGAGGGGTTATGAGGGTGATGGCATTGATGTGAGTGTCAAAGAAGATAACATTTTCATATTCATTATGCATTTCATGGAACTCCTCTTCATCAGAGTTTTTGATATCCAAATAAGGACTTGAAGGGGCACCAGCGATAGTAATCTTAGGCACTGGGGTGTACCCCAAGCCTTTGTTGTACTTGTAGGAGATAGGATTTATGGATTTTTTTCTTCCTTTCTCTTCTGGTCCCAAGCCATGTCCTTTGTAACCCATTTTTTCAACTCTAGCTGATGCTTTTGGATACATTTTTTTAGGTATTTTTGTTGGGTCTTCATCTTCTTCCCGGTATAACCATGAAGAGACATTTGTGTCAAGGATTTCCTCATCAAGTGGGCCACATTACTAGAAGGTGGTATCTTTGCATTGTATAACCGATTTTTTATCTTTTTTGAGTTCTTTTGGTTTTCCAAATGACTTAGGAGATAAGGGGAGGTTGCCTATTAATAAGACATCCTCCAATTTGTATTCTTCATAGCCATTATCCAGGATCTTGATTTGTGGGTCTTCTTCAGATGAGGTGGAGGCAACATTTTGATAACTCAATGATGAACGGATAGTACCAAACCGGTACTGAGAGGGGGGGGTGAAGCAGTACAGACAAAAATCACAATCCTAAATCGGTTTGTGAGCAGACACTGTGCATTGACAGACAAATAGTAACACTGGTCTTAAACAAAGTACAACTAGCAAAACCTAGAATAACTGAGACAAGCATAAACCAGTTGACACTTATCTTCTCATACAATCTAACACTTCATTTCCATTTCACCCTAGTGCATGAACAAGTAATCTACCATCAAAGATATACATATAAACAGCTAGATCAACTTGATTCATCACTTGATAGAAAACAACATAGCATCACATGAAAAGGACATCACATATGACACACATATTTTTCACGTGGAAACCTAATTGGGAAAAACCACGGTGGGGATGAATACCCACAAGCTATTTTTGAACTCTTTAGAAGTCCACTCTGTTAGGAGCCTTGTTTGATTAAAGACTAATACAATAGGTTCTATTAGGAACTGATCCTGTTAGAGATCACCTAGTTAAGGGATGGCTAGAATACCTGGTTAAGGGTTAAACCCTGTTAAAGGCTACCTTGTTAGAGGATTTCAAGAACTCAATAGTTTTGAGTCACCCTATTAAAGGATTTATAGAAAGCCGGTTAAAGCTACCCTATTAAGGGATTTCCCAACTATTGAGGCGGTTAGAGATCAACAAGTATTACAATGATCTAGTAACAACACTCAATGCCAATGCAGATCTGCTTTAGCTCCTCTTCACCTTTTGCACTTACACTCTATAGGTATCACTTCTCTCCTCTGGTCTAGCAAGAATCACGTATCTCTTCTCTTGGATACACACACACAACTTTTGCCAACAACCTCAGAAAGAAACACAACATCGACCTTATAGGAAAATAGATAGATCGGTAGCATAAACCCTAAACCCTAAACCCTAAACCCTAAACCTATTAGGTTAAGGAATTCAAATGGTTCAATCCTAACCATTCAGCACACTGCATTAAATGCAATAGTCTTGATCCAATCTCAAGACATTCTCCATTGTTTGTTTTCCACCGATTTCATGGCGGCTGATAACCCATCACGTGTTATCACCGTTTACAGGATTCACACATTCCTAAGGTAGAGGGGAACAATCTCCTTCATGCCAGATCCTTCATGCACACAAGATTAACTTGGCAACATGATCTGTTCTTCGTTACAATGCTAACTCATCACACAAAGTCACCGATTGAGTCACACAGGCTTGAGACATTTCAACCGAAAACCATGAAGTTGTGACTACCAACTGGTAGTCATACAAAGCTTCCATGTGTTGGTTAACCACATGCCGTTTCACCTTAAGAAAACACACCGCTTCACTTTGGCACAAATGCCAGTTCGTAGTGTTATACCGATTCTCACATATATCGGTTCTCTCCTCTTCAACATATTGACATCAATGACAACATACATTGTCATTATGTTCTCATACCGGTTCACATAATGCCAACAATCTTCCCCTTTGGCATTGATGGAAATATACAAAGATATCTCTCCGCTTCACATCTTCTCCCCCAATTTTTGCAAATATCTTCTTTGTTTCTCTTCTTCTCCCCCTTTGACAACAATGCTAAAGTGGAGGCACAAGCTTCCCTATTCCATTATGCTACTCCCCCTGAGGAGTAGCATCCTTCAACACATCAATCCTGAAGAAAAATTTGACTATGCAATACCTAACTGATGTGGAGCATATACCTTTAGTTCACCTCCTGAAGGGGCAGCACCCCTAATTTACCTCTTAAGTACATAAATGTAGCCTTTGGGAGAGGCTTGGTGAATATGTTTGCTGACTACTCCTTACTGGAAACATGTTCCAGTGCAATCTCTTTGTTCTGAACCTTTTCCCTTAAGAAATGATACTTAAGCTCAAAGTGCTTGGTTCTAGAATGCAAAACTGGATTCTTGGAGATGTTAATTGCACTAGTATTGTCATAAAATATACTTAATGGTTCAGATACAGGAACTTTGAAGCCATTTAATACATGCTTCATCCAAATTGTCTGAGTGCAGTTCATGAAAGCTGTAACATACTCTGCTTCCACTATAGACTGAGAGATACAACTCTGCTTCTTACTCATCCATGAGACCAGTCTACCACTGAGAAAGAATGCACCACTGGCTGTGCTCTTTCGGTCATCTACATTACCAGCCCAATCAGCATCTGTGAACACTCTCAGGTTAAAATCATTATTGTATGGATACCATAACCCATAGTCAATAGTTCCCTTTAGATACCTAAGAATCCACTTGACTACAACCAAGTGGGATTCTCTTGGACTTTTTTGGAACCTTGTAGTAATGCCAACTGCATGTGCAATATCTGGTCTGCTATGCACTACATAATGCAACTTACCAATCATTGATTGATATTCCTTCTCATCAATCAATGCTGAGTCATCCTCTTTGGATAGTTTACAACCGGTCACCATCGGTGTACCAACCGGTTTTCTATCTTCCATGCCAAAGGTCTTCAACACCTCTTTGACATAATTGGTCTGAGTGATAAAGATTCCATCTTTCATCTGCTGGATCTGCAGTCCAATGAAGAACTTAATCTCCCCTATAAGTGACATCTAAAAATCTTTCTTCATCTCATCTGCAAACTCATGACTCATCTTGTCATCTCCACCAAAGATAATGTCATCAACAAATACCTCATAGATCAGGATCTGATCTCCTTCAGACTTCAAGTAGATATTGCTATCTTCTCTTGTTCTCTCAAATCCAATCTTCACAAGATGGGAGTGCAGGCATTCATACCATGCTCTAGGTGCCTGCTTTAGACCATATAAGGCTTTATGTAGCCTACACACCATGTCACTGTCTTCAGATAGAGAAAACCCATCTGGTTTCTCTATATACACTTCCTCTTCAAGTATGCCATTTAGGAATGCAGATTTTACATCCATTTCATATACTTTGAATCCTTTAAAAGCTACATATGCAAGAAGCATACGAACTCCTTCCAATCTAGCTACAGGAGCAAAGGTTTCTCCATAGTCTTCTCCTTCTTCTTGGGGATATCCTTTACACACTAGTCTGGCATTGTTTCTAATCATTGTGCCATCCTCATTCAACTTATTCCTGAAAACCCATTTGGTGCCAATGACATTTTTATGCTCCTGTCTGGGTACCAAAGACCATGTACCATTTTTCTCTATCTAGTCAAGTTCCTCTTCCATTGCCTTGATCCAGTCTTCATCTTTATGTGCTTCTTTGAATGATTTAGGCTCAAATTCAGAGATCATACATGAGTTTTCTTTGACCTTTCTTCTTGTAAGAATTTGAGCATCCTTATCTCTTATGATCTACTTAGGATCATGATTCAGCTTGACATACCGAGGAATGGTCTTGATAGATTCCTCT
Source organism: Cryptomeria japonica (assembly GCF_030272615.1). NCBI lineage: Eukaryota > Viridiplantae > Streptophyta > Pinopsida > Cupressales > Cupressaceae > Cryptomeria > Cryptomeria japonica. The sequence goes on from NC_081408.1 coordinate 407,278,519, forward strand.
TACTTTTCTTCTTCATCCTCATCTCCATCAGTATCAACATCTATATCTAATGGTGGAGGAACACTATTATTGCTACTTGGTTGACTGACAACCAGTTCCTAGAAGGTTACAATCGGTTCATTTACCGCTTGCTTACTATCAGTTTCCTCAGTTTTCTCAGAGGTTTCATCAACTCTTACATTGATGCTTTCCATGATTCTCTGAGTCCTATTATTGAAACACTTGAGAGCTTTTCTCTTGGTGGAATACCCTAGGAATATTCCCTCATCACATTTCGCATCAAATTTGCTCTGGTGTTTGCTCCTCTTGATGTAACATTTGCTACCAAACACTCTAAAGTAGCTAACCACAGGTGTCTTACCAGTCCAATACTCATAAGGAGTTTTATCCTTACCTTTCTTAATGGGTACCTGGTTCATTGTGTAGACTGCAGTGCTCACTGCTTCTCTCCAAAAGGTGTGAGCTACCTTTCCTTGAATCAACATGGTTCTAGCTGCTTCAACCACAGTCCGGTTATTCCTCTCTGCTAGGCCATTTTGCTGTGGAGTCTAGGGGGTAGACAGTTGCCTCTTGATGCCATGTTCTTCATAGTACTTGTTGAATTCACCAGAAGTGAATTCCCCTCCTTGATTAGTTCTCAGGCACTTCATCCTTTTACCGCTTTCCTTCTCCATTAATGCTCTGAAAGCTTTGAAATTTACAAAAGCTTCACACTTATCTTTCAAGAATGTGACCCATATCATTCTTGAGCAGTCATTAGTGAGAATCATGAAGTACCTATCACCCTGCACACTCCTAGTTTTCATAGGACCACACAAATCAGTATGCACAAGATCAAGCAAATTGTTAGCAGTGAAAGATTTACCTTTAAAGTTTGAGGAAGACATTTTCCCCAATTGACACTCTCTGCACAAGGTATTATTCAGTTTGCTTAGCACCAACAACCCTCTAACTACCTTGATCTTACTAGCCTTCACAATGTTATCAAAGTTTACATGGAAAAGTTTCCTATGCCATATCCAGCTATCATCAAATTTAGCCATAAGACATGTACTTATATTTGCATTCAACTGAAATAGGTTACCTTTGGTCTACATGCCGGTGGCCACCAATTCACCATTATTTCCTTTGATTCTACACACTCCATTCTTGAATTCCAAAGTGAGACCACTATCATTCAGCTAGGCAACACTCAGAAGGTTGTGTTTGAGACCATCAACCCAATACACATTGTCAGCACTACTCTTTCCATTCAGAGAGATGGACCCTCTGCCTTTGACCATACATGGTGCATCATTACCAAAGTGAATCACACCACCATCATACTCTTCCAAGGATAGAAACTTGCTTTGATCACTAGTCATATGGTGAGAACAACCACTGCCAATGATCCACTCATTAGAATTATCAAACTGGGAGACAAGATCCTTCTTGTCTGACACATCTTCCTTGACAGCAACAAACACAATATCTTCATTTTCTTCATCTTTTGATTCCTCATCTGTGACACCTTCATCAATTGCCACAAAATGGTTTCTCTAGTTTCCTCCTTTGAATTTATTGAACCTTTCCGGTTTGTCCTTGTTGTCACCATTAGGATAGTTTACAGCAATATGTCCTATCCGGTTGCAAGAAAAGCATTTCAAAGGGAGCTTACCTTTATATTTGTCGGTTCCTTTAGGAAGTTTCCTGGCAAGAAGAGCTTCAAATTCCATCATAATTCCCTCATCATCCATTTCTCTGCTCTATCCTGGTTCACCACTAGTGCTAGCTTCTTTTCACTTTTTGGATGGTACAACAAAAGCTTTAAAAGCTGATTCAGTCTTTTGAACACTGCCATCAAAACTATTTAGCTCATAGGCTATCAACTTTGCAATGATGGAGTCTAGGGACACCTTAGTCTTGTCTATTGATCTCAACTCCTGAATATCAACAACCCTTATTGCATAGACCGGTAATAAGGATCTCAAGACTTTGCTTACCACAGTGGAATCTTCCATTTTACCACCTGCACTCTTGATATCTCCAACAATAGTTTTGATTCTTATTCCATACTGTTGAATGGTCTCCCCTTCAACCATCTACATGTCTTCAAAATTCCCTCTAAGGTTTTCTTCCTTAGCTTGTTTTACATGCTCATCACCACCATAGATATTTTCAAGAGTATCCCATACTTCTTTGGAATTTACCTTATCTTGGACATCAATAAACTCAATGTCAGATAAACTACTAATTAGGGCTTCCATGACTTTCCCATTCTCCTGCATCTCTCTCTTTTGGTCATCGGTGAGAGTACCGGTAGGAGCAACATAAGCCTTCTCAACATAGCTCTAGTGTTGAGAACCCATGCTTTTGATGTATATCTTCATTCTGTCTTTCCATATACTGAAATTTTCTCTGTTAAACTTTGGACGTTCCCTCTTCATCATTAGACTGGGATCTTTACCTCAAGCGGTTAAGCTTATAACACAGAGGACCTAGAGGACGCTCTAATACCAATTGATAACTCAATGATGAACGGATAGTACCAAACCGGTACTGAGAGGGGGGGGTGAATCAGTACAGACAAAAATCACAATCCTAAACCGGTTTGTCAGTAGACATTGTGCATTGATAGACAAATAGTAACACCAGTCTCAAACAGAGTACAACCGACAAAACCCAAAATAATTGAGACAAGCATAAACCGGTTGACACTTATCTTCTCATACAATCTAACACTTCATTTCCATTTCACCCTAGTGCATGCATAGGTAATCTACCATCAAAGATATACATATAAACAGCTAGATCAACTTGATTCACCGCTTGACAGAAAACAACATAGCATCACATGAAAAGGACATCACATATGACACATATTTTTCATGTGGAAACCCAACTGGGAAAAACCACGGTGGGGATGAATACCCATAAGCTATTTTTGAACTCTTTAGAAGTTCGCTCTATTAGGATCCTTGTCTGGTTAAAGACTAATACAATAGGTTCTATTTGGAACCGATCCTGTTAGAGATCACCCGGTTAAGGGTTAAACCCTGTTAAAGGTTACCTTGTTAGAGGTTTTCAAGAACTCAATAGTTTTGAGTCACCCTGTTAAAGGATTTACATCAAGCCGGTTAAAGCTACCCTATTAAGGGATTTCCCAATTATTGAGGTGGTTAGAGATCAACAGGTATTACAATGATCTGGTAACAACACTCAATGCCAATGCAGATCCGCTTTAGCTCCTCTTCACCTTCTGCACTTACACTCTGCAGGTATTACTTCTCTCCTTTGGTCTGGCAAGAATCACGTATCTCTTCTCTTGGATACACACATACAACTTTTGCCAACAACCTCAGAAAGAAACACAACATCGACCTTATAGGAAAACAGATAGGTCGGTAGCATAAACCCTAAACCCTAAACCTGTTAGGTTAAGGAATTCAAATGGTTCAATCCTAACCGTTGAGCACACTACATTAAATGCAACAGTCTTGATCCAATATCAAGACATTCTCCATCGTTCGTTTTCCACCGATTTCATGGTAGCTAATAACCCATCACGCGTTATCACCGTTTACAGGCTTCACACATTCCCGAGGTAGATGGGAACAATCTCCTTCATGCACACAAGGCTGACATGGAAACACGATCTGTTCTTCGTTAAAATGCTAACTCATCACACAAAGTCACCGATTGTGTCACACAGGCTTGAGACACTTCAACCGAAAACCCTAAAGTTGTGACTACCAACTGGTAGTCATACAAAGCTTCCATGTGCCGATTCCCATAACCACATGCCGGTTCACCTTAAGCAAACACACCGCTTCACTTTGGCACAAATGCTGGTTCATAGTGTTATACTGGTTCTCACATATACCGGTTCTCTCCTCTTCAGCATATTGACATCAATGACAACATACAATGTCATTATGTCCTCATACTGGTTCACATAATGCCAACACATTTGATGTGTTAGATGGAGGAGTTGGCGAGGGTCTATTGAGTGGGCAATGATGTGGATGCTTCCCCTCTAAGAGCTTGCAATATTGAAAAGGTTGTGGATCACCTTTGATAGTGATCTCTTCCATTGAACGGGAATTTGATGCATTGGTGATAAGGGTGTTGGATCTCAAATCAACAAATTGGATAGGTTCTAAGGAAATGCAAACTCATATGATCAAACCCTCCAATTTGACTTGGCCAACTTATAGAGTGAACCTATTTGGTTACTAACTATCTCACTTTAGGCTCTACAAGACCTAGGCGGGTATACCTATTCACTAGTGGCTTTTGATAACTAATGCTTTTAATAGAAGATTGATTATTTTGATCTAACTGACCCCTATCTCAGAATGGCAAAGGTTCTTGGAATAGATGTCTTTTAGATGAGTTTAAGCTTGTTTTTATGGAAGCTATTCGATCTTTGTGCTTGAAATTCCTATATATGTACACTATTACTAACTAACTCTATACTTCTTATTCAACTAATCCCTATTGCTTTAATGTAAAGGTGCATTCATATAATGATAATTATGGTTTATGGATGACTAGTGCCTTCTTTGTTGTTTGGGCTAGAGAGTCTTATATCTCTCTAGGACTTAATGTATGATTTGTGAGATAGTTTTTAAACCTACCCCCTTTGGTAAATCTGTCAGTAACTGTTTCTCATGAAATCTACTAAATGTTTATATTATAAACCACCTGAATGAATTTAACCCTAACCTTAAGGGACCATTCAAGGAAGAACTACAAGGAACAATTACAATCCACGAGTAAATCTTTTTAATCCAAATTTATAACATAGAAACATAAACTTCACTATAAGAATATAAATAACCTTATCTACCTTAGATAATATCACAAACAACTGCCTACAGAAAATGAGATAATCCACAATACATATGCAGAAGAAAATGACTCATTCTATTAAAGCTTCAAAATGGTACAATAGTATGCCCCAAGGCTATAGTATCTGTCCCATCTCTAATATTCTAATAATGTCTTTATTTTACAAAATATGCTCATATAAATAAATGAGCAACACCTATTCTATGAGAAGTCATGTCCCTTCATCATTAATAACCTAATTACAATTACTTAACAAAGTGAAAGATAAAGAGATTAAGCATGCCAAGATGATTATTGTGTTGGCATATGCACACTCCAATGAGACATTGTAGGTGATTGAAGGTTTTGTCATTGATGGAAACCTTACAATCCTATGGCGCTGACAAAGCATTACACCCACAAGGCATTATACTGGCAAGATAGTTCACCGGCATCAACGATCAGACTCTACACCGGCACTCAGGACACTGACACCAGCACAAAGAAAGGAAGTATACCAGCACAGAGGCCGATAGGATTTTGTTATATTATATTTTGTTTATTATTGTGAAAACTTTGTAAGCTGACTTGGCATGTTGTAAAATGACTCTTATATATAAGAGAGATCATTGTAGACATTTTGTAAGTTAAGAAAGTGATGTAAGTGAAAGGGAAAAATATTAAGGTAGACCTATTATGCGAAATATAGGTTAAAGGGTTTATGTAAGAAGCAGAGCAGCAACTAGTATTGAATCAGGCATTATAGATGCTATTGTAAAGTAGTACAAGATATTGGATTTGTATAAATCCACATTGTAAGTCAGTGAGACTTCCCATTGAGCAGTGAGCTCTAGGCAATTGGCCTTCCTGCATGTGCAGGCCCCTCTTGTAAGTAATATTCTCTTATTGGCCAGTAAGTGGATATTGTGGGTCACAAATCCCACCAAGGTTTTTCCCACACTGGGTTTCCTTGTTAAATCCTTGTGTCATGGTGTGCTTTTCATGTGGATGTTTTTAATTCTATTTATTGCATTATTTCTTGCATACTGGTACACTGTTATAATATGTTCTGCATGTTTTAAGATAAGAAAATCTACTCACCGGTTAGATACTGATTCACCCCCCCCTCTCAGTATCTATGGGAATCCTAACAATGGGTATTAGAGATTGGTCCTCTATTTTCAGAAGCCTAACAACTTGAGGAAGATCTTGACACCGATAAAGATGGAAAATAAGATGAAGCAACTTGAAGGAGCTCTCTCAGACTATGATACAGAAAAATTGAAAACTATAAAACTAGAAGATGATCTAAAGGTAGCTTAGGATATCATTCAAGCACTTCAAGAGAATCTTACTATTGCAAGAAATAAGAGAAGATAACTTTGTCAAAAAATGCAAACTGAAAATGATGAAAAGGAATCACTTAATGATCAGATAAGCAAGCTGAAATTGGAGAACATGACAATAAAGAATGAGATGCAGGATATGACTATGAGATTTTGTAAAGAAATTGAGGATAGGAAGAAGAATGAAGAAGAATTGACCAGAAGACTAAGTGATGCAGCAAATGAAAACACAAGACTTAGCTATGAAAATGATTTATTGAAGACATATTTGATGCACACTCAAAATGACTCAAATGAACTGATGACACGGAAAGAAGTCTTAGAAAGAGAACTAGAAACTACAAATCAACTTAAAGAAAAATTCAAGAAAAGCTCAGAGGAACTTGGCAACTTGCTGAAGAATCAAAAACCTAAAGGTGACACTTCTGGAATTGGCTTTGAAGTTGGTGAAAGCTCCGGTACTGCAAATACTTAGGATCACAGCAAACCGGTAAGACAACCTAATACTTATAAATTTAATGGAAAATGCTTTAACTGTAATAAGTATGGTCATAGAGCAAATGAATGTAGATCTAGAAATTATCAGAATATCAACACACCCACCGGTCAATGTTCTAAATGCAACAAAGTTGGTCACAACTCTGAAAATTGCAGAATGAATGTGAGATGTTATGTTTGAGGAAGATTTGGACATTTATCTAATCAATGCAGAACACAAACTGGAATAGGTTATGGGAAAGCTATTCAGAAGAATAATGTAACTTGTTATGCATGTAACAAGATTGGGCATATTGCAAAATTCTATAGAAGTAAAGGATCACCGGCAGACAACAAAAGTTCTAGCTTGAAGGGTAAAGAAAAAGTTGAAGAGGTTAAACAAGAATTCTCAAAACAATGGATTAGAAAAGCTGATCTAAATATTGGGAATACTCCTCCACTAGTAGAACCAGTCAATACTTCACTGGCAGGACAAAGTGATACTTCACCGGTAGGACAGAGCAATGCTCCACTGGCAGGAAGTTCTTCATTGAATTGAAGTAAGTTTCCTTAAGGGTTTGGCAATCTAATGACACATGTGCTATTATTCCCTCTGTTAGAGATGAGAAATTGGAAATTACTTTATTATGGGAAAACAATGTTAAGTAACTACTTAACCGACATACATTTAATGTGGTAGATGGCAAAAAGACACTATAAATTTGAGGTTTTGGCTCCATTTCATTTCACCGAGATTTCAAACCTATGAAGAGCACGAAGATTTCGAGCTAAGGCATTTTCTAGCAAGAGGCAAGAACACTTCAAGCAATCATCCATCCTAAAGGTAGTAAAAGGTATTTTATCATGGCATCCACCTCCACACTTGAATATATAGCAAACCCTACTGTTGTCAAAGTTATAAAAAGACCTAGGCCCATATTTCAATTAGTTCCCGAAGTAGCAAAGAAAGATGATACTTTAGGTGCTTTTTCTCAAATTCCTAAGGGAGTTGTTTATGTTGAAGATCCCATAATTTACATTCATTGCAACATTGAGGAACTAGGAGATGAAGAGATTAAAACCATGTTTAAATCTATCATATGTGATGAATCCGGTAATGTAAAAAATGAACATAAGATCATTGAAACCCTAGGATTTATAGAGATCCTTAACATTCCTGAATTCCCCAAGGATGTGATTAGGATAGTCTTAAGAAGGGTACATGGTGAATTTTTCTGGTTAGATACAATTCACAAAATCACCAAGGAAGATGTGAAAGTTGTCATAGGGTTATCGACCACAGGTAAAAGGCCAGACAAGACTAAAAAGGTCTCCAATGACCTAGTTATAAACGTAACTGGTGCAACATCCAGCAGAAGGTCCTTAAGAGTCAATGATGTAAAAGATACTAATGTAAGATTTATCAGCATGATATTAGGATATAAAGCTACTCATGCAAATAGACTCAATTCAGTTTCAAGTTTATACATTAAGAGTGCTTATGACATGGTCACAGATAATGCAAAGATTGATGTATGTGAGTGGTTGAAGGACGAATTAATTGACAACTTAGGCAAGATTAAGAAGGACAAGAAAGGAACTTTTAAATTTGGAAATCTGCTAGTATGTTTGATGCTACATATAACCAAACAGTTTCCCGGTATAGGCAACAAAGAACTTGGATATGATATGTCGGTAGGTAAACAACTAATAAAACTATTCAATAATATGGGAGAAGTTAGGGAAAACAATATCCATGATTTATTTCAAGCACTTAAGGCCAAAATGAAGAAAAGAATCAGATTATCACAAAAGATTGTTGACAAATATAAGGATGAAATATGCTTTGTAATCAAGAAGGATGAGATTTGGATGGAAGCAGTCATCCCTAGGACAGTTTGGGTAATAGAGATGGGCTACGAAATAGATGATCATATAATTGAAACTTATGCTAAAGCACTTCTGGAAGCCCCTAAAGAACCTAAGGAAGAAGTATTTGGTAGTGCATAAACTATTGAAAGCCAAATACAATCTAAGAAAAGAGTGAAAAAGGTTGAGGCAGTTGTAAGAAAAGGTTCTAGGCAAGCAAAGGAAATCAAGGATAAAGTAATGGAACAAACTGGTATAATAGAGGATGAGTTAGCAGCTCCACAACCTAAAACTCACCTATCACCGGTAGGCACATCTTCAGAGAATGACATGCCTGCAACTTTCAAAAGAGTTGTAAGGAAAAGAGATCCCTCACTGACAACCACACCCTCACCTAGGAGGACAAGACAAAAACAACAAGTAGTGAGATCTCTGGTAAGAAAGGCTACACCAAAGAAGAAGAAACTGACACCTAAGAAGAAGAAGAGGACAAACAAGGACTTGGCCCCTCTTGACATACTGTTGAATGAAATTACAGAGGAAGGGAAATTGAAGAATATAGAGAAACTATATGACACTCTGACAGCTGATGAAAAAGAACAAGTAAAAAATAGTGTTATATTGCATATGGATATGTATAAGAAATTTTTTATGGAAGTAGTAGATGAAGTACCAGATGAACTATTTAAGAGATTGGAAGAAAGGAGACAAGTAGTAGTAGAACTTGACAAGAAAATAAAGATAGAAAAGCTACTTGTTGTATACCCGGTGAATTCACCCAAAGAAATTGATGACTTAATTGTTGAAGTCAACCAGTCAGTATTTTCTACTGCACACCGGCACATTGCTTTAATGGTTGGAAGAGTTAATGAGGTGATTGAGGAGACAGAAAATGCATGGGACATTTTCCTAGTGGAAAAAGAAAAACAAGAAGAATACATGAGCCAAAAACCTATAAAGGTATATCAAAAAGAAAGAGACAAGGGTAAAGGTAAAGTTGGTGGACCACCCAGTATCAAGGTTAAAGACAACTTACCCCCACCTCCTTTGATTACTCTACCGGTAAAAACAACAGCTACAAAAGATCAACTGACAGTTGAAAGTATGGATGTAGAGGATGTCAATCCTAATCCTGAAGTCTTATATACAGTGGATGTTGATACTCAAAAGATCAACATTGTGGTAGACAAAGATACAACTGATAAGACTGAAATGGCTAGTGAGCCATCATTAGTTGAGCAAACTGATAACACACAGGAGAAACCGGCAGATGAAAAAGAGCAATAGGTAGAAACTCAGACTCAGACTGAGACAATGCAACAAACAGAGAAACAAACAGAGAAAAAGGCTCCTGAACAGGAACAACAACAGAAACAGGAGTAGGCTCATAAGGAAACAGTGCCACTGACAACTGGAGAAATAGAAAAACCATTGCTTAAGGAAATGCAAACACAAATAGACCTACCAGAGGTCAATACAAGCTTGGTTACTTCCACTGGCGGTACTCTGAATGTAGGTTCCTCATCATCAGGCTACAAATCAACTAATGTGACTAAAGTACTATTAGATTCAATTAAAAAGATAATAGATTGCAACTCACAAGCTTATAAGGCAATAGATGACACAATACCAATTTTGAAGGTAATTGCTCCTAACTGTAATATAGACAATAAAGATTCTTTAGGACAACTTGATACCTTCTGTAAATATATCACAAAAAACATTGAGAAATTAAAGGAAGAGACATTGAAGGACAAATTGGAAATTGAAAAGCAAAGATTCTTTGATGAGCAGATAAAGAAGTGTACCAGAGATTTTGACATACTTCTATCGGAACTGTGTAACTTATTGAAAGAGTACAAAACTCTGTACAAAGACACCTGTAAGACAAACTTTTTGACTATAGATATAGATAAGAAGATGAGCAAGGTACAAGGTGAAATCAATAAACTTGCAGATAATTTTGTTAACTCACCTGATACATTATCAGTTTTTGAACAAAAGAACAAATTTTGAGGAAGAATTACTTAAATTGGAAAGAGAAAAGGAGAGAATAGTGAATAAGGCAAAGCATCTGAGATTAAAACTGAGTCTAAGATTGGACTATCTAGCATTATTATAGAAGGAAATATCTGAGGCACTGATACAGGGACAAAAAACACCGGCAGAGCATTTGTAGCATCTCACCAATACAGTAAAAAGAACAGAGACAACAATAAGAGATAGTAAAAAGTTTATGGAGAGTATAAAATTGATTTTGGCGGATCTATTTCAAATTGTAACTACCCAGTTACAAGGTTGAAACTACAAACTCTACTGATATCTTGACAACCTTTGTCATTGATGCCAAAGGGGGAGTAGTGGGATGAGAAAATTCAACATCACAGGAATCATATGCTCAGGGGGAGCACACACATTTTTGGTAACATTTTTTGGACTTCACATTTTTGGATACACTTTTGAAATTTCTCATGAGTGTTGCCATCAATGCCAAAGGGGGAGATTGTTGGCATATGCACACTCCAATGAGACATTGTAGTTGATTGAAGGTTTTGTCATTGATGGCAACCTTACAATCCTATGGCACCGACAAAGCATTACATTGGCAAGGCATTACACCAGCAAGATAGTTCACCAACATCAACGATCAGACTCTACATCGGCACTCAGGACACCGGCACCGGCACAAAGAAAGGAAGTATACCGGCACAGAGGCCGACATGATTTTGTTATATTATATTTTGTTTATTATTGTAAAAAATTTGTAAGTTGACTTGGCATGTTGTAAAATGGTTCTTATATATAAGAGAGATCATTGTAGACATTTTGTAAGTTAAGAAAGTGATGTAAGCGAAAGGGAAAAATATTAAGGCAGACCTATTATGCGAAATATAGGTTAAAGGGTTTATGTAAGAAGTAGAGCAGCAACTAGTACTGAATCAGGCATTATAGATTCTATTTTAAAGCAATACAAGATATTGGATTTGTATAAATCCACATTGTAAGTCAGTGAGACTTCCCATTAAGCAGTGAGCTCTAGGCAATTGGCCTTCCTGCATGTGCAGGCCCCTCTTGTAAGTAATATTCTCTTATTGGCCACTAAGTGGATATTGTGGGTCACAAATCCCACCAAGGTTTTTCCCACACCGAGTTTCCTCATTAAATCCTTGTGTCATGGTGTGCTTTTCATGTGGATGTTTTTAATTCTGTTTATTGCATTATTTCTTGTATACCGGTACACTGCTATAATATGTTCTACATGTTTTAAGATAAGAAAATCTACTCACTGGTTAGATACTGATTCACCCCCCCACTCTTAGTATCTGTGGGAATCCTAACATATTGATCTTCATGGCAACGGGTAATCACTTGTCTAGCAGTGCTTTGAATTTTTTACCGACGTGTATCCAACCTTACACTTGTGCTGTACTTCAATGAAATCATATGTCTGGATGGCTTTATGTTATGTCTCCCCGAAACACTATATTCCATCGACATCATTATTTATTTCGATGAAATTGACACTATTGCCGACACTTCTCTTGGTCTCATCGATATCTTTATTTCATCGAAGCTTTGCTATGAGTGTTTATGTCGGTATAATGTTTTATTAATTCAACAAAATCTTCCTTTTCGATGAAAATGCTTTTATCGCTAAGTCCCTCCGTTGTTTTATCGATGTTAGAATTCTATCAAAATAGTTCTTCATTATCTAGCCTTTGTACTAGCATCGATGAAATTTCCCCTTTCGGTAAAAGAAAAATATTCTCCTTCGACTCTTTATGTTCGGTCGATAACAAGTCGTCGATGGAAATCTCTCGTATTTCATCAATCCTTTAATGTTTGATGAGAAAGCTATCTTCAGTCAACATCTTTTGTGCCTCTTTGATATGTTCCTTTCCTTGAAATAGCTTCATCGATAACATATTTGTTGGTTCCTTTGATATTACTCTTTCGGCCAAACTTCTTCCCTCGGCAAGTTGTTCACATGTCTCATCGATACTGTAGTTTCATCGAAACTTCTTTATTTTATCGATGGGACCACTTTTGATTTCCTTGATGTACTTTATGTCAATGGAACTAATGTTTTCAGTGAATCCTTTTGGAGGTCCATCATGGCCAAGGTTTATTCGATAACTCAATTTATCGATAGGATAATGGTAAGCTTCTTCGATAGAGTCATTTCAGTCAGATTGGGATTTTTGGTGAAGGATGGACACATATTACCAACAACTTTAGTTTAGGCGATGTCTTAGGGGTTTTTTGGTATCGATGGAATTTCTAGGGTTTCTATTAAAATTATCAAGGGCATATTTGATTTCCTTTTTTTCTCAAGAATACTTTTGTAGCTTCAATTGAAACCACAAAATTCTATTTATTTAAATTCAATTCTCAACAGTGGCTCTAATTGGGGATGGAGGTATACTATGGATGCCTTCAAGAATCTAGAATCTTTGGTGAATAGGGACCTACTAATGGTGGTTGGAGATATATGCAATGGAAAATAAACCCTAACCTATTGTACATGGAATAATATTTTAAGAGAAAAATCTCTTCAGGAACTGTCCATGTACTGGCAATTCCTGATTGTCTCCTATTGTACTTTGTATGTAATAAGAATCCTCCTCTGCTTTCTCTATAATCACATATGGCCCAAGCCAAAGGGCCTCAAACTTTCCATGCCTACCTTTGTCCTAGTTTCTGGCATCCCACATCAGGACCCAATCACCTATCTCAAACTTCCTATCTATTGCCTTTTTGTCATATAATCTCTTCATTTGATTCTATAATTTAATATTTTGTTTTTGGGCCTCTATCCTAATTTCATCCAACTCTATTAATTGCACAAGCCTTTCTTGCATAGGATCAATGATATCAATCTCTTCCTATACTATTAATTTGTGAACAAGTAAGAGGTTATCCAGAGGAAGTCTAGCTTTCTTGTCATAAACTAACTCAAATGGAGATCTTCTTGTAGACTTCTTCACTGTTATCCTATCTTGGGGATGATAGGGATATGAATGAGATATCTTGATGCCATAGTCTCCATAAAAGGTGTTGAGTTATTCATATCTAAAACACATACCATTGTCTGTGATGATTCTTGTAGGGACACCAAATCTGACAATGATATTTTCCATCAAGAATTTGATCACTACTTTACTAGTAGCCTGTTTGGTAGGGATTGCTTCCACCCATTTAGTTAGATAGTCAGTGGCTACCAATATCCACCTGTGACCTCCACTAGATCTATTTGATATCTCCCTAATGAAATCTAACCCCCATTGTTGAAAAGGTTCTTCAACCTGCATAGGTCTTAATGGGAGTACCCCCTGATACTTCATTTTTCCTGAGAACTTCTGGCACACTTCACACTTCCTAATGTATTTATAGGAATCATAGAAAATATGTGGCCAATAATATCCAGCCCTTAGTATTTTATGAGCTATTGTCTTAGTAGAAAAATGACCACCACATACCCCACCATGCATTTCCTGCAAGATTCCTTTTGCTTGGTGTTCATCCAAGCAAAGCAATAAGATCCCATCTCTGTTTTTCCAAAACAAGTCACCATTAATGATCACATACTTTAATGATTTTAACTTCAAGGTCCTCTTTTGATTATCAATCATATTCTCTGGACACTTCATATGTTTAAGATAATACACAACATCTATGTACCATATTGTGTGCTTGATATTGAAAATGGCTTCCTCGAGCCCCACTTCATTTACTTGAAATCATTCAGAATCTGTTCCTGCCATGAGTTTAGCCAATCCCTGACCCTTAATGACTTGTGAAATCTTGAGCTCAATCTTAAACTACTAGACTTGATTGATCCATTTGCACCTTTTTCCTGTTACTTTTGTTTGTCTGAAAATATCTTTGACTGCTGCATTAGGAACATAAGTTGTGATCTCTGCCCCTACCAGGTATGGTCTGAAGTGTTTTACCACTCTTACTAGAGCATAGGCCTATTTCTCATTTATATCATATTTTATCTTAGATGGGCTCAATGATTTTCTAAAGTACGTAATGGGTTGCTCAAAACCATCTTGGTTCTTCTGTAGTAATACTGATGCTACTGCATGACAAGAGGCAAAAGAGAAGATCATAAATGGTTCACTAAAATTTGGTGATATTAGTACTGGTGCTTTAGATATTAACCTTTTGATTACTACAAAGGAATCCAATGCTTCTGCATCCCAATCTATCTTGGCTCCCTTCTTCAACATCTGCACTATAGGATTTACAATGTCTGCAAAGTTTAGGATAAATCTCTTGACAAAGTTGATTTGTCGCAGGAATGACTGAATGGCTTTAACGGTTTTTGGAATGGGGACTTCATTGATTGCAGCCACTCTTTCAGGATCAATTTTTACTCCCTCCTTTGATACTATGTGTCCTAGGAGCTTTCCTTCCTCAACTCCAAAATGAGATTTCTTTGGATTAAGAGAGATCCCAAATTCTAAATCCTTTTTGAATTTTTTTTCAAGGTGATTGCAGTGGTCTTCAGCCCTTTTTGAATAAGCAGTTAGATCATCTTGATATACCACCATTATCACATCTATTAGCTCTACAAATGCT
Organism: Cryptomeria japonica; assembly: GCF_030272615.1. Lineage (NCBI taxonomy): Eukaryota > Viridiplantae > Streptophyta > Pinopsida > Cupressales > Cupressaceae > Cryptomeria > Cryptomeria japonica. The sequence continues at coordinate 407,293,611 of NC_081408.1, forward strand.
AGATCCATTTCTCTTTGGAAAGTTTCTCCAACATTAGTTAAGCTGAATTGCATCCTTGCATACACATACATACCCCATGGTGTTGTAAAGGTTGTCTTGTATTGCTCAGCCTCCCTGAATTTTACTTGGTTTTAACCTGAGAATCCATCCATCATAGATAATATTTCACATCCAGTTACCTTTTGCAACATGATATCCATATTTAGTAATGGGTAGTTATCTTTCAAAGATGATATATTCAAGCTCTTGAAGTCTACATAGAGTCTTATATCTCCATTCTTTTTTCTGATAGGCACTAGGTTTGAAACCCAAGTGGAATACCTACAAGGTTTGATTATCCCTGCATCTTTCATTTTTATTATTTCTTATTTCATCTTAGGCAGCAAGGTTGGATTTATAAGTCTCTGTTTTTGTCTAAATGGCTTGGCATCAAGTTTAAGGGGTATTTCATGCTGGAAAATATCTTCTCTATAGGCTTTGAGGTCATCATATGACCATGCAAAAATGTGCCTATACTTTCTAAGCAATATTATCAGTTGTTGCTTCATTTTAGGAGTTAATTTATTTCCAACAAACGCATGCCTTGGTGACTCCTCGTTTCCCAAGTTAACCTATTCAACATCACTTTCTCTAGTAGCAGTCACTTTAGTTTCTATTATGTCTTGTGCATTGAAAGTCCTTTCCAATGCAACCAAACCTCTTGGTAGTTTGTTTGATTTTAGCTATATGATCTCTTGTCCAAACAAGGTTTCATTCCCATCAGTCTTTTCCACAAAGTCATTAAAGTTAATAGCCTGTGCCTGATAATGATCCACACACTGCAAGAAGTTTAGCAAGTCAACATCATCTTGAAAAATCTACCAGTTGTACAAATTATCAGGGATTGAAGGTCTGACTTCTATCTCCACTTCTGATATCTCATTCAATTTCATATCATTTTCCTTTAGTGCAATATTCACCAGAAAGTTAGCCATTATGTTTTTTGACCTATCAACCTAATTTATTTGAAAGACATCAAACAATTTGATGGTGTCCCACATTGCATTCCTATATTGCTTCAATCTGATATGTTTAGAGGCATATTTTTCCTTAATTTGGGACACTATCAGTTATGAGTCCCCAAGTACACTAAGGATTTTAATTCCATGCGTAACTACTAAGTTCAGTCCTGTGATTAGAGCCTCATACTCAGCAATATTGTTGGTACATTCAAATAGTAACTTGAAAGAATACTTAAATGTTTCTCCACTTGGTGAAATGAATAGAATCCCAGCCCCACTTCCCTCTTTACTGCATGAGCCATAAAAGTACATGCGCCACACTTGATCATTAGTTTCTTTGATGCAAGACTGAATTGGAGACAAATCCTTAGTCTTTGGCTTTGTCAATTTTACTTTAAAATTATCCATGTCTAACTGAATAAAACATATCGGCTTAGGTGTTTCCACATCCTCAATGATATATGAGGAACAAGGCTCTCTTTCAATTCTCACTTCATGTCTGTTTACTGGTATGGTTTCATATGACAAGTCTAACTGGACATGTCCCCTATCAAGTTTAACCACTGTCTAGATAATAACATCCCATAATTAGGAGGGACATCTACCACCATGATATCTGTTTTGTAGAATGCTTCAGGGCATTCTGCTAGTTTAAACTCTAAATCTTTCATAGCACCCACAATTGGAACAGATCTGTTATCCATAGCGTAACACTTACTGAATGTCGTATCCACCCCCATTCCAAGCTCTTTCATAACTCCCACAGGCATAACATTTGTTGTTGCTCCTGAATCAATCATGTAGCTTTTAATCATCTTATTATTGATCATTAGAGTCAAGTAAAAGGGATCTACTTGGGAAGTATTTTTTGTTATTGTCGATCCTAAATAAATGGCTGGAGCTAGATCATGTTCACCATTATTGTCTTGACCACCCTGCTTGTGTTCTTTCACTTTATTTCCTGAGACATCTGTGATCATCCTTAGAGTCTTCTCTCTATATTTTGGGAACTTCATCATCTCAAGCAATGGCACAGAGACCTTCATTTGTGTCAAAGCATTGGCAATGTCAAACGATGTGGCATCGGGTATTGGGGAAGTAGTTGTCATATTCTTCCTCTCTCCCTTCTGTAATTTTGTTAGCTGAACCTCTTTCTCTTTGGTTTTGCCTGGGTCCTTATCTTGGATATTACTCATTCTATTTATTGGTTTAGATATTTTATTGACTTCTTTCATAAACATTTTGGAGGGCTTTCCCTGCTCAGGGTTTATGGTTTTGTTTCTGAGAGCATAGGTTCTTTTGGCTTGTTCCATTGCAGTCGTCGTGATTCTTTCCCTTTTTTCTTCAGTGGGGGCCCTGAGTTTGATTTCTTCTTCCTCATTTGAGAATATTTGTTGCATACAACATTGTTGATTGATCCATCTAGAACTTACATCACCATTCCCCTCTTCCTCAAATGAGTTGTATTCTTCGAATGATAGAAAATTTATGGTGTGGTCATATGTCTACTCTTCACATTATTCTTCTTCTTCTTGCAGCTTCTTTGCCACTATACATTAGTAAGGAGAATGTGGCATGTCATAGGCAAAGCACCACAAGTTATCATCTGACACTTGATTAATAGTTCTTTTTAGAGGATCTGTTGTTTGCATATTATCCTTTTGACTCTTCTCCACTGGTTTCCCATCCTTCCAGGTAGTGTTGTAAGGCATATCGTGTAGTCTGGGTCTATCATGACGAGAGAACTATTGTTTTTCTATTTTATTTACCTTCACAGATAAATATTTTAGAACATTTAATACCGTGTCCAATTTATCTTCATCTTTAGTTTGTTTGGGAGCTTTTGGGTTGAACAACCTAGTATCTTCTCTCTTCCCAATTCTCCTAGTAGCTTTTCTATTGTTTTCTATAGTTATTGCAGCTTTCATAGCTCCTTGAAGAGTTGTAGGGTTTTTTGTTCTGAGTTCATAATTTGTCTTGCTGTCAAAGGCATTTATGTAGTACAAGATGCTTACCTCTGGGACTGGTTTTATCCTATTAGGAATTTTGTTTATAACTCTGTTAAATCTTCTATTGAAATCGACTACTGTCTCATTATGTTCTTTTTTGATACTTATGATTTCATGTAGTGCAAACTCAGGGCTATTCTAATCCCCATACTATTTGAGAAAAAGTCTCCTAAACTCTGCAAGGCTACTTATTGAAGCATCAGGTAATGTTTTGAACCAATCTCGTGCATCTTCTATTAAAGACTACATGAATAACTTCATTTTAACATATTCATATGGGAGGCAAAAATCTTCCATGACTATATCGAAAGCTTTGATGTGCTTCTCCTATGATAGCATTACTCTTAGTGAATTTTTGTACTGCAGTTTTGATTTCATTTGGGATGGGATGAGGATACACCATCATTCCTAAAATTCAAATTGTCTGATACGCTCTCATCAATCCATAGCCTCCTTGGAAGAAATTCCCATGGTTCTGACTCATGTTATTATAATGGGGAAATTGGTTTCGGAGTTGGAATTAACTTTGATATGCAAAGTTGTTATAATGATTGTACTAATGTTCAGGAGGTACATGGGTGTATGCATAGTTACCATTCCCATGATCATATAAGGGGTTTCTAGTTCTTTTATAGGTATTTATTTTTTACATTGGTTTCATCTTTATGATTTCTTCCCTTGTCCGACCCTTGGGTTGCATGTTCACACCTTTCTTTATATTTATTTAGGTCATGATCAATATCATTTTCATTGATATTGATACTCAGCCTAGCATATAACTGTAATACCCTAAAAATGGTCATCTAAACCATGGGCCCCTAATCTCGACAACATCACCAAGGTCCTAACCAAAGGCAATTAAATCAACCTTGAGCACATTATTAATTCTTCAATCATCAAATATCACATGGCAAATCAATTACTCAATATTAATTAAATATTCATTTAATTAATTGAATCATTTCCAAGAATATCATTTTGATCAATAATCCTATTTTAATTTATTAAATATCCTTGCATATTTAATTAATTAATAAAATTGCCATTTAATCATGCAAAAAGAATTAATTTATTACAAAAGAAGAATTAATTACAAAACAAGAGTTGAATTGAAATTAAACAAAAAAGAATTGAATTGAGAGAGAAATCAAACTTGAGATATTATTTCTTTTTCTAAATTTAGAACTTGAAATCAGAAAAGCAATTTAATTGAATTATTGAATTATTCTCTAAAATTAGAACTCAAAGCTTTTCAGAAAAAGAAGTTCAGTTGCATTAAAAAGACTCTTTTCCTAAATAAATAAAAGAATTATCTACTTTTATCACAAATGCATGGAATTAATTTATTATTATTTCCAATGCAACTTGGACTTCTAATTTGAATGCATTTCAATTAAACTATAATTGAAATCTATCTCGAGGTTAACTAAACCTGATTTCTCAATTATTTTCAATTAATTATTGTTTATAGTGAAAATTGATAACAACAATGATGAAAGACTAAATGAATTCAACCACAAAATCCTAGCCTAACAACAACAAAGATCCACCATAACATATGAAGATTACCTAAGACAATGCAAATCAAATGAAATCACAAAGATTATACCATCACATGTCCAATAGGGTTTGAATCTCCATTTTTCCTATCTCCATTGATCTTGCTTGATATATTTGCTCTCAGATTTTATGTGTGCACAAGAGCTCAACAAAGAATGGAATGTGGTTGCAAGTAGGATCACATATGAAAAGTGTAGTATAGTCGAGTGTGTCAATTGATTAGCCAGGTAGGGTTGATAATGAAGGAAGCATCTCCTTATATAGAAGACACTATATGAAATGGAGGGATAAGATTGAGAGGTGTAAAAGGAGGTCGGCTATGATTAGAGGGTAGGTAAAGAAAATAATAAAATAATGAAAGGGTAGGTAGTGTAGGAATTAAGAGATGAATGACATGTGTCATGGGTAGAAAAGACTAATGAATTAATTAAATAAATAAAGATTCATTTAATTAATAAAAGAAGTGGGATCAATTAAATAAATAAGATATTTATTTAATTTAGGAAAAGGGATAATTTAAATAAATAAATGTATTTATTTAAATGAGAAATAAGGCTAGAAGAGGGTAAATGAATTAATTAAATAAATAAAGATTTATTTAATTAATAGAAGAATTAGGCTAAAGTAATTAAATAAATAAAATATTTATTTAATTAGACATGACAATTTTAGGTGTCTACATTTTGCCCCTCTTTGAGACAATGCGGTTTGTCGCGTTGTTTCAAAGAAGATAATATGAACTGATACAAAGTTGCCCCAAGATGGGAATGATATGCCCCCTCGAGAGAGTGGATGAAAATGTCTGAAAAGATCGCAAACAATCTCTCGATAAGAAAGAATGGCTAGAAAGGATTGACCAGATAAAGTGACAGAGTCACGGGATAAAGAAGACTGACTCAGGAAATGAGGGCTAGGGCTAGGGCTAGGGCAGTCTATAAATAGACCACGAGGGGAAAACATCCTCATTGTCATCCACACATCCACAAGATCAGAGTGCAGAGCGAGATAGAGCAACAACAATCAGCAGTGATGGCATTGGTTCACAGATTCGATCGCATTCACCGATATCAGAGGCCAGCGAACGCAGGAGAGCCGGTGAGTACCACAAAACCTCCTTGTACTTTGTTGCAATAAATGTTGTCATAAATGCATGCTAGGTAGTGCAATAAATGTGCTTTAAGGATAATGTCAAAAATATCCAAACGTGTAGGCGTGTCTGCGTTGGTGTCAGGCGCATCTATGTTGGCTAGGCGCGTTTGTGTTTGTGCTAGGCACGTCTGTGCCGGAAAAGGAATCTATGTAGGATGCGATCGTGTCTGTGTTGTGTAGGTGCGTTTGTGCTAGGCAGGCACATTTGTGTCTTTTAGGTGCATCTATGCAGAGCATAGGTACGTCTGTGTGTTTCAGGTGCATTTGTGCAGAACAGGCACATTTATGCAGTCTCTAAGCATGTTTGTGTCAAAAAAATGTGCATTTGTGTCTTCTAGATCAAATCGACAGTTCTGTGATGAACATACGTTGTCGATTGGATAAGCTGCTGAGAGGATACACTCAAGAAGGTCCTCTAGGGAAGACTAGGATAGAAAATAGGGCTAGGATTAACAATTATGTGATAGAACATACGTTGCCAATTAGGAAACTACTCAAGAGGATTCACTCAAGCAGAGGCCCTAGGATAGGATAAATCAAGGCACTTTGTGATGAACAATGAGTACCAAGACATAGTACTTTGTGATGAATAGGGAGTACCAATAGGAGTAGCACTTTTTGATGAACAGGGAGTGCAAATGTGAGCAGCACTTTGTGATGAACAGGGAGTGCAAAACACGTAGTACTTTGTGATGAACAGGGAGTACCACTAGGATAGAAGCAACACTTTGTGATGAACAGTGAGTGTCACTAGGATAGAGGCAACACTTTGTGATGAACAGTGAGTGTCACTAGGATAGAGTATCATAAGCACTTAGATAAAAAGTAGCATTTTGTGATGAACAGTGAATGCCACTATGACTGACATGATTGATTTGCTTGACTACAGGAGTATTTGTCTATGCTGGAGTCACGAGAGAGATTCCTGTCAACTCAAAGGTTGTGACCAGAGTTGACATTTGAGGACAGAGCTGCCATTGAGGGCATGGGTCTAAGATACATTATGTATGTGCCTGAGTTTCAGGCAAACATGGGTTTGTTGACTGCATTAGCTAAGAGGTGGCACTTTGAGACGTGCATGTTCCATTTGCTGATAGGTGAGATGACAGTCACCTTGGAGGATGTGTACAAGATATTACGGGTACTAATCGATGGGGAGTTGATTCCTTACGATCGAGATGGAGACAAGGATGCCCTGAGATGAGTGTTCCGGGACCCAGGACTAGAGATGAGGGCAGGACATGTGGCTTGGGACACCATGACAACTACAGGATTAGAGCTGCTAGCAGTGCTAGGGGGAGTGATTAGTGGGTTCCTGTGTCTAGATAGGGTGACATGAGGTTTGGATTTGGGTTGGGGGAGTACCTTGGAGATGCTGGTTACATAGCACACCAGATATGCCTGGGGACCATGTATGCTGGCACACTTGTATTACAAGCTGCATCAGTTTGTTTATCATGGATCCATAGGATTGGGCTGTGGGGTTACATTGTTGTAGGTATGGGCCTATGAGCATTTGCCAGTGACATGACCTATACACTTCAGGAGTAGGGGGCATGGACGCAGCTTTGTGCATTTGTATGACATGATTACATCGCAGCCACAGATTGGCAGGTTGGAGCATTGGCATCGGGTCCTAGATGAGATCGACACTATTATATGGAGGCCATACCTTGGGTGGGAGGAGGATGTAGTGGATCTCCTGTACACCTTCCAGAGTAGATATCTGATTGGGCAGATGCCCTATGTTTTGGAGAGATAGCTGATTGATAGAGTATGTAGGTAGTTTGGCTGGATTCAGTGGATGCCCCAAGGTTCCAGGATGTATGCTCAGACAGTCCGGGATCAGGTACATTTTGGACCACTATTGTCATATGATTAGGCCGTGACACAGCTAGCAGAGATGGTGTCGATGCCATGGGATATGTGGTCAGATATTGAGGATGCAGGCATGGATGTCGAGTACATGGCGTATTGGGTTGAGCATCCCTTTCCACGACTGACAGACCCAGGGGAGCTGGTAGAGGGAGATGGTGGTGGGGATGAGGATGATGTTGGAGATGGTGGGGGGAGAGGCCGACGAAGGAGGTGGGGTGCCATTGGAGAGAGGAGGGTGATTCCACGAAGAGAGGGTGGGGAGGAGAGACAGGCTCGGGTGGTGAGGGGTCGGGGTGGATTGCCACTATAGGTGCCAACAACATAGGGTCCTAGATAGGTGCAGGGACAAGGACAGAGGTAGGTATAGGTACAGGCACATGCACCAGTACAGGGGGAGCCACAGGCAGAGGCACAGGGGGCTGAGGAGGAGGAGGATGAGCTGGTTGAGCTGAGGGAGATCTACCAGGGACATGCAGATGAGATCCAGGACCTGGAGAGGGAGACCGCTAGGCTCAAGAGGTGACTAAGGGAGACAGAGCATGAGCGGGATCAGGCTATCCAACGCTATACTGAGGTTGAGATAGCACTGAGGGCTAGGAGGCAGGCAGCAAAGGATACAGGGGCTCGATATGCCTATGTTCTATGGGTAGGGGAGGAGATAGGTTACTGGTGTGACCTATACTACGGGGCAGTGCCACTAGAGCAGCGGGCGAGGAGCTTCCGCAGACCATCGCGGACAACAAAGACTACGGGAGGGAGCCAGAGGTGAAAGGCATCCAGTGGTGGGGTTATGGGTCCTCCACCACCACCAGATAGAGGGGATAGGAGGGATGATCCTAGGGTGGGTCCTTCTAGGGCTTAGATTCCATTGAGGCCAGGTGGCTCCGAGGGAGGGAGTTCATCATAGCCATAGAGAGCTCCCTATGTATCAGTATTGTACCATTTTTGTATGATGATGTAGACACCTGCGGGTGATTGTAGCCATATGATTTTGACATCATTGTATCATGACACTTTATATATATATATATATGAGATGATTCATCTTTGTGGTAGCTATACGCATGTGTACCTATGTGATGAGATGTTTCATGATGTATGTTTCTATGTGATGGATTATGATATGGATGCAAATATGTACATAATGAAATGCAATATTTTTGTTCTTTTATGTTTTGTATATTATGCAAATGTGAATGTGAATGTATGAAATGCAAATGAATATGATAATGCAAATGATTATTTACATGATTAGAATGTAAAATGTGCTAATATGTGTTGTGTACAGGATGTGATGCAATTGTGATATCTATATGTATGTATGGAATGCTTATATGTGGTAATGCAGGTGAAACTACATGAGATGCAAATGTTTTTGGTGTGTCATTATACTCAGTCATGTGATAGCAGGCTACACGGACTCAAGAAGGATGATGGAGATCAATCAAGAAATGGGGATGGAAGACAGAAGATATGAAAGTGAAAGATCTTCTTGTGCATTATCATCATTGAGCTTTATTATGGCAAGTAGGTTATGACAATCGAGACATATGTTCGACCCAGAAAGTCATGGTACCTATTTGCATGGAGATAAGACATTCACAAGCAAGGAATGTCCCAGTTCATACTAGACTCTCAGTGTCCTCATATCCTTGGACAAGTCATATCATTACTAAAAGACAATCCATAGACAACAAATAAAATAGGTGATGATAACCCATCCTCGCCTTTCTAGTCAAAGACATCTTGGAGATAAAATCTCTAGTCAGAGACATCCCGGAAAAGCTAAAAGACATGTCACCAAAAGATAAAATCAAAAGAAAACCAAGACTTGACACCAACATTCACTGTAGTCCTCAAGTTTAGTGTCTCTTTTCACTTGTATAAGTCTATATTTGATTGTGGTCACAATGTTTACTTTCACAAAAAGGATAGATAGCACTGAACCATAATGTTGTCTGAGTCTGTTGAAAGATTTGATTTGTTGAAGCCCATTGTTGCTGCTGTGTCTCATCTGAAACTGATTGAATCCATGAAACTGATACTTTATTGCAGAGAAGACGGAACTTTATTGCGGATTGGCGTTGCAAGTGTTGTTTTATTGCAGATTGTGCACGAATAGACTGAAGGAAGCTGGAAGAAACTGTACTCCTCATAATGTGTGATGTTCTTAGTTCCACACCCATTACTAGACATAGGATTTGCCTTAGCCATAGATAGGATTTGATTTATTATGAATGGAAAGGGTTGAAAAGGGAGGTTTATTATGAATGGTGAACCAATCTTGGGTAGATCAATTAACAAGCCATGATAGGAATGTGTAAATTTTATTGTGGATGAATAGGTTGTGAGTGTGTGCAAAGTGAAAGGATGAAGATGAATCCTGAAGGAGGGAGGAGCAATGTCCCTACGCATGGCGCTGGTGACCCAGTTTTCACCATGGTACTTGCCCAGGGCACCACCAAAGTGGTTTTCACCATTAGATGAAATGTTTTTCTTTACTTTTTTTAATTTTTTTTTTGTCACAAGGCGCCTGTTTGCCAGGTTTTCACCAAGTAACGATTTTTATGTGTTTATGATTTTTTTTGTATTTTTTATATTTTTTGATTTTTTTGTATTTTTTTTTTGAATTAGGATACTCTGAAGAGCTATGTGTAAAACCTACAAAGGTGCATGCTGTTGATAGGATCCTCCAAAGGTTCACCTTCTGTAGTTGAGAGCTGATATGCCCCAGATCCATATGTTGTTGTAATGATGTAAGGACCAAGCCAATTTGGTTCGAACTTGCCCTTCTTCTCTCTGTCTTGCTGATTTTTGGGGTTTTCTTTGAGACCAAATCACCTACCTCAAATGTGCGAGGCTTGAATTTGTGATTGTAGCTGTGAGTCATTCATTGTTGATAAGCCTTGAGATGATTAAAAGCAGTTTGTCTTCGTTCATCCAATAGTTCAAGTTCTTGTAAGCGAGAGACCCTATAGTCTTCATCACTGATAATGTTTTACAAAGAGACTCGTAAAGAGGGTAGCTTGACCTCAATAGGCAAGATGGCTTCAGTGTCGTAGATAAGTGAATAGGGTGTCGCTCCTGTAGGTGTGCGGACACTTGTGCGGTAGGCCCAAAGTGTAGGATTAAGTTGGATATGCCAATTACAGCCAGCATCATCGACTGTCTTTTTTAAGATTTTAAGGATTGTTTTATTAGACGCCTCAGCTTGACCGTTACCTTGGGGGTAATATGGTGTGGAGAAATGATGGGAAATATGGAAGCGGTCACAGGAACATATTGATTTTTGAAGGGATGCCCATTATCGGTGATAATGGAAACAGGAATACCGTATCGACAAATGATATAGTTGAGAATGAATATAGCAATTTGTTTTCCAGTGACTTGTGTAAGAGGCACGACTTCAATCTATTTTGTGAAATACTCTATGGCAGTGATAATGAATTTATGACCGTTGGAGGATGGAGGGTGAATCTTGCCTATGAGATCGAGTCCCCATTGACAAAAGGGCCAAGGAGTCGCAATTGGTTGAAGTTCTTGTGTTGGCGCATGGATGAGGTCTCCATGAAGTTGACATTGCTTACATTTCTTGACAAACTGATATGAGTCTTTTTCCATATTGGGCCAATAATATCCAGTCCTGATGAGTTTCTTGGCTAAGGTAGGACCACTAGAATGTGGACCACATATCCCTTCATGTACTTCACATAACGCAATCTGAGCTTTGTTGCTTTCTAAACATCTAAGAAGAGTGCCATCTAGTACTCGACGGTATAGGACATTGGCTAAAATGACATATCAAGAAGATTGGCGAATGAAAGTGCGACGTTGGTTATTGGATAGATCAGGAGGTAGGGTATTATCACGAAGGTATGTGAAAATGGAACCATATAACTGGGACTCAGGACTGATGACACATATTATCTCCATAGGAGTGATTTCATATGAAGGAACCAAAAGGTCATCCACCAAGAACTCATAGCGGGTCTCATTCAGAGGTAGATCGATCAATGAAGCAATTGTAGTCATGGCATCTGTGGCTTGATTCTGCTCTCTTGGTATCTGCTCAAAGTCTATCTTTGTGAAATGCTGTTTCAAGTCATCCACCATTCTTTTGTAAGGCATTAATTTCTCATCCTTTGTTTGGTAATCATCAGTTGCTTGATGGATTACAAGTTGAGAGTCCCCAAAAACACAAAGTTCCTGGATCTTCCACTGAATTGCAATCCATAATCCAGTTGTTAATGCCTCATATTCCGCTATGTTATTAGTGCAAGGAAATGATAATCGATGTGATTTTGGTATAGAATCCCCTTGAGGAGTTATAAAGAGGATGCCAGCTCCTGCCCCATGTTGTGTGTATGAGCCGTCAAAGTATAATTGCTAGGTTTTGCATGTGACACTCTTAAAATGGATTCATCTGGAAATTCTGAAATTAGAGGAACACCATCTATCATGGGAGCATCTACTAATTGATCTATGATGGCTTGTCCTTTTATTGCTTTTCTATCCACATACTCGATGTCGAATTCACTCAGGATCATTACCCATTTAGCTAGTCGCCCAGTAATCATTTCTTTATTGAGAAGGTATTTCAATGGATTGATCCTTGCAACCAACTTAGTCTTATGAGTTAGCATGTAATGTCATAATTTCTATGAAGCAAAGACCACAACGAGACATGCACGCTCAATTGGTGTGTAGTTTAGCTCATATCCTACCAATGTGCGACTGATATAGTACACTGCCTTCTCTTTGCCTTCAACAACTTGTTGTGCTAAGAGTGCCCCCAGTGCTATTGAAGTAGCTGATATGTATAGTAATAGAGGTTGATCTGGAACTAGTGGCATCAAAACTGGCAGATTTAGAAGATAATCTTTGAGTATCTGGAAAGCTTGTTGACAGTTATCATCCCATTTGAATTTTATGTTTTTATGTAGCAAGTGTTGAAAAGGATTACACTTATCTGCAAGTTGTGCTATGAATCTTCGTATGGACTGGAGTCTCCCTTGTAAAGATCAAAGTTGACTAATATTTCTTGGTGGTTGCATCTCTAGGATGGCCTTGACTTTTGCTGGATCAGCTTTGATTCCTCTTTTTGATACAATGAATCCTAGGAGCTTCCCGGAGGTTACTCCAAAGACACATTTCTTGGGGTTTAATCTTACTTTGTATTTTTCCGACCAATCAAAGATGACTGAAAGTATGTCCAAATGTGTATCTCTATCTATTGATTTTCCCAAGAGGTCATCCACATAATCTTCCACAGTAACGTGCATGAGATCATGAAAGATAGTAGTCATGGCTCTTTGATATGTAGCACCTGCATTTTTTAGCCTGAAAGGCATGACATTCCAGTAGAAGGTTCCCCAAGGACAAGTGAATGTTGTTTTGTGTTGATCCTCGGACATGATCTTTATTTGATTATAACCAGAGAATCCATCCATCAATGACAACATTTCTTGACCTGCTATGAGATCTACAATCAAATCTATGTTTGGTAATGGGAAGTCATCCTTAGGACAAGCTTTGTTGATGTCTCTGAAATTTATACATATTCTGATGCTGCAATTTGGTTTACTGACAGGTACTTAGTTGGAGATCCATTCAGGACAATCAATTGGGCGTATGAATCCAACATCCAATAATTTTTCAAGTTCTGCTTTGACCAATAATGCGACTTGTGGATGCATCTTTCTTAATTTTTGTTTCACTGGTTTTGCCCCCAGTTTAACTGTCAAATGATGCATTACCAAATCTGGATCCAATCCAGGAATATCAGTGTATGACCATGCAAAGTTGATTTATCGTTCTGTGAAGAAACTTATGAATTTTGACCTTTCTGACTCTGTCAAAGATTGGGCCAGGAATATGTTGTGTGGAACCTCTTCCGTACCAATATTTGTTTTGATAGTCTCCTCTATCAACATAGATGACTTTTCCTCATATGATGCTCGGAGAATGTCGAGCCTTCCATCTTTGGGTGCCTCAGAGAGGTTTTTGCCCTCAGATATGTCCTTTCCTTTTACTTTTTTGGGGTCAGACAGCACCACAATGTGGCTTTCGCCATAAGACCCTTGGTTTGTTTTCATTTTTATATTTTTGTGACTAGAAGGCCCGACAACCTCATTGAAATATGCCACGCTATTGAGTTCTATAGTGTATCCTGCTTTATGGTCCCCAGGGGGAAGATCATCTCGTATGCCAAGATAGTCAATAAAAGCTTCATCATTTTGGAATGTGTCAAACTGTGCAGGTCCTTCATGGTCCCAGTCAATAAGTTGGTGGTGAACAAGGGGAATGCCTTTGATGTCCTCAAAGTTAGCGAGGTTAAGAGTGAGGATGCAGTTATATTCAGGTATGTCAAGGTAGTTATCAAGGTCATCATTGGCACTCTCCTCATTAGTCTCGACCGTGAACGAATCCAAATTATCATCACTAGTAGCACATTCTAGGATAGGTGTTCTCATTCTATGTGATTTCAACCTAGAACCTAGAGACAAGGACTGTGTGGAATCCTCTAGGGTTGTTTCTTGACCAACTTTGAATTTCCTATTAAATTCCTCCTCTTTTGTTGGTTCACTTGGTTCTCTGAAAGTCTCAATGAGCTCATAGTCACTAGAGGATTTGTCTGAACCCCATTCCCATTCATTGGAGTCTGTGGAATAGAGATTCTCTTGTTGACTTTTGGCAGCTTTGATTTGTAATGCTTCTTCTGTCCTTTAAGTGTGGACCTTGGAAGTCATGAAACCAAGTCCCTTCGAGCATTCCTTTTTGAATGTCAATTCAGGTTGTAAAGGTTCAATGATGCCTTCCTTTTTTAACCCAAGAGGGCTTTTGCCATCATACCCAAATTTTTGTAGGATCTTGAAACCTTTGCCATATTTCTCACATGGTATACTGATGTGATCTTGTGTATCATTTTTAGGGTCTTTGTAAAGCATTTTGTATAAGCCTTCCTCTTCTAGTTCACCCCATTTTTGAAAGATAGTAGGGTCCCATTTGAGTATAATGATAGATACTTGTTTATTAGGATGTGGTCTTCCATATTATTTTGGTGAACTCATGACTTGTTGTAAGCACATGGTCTGATTTAAAGTGTATTCACCCATGCCCTTGTCCTGAAATTTGCCTTTAAGCTCACCCTATTTTGATGTCGAAGGTTTTAATGACTTAGGATCAATGTATGTCGAAGAAGGAATAGCTTCGCGATTACTGGGAATGATGGTCTCAATTTTTGATCTCAAGTTATTACAGTATATGAACGGATTAGGATCACCATTAATTGTTATTTCAACTCCATTGTGAGGAAACTTGATGCATTGGTGATATGTAGATGGGACTGCCCTCATTTCATGAATCCAAGGACATCCTAGCAATATGGTGTATGTGAGATCTAGGTCTAGGACTTGACAAACCACATCCTTCGTAACTGGCCCAACTCTAAGAGGCAAGGTGACTGTGCCTTTGGATGAATGCTCTTCATCATCATATGCCTTGATGGTAATTTTGTTTGTAGAATTCACAGCTTTATCAGAATATCCCAATTGTTTAATAGTGCTCAATGTACAAATGTTTAGACCTGCTCCTCCATCTATCAGGACTCATTTTATTTGATGTTTGTGTATGAAGGCTTCAATGTGTAATGGTGCATTATGTGGCTGACTTATGGAGGCATCATCAACTTTTGTGAATGTAAGAGAGTGTGGAATGGAAAGGTATCCCACCATGGCTTGAAACTAGTCCACATTCAGATCAGTAGGATTGACAGTGTCTCTCAAGATTTTGTCAAGAATAGCTTTATGTGCGGGGGATATACGTAAAAGCTCAAGGATGGAAATAAGCGCAGGTGTCTTCCTTAACTGTTCTACAAGGTCATACGCAGGTTTGGTTGATGAGGAAGCAGTGTTTTTAGTTGGAGCATCTTGCAAAGTGAATTTACCTTGACGGGTTGTAACATGACATTCAAAGGTAGGTTTGGAAGAAGATCCAATGCCTTTTAGGACAATCTTGGGTCTCTGGGTAGAATTCTCAGTGTTTTTATCCTTGATGATAATAGTAGAGACATAATTGTCCATCGAGATGTGATTGATAGTTGAATCATAGTTATAGGATGCTCTGGTATAGTTGGTTTGGTCATCTATGGCTACAGCTTTTCCCTTGTCATGCTTTGGGAATGGTTCCTTAAACATTTCATGTTCTTGATTAGATGAGTGTCCTTCAATCTCAATGTCACCTCTATCAATTAGATCTTGTATGATGTTCTTTAGTCAATGACAATTTCTTGTTTTATGACCCTTGCTCTTGTGAAATTCGCAATACTCATCATCATTCCACCAATTTGGTTTGACCTTTGGCTCATATGGAGGAAAATTTGGAATTGTGATTACTTTGTTTGCCACTAGCTTCTTGAAGACTGACTCAAGTGGTTCTCCCAATGGGGTATACTTCCTTAGTGTTCTAGAAGTTGTTTGAGGGTTTACTTGATTGTTTGTAGAGCTTGATCCCAAAAAAATGATTTTGGGTCGTACTGTATTGGCATCAACAACACCATCATTGACTATGTTCTTGTTTTTATTCCAAAATCTTGGCTTATCTTTTCCTTTAAAGTCATCTTTGTTTTCCTTGAATATCTTAATGACTCCTTGTTCAATTAGGACCTTCTCTATTGCTAAGCCTTTTTCAATGACATCCTTGAAGGTGGACAAACAAGCTTTCCTTAGATCATAGCCAATGTCTTTGTTAACATTTTGGATGAACATTTCTACCATTTGTTTTTGTGGAATTTCACAAGAGCATCTGCTGGCTAGATTCCTCCATCTTTTTGCTTGGTGTTGCACAAAGTAGTGACTGATATGTTTGTCTCTATGTTGTAGGAGAAATGTTGAATAAATGCCTCTGCTAAGTCACCCCATGACTTAATACCAGGTGGAAGTTGGGAGAACCATTCCATAGCTTGATCACCTAAGCTTTGTGGGAATAATCTCATCAAATATGTCTCTTATGCTGCTACCTCAATGCAGGCTGTGAAAAACTGTCTTATGTGTGCCTTAGGATCCCCTTTGCCTCTATACTTATCAAACTTAGGTGTCACAAAGTGTGTAGGAAAAGGAGGGATTGGAATGCTCTTGTCAAATGCATAAGGACATATGTCTCTCATTGTGTATGTTGGCTTTGGTGTATTTATGTCCTCCATTTTCTTTTGTAAATCCCTAATTTGTTGCTCCAAATTGTTCTTAGGTGGAGATCAACTTCTTCGACCATACCCCATGCTTGAGGCACCAATTGGAGGAGGAGCATGTTGCATATATGGATGATATTGATCATACACATGTTCATATGGAGGAGGTCTATAATGGTGCTGCGTATATGGACCACTTGGTATAGATTCATGTTGAGGAACAAAATATCTGTTTTTGTCCATGTATACCATACTCTACAGGCATGTCATGTTCTAATGTGTTGCCCCCAAATTTGACACTAGGTTTCCTTGTGTCCAAATTTTGAGCATGCCTTTGGATATCCAATTGATTTAGTGGTAGGTCTTTGGCATTAGCATGTGCTTGAGTGTATTTTTCTGCATAAGACTTCCATAATGGTCTGTGAAGGTGAGTATCATATGCTTGACCATGTGTGTATGGGACCTCTAGTTTTTGAAACAAAGGTGATGGTGATTCAGGCACAAGATGTGGTCCTCTATTGCCTCCACTATTAGGTCTCCTTTGATCTATGTTGGAGTGATTTTGTTGCAAAGGTCTATTTTCCATTATTTGAGACATGTCAAAATCATGAGGTATCTTGGCTCCACTTTGTGCCATCATTTGTAAGAAGTATTGTCTATCCCTCTTCATTATTTCCTCAATCAATCGATTGAAATGGGGATCCATAATGGATTCTTCCACATCTATCGAATGAATGGAGAAGTCATTCGTATTGTCATTGTGTGCATCATTGTTGTTTGTAGTGTCCATGTTCTCAACATTTGGCATGTTTCTATAAACATCCATGTCAGGTAATGTAGTATGATCAGAATTGAAAAAGATATCATTGTCATACTCATAAAAACTCATTTTTGCGGACTCTTGAGCCTCTTTAGTTTCTCTCCTAGATTTTTGGGAATGGGTTTCAACCATGAACTAGGTATTGACCAAGATGTGTGAAACTAGATGAAAATGGAAAGAGTATGGAAGACCAAGAGTTGGATGGAATGTAATTGGATCTGAGGTGTACTTGCAATGTCCAAAGTGTAAGACCAAGTATGTATGTAGTAGAGTAGGTGTGACTTCCAAAGAGATGATAGTTTCTCTTGATGAGGTAAGTTGACCTTGACTCTAAGTAAGACCAAATGAGACCCAAAGGTGATAGACCTTGATGAGGGACCACTTAGCAAAATGTTGTTGTATGTAGTGTGTTGACAAAGTAAGATGAGGACAAGCAAGTGACCTTTTGACTCAAGTTTAGACAAATGTGAATGTAATGTAAGGTGTAAAGCAATGATGGATTGTGTGAGACCCAAAGACAGGTTGAATGCTAGATGAAACCCTAGAGAAATAACCTAGGAAGCTCAAGAATTCTGAAACTAACTGTGTTTGTTTGCTGGACTATAAAAGTTTTTCAATTCTGAACATAGATGTGGTTCTATTTAACACAGACGCATTTCTGAGATTTTTTCAATGCAATGTTGATTCTAAGAACACAGACGCATTTCTGCCCTTCACAAACGCAGTTATACAACACAGACGCGTTTCTACAAAATTTGTGCAATTTTTCCAATTTGAGAATTTGTTTTTTTGTGACCAAATCTGACTGTTTGACTATTTTTTCATGACAAGAGGACACCATGTTGATGAGGACTCAATGTTTGCAAGTGTCTAGACTCAAAAATATGACTCCAAGAAAGTGTGTTGTTCGATATAAAATTGTTTTGCATACACTTGAAGACACAAAAGACACAATGTTTTGCTATTTGGTCTTGAATGTTTTGAATGTTTAAAATAAGTCAAGCATAATTCTTATGGCTGGCCAAGACAATAGTTGTTGATCCCATATGAGGTTTTACCCCTGAGGCTACGCTATTCAGAGTGGATACTTAGATTCTTGACCTCACTGGCTCCACCCTCGGCACTCACTTCTCGGGTCAGCCAAGCATCAGTCCCCATGAAAACTCCTTGTGGTGAACTTTGTATCTCTACTAAGAACCATATGTGTGTGGGCCGCTACCAGAGGTCCAACCTCCTGCCCCAACAACTAGAAGGATTTTGGCTTCTAAAACAAAAGGTGCTAGTAAGGGCATCCGCTCGTGTGGCCATACATGCGACACTTTCAGCTCTGTAAATACAGAAGGCTCCTAGCCGGTAGGGGTTACACCTTACAACTGATCAAATAAATTTGATCAAATGGGTTTATGGGGAGACATAGTGTCTGTATGAACTAATCAGGACACGTTATCCATAGTTTTCACCATGAATATAGTTGTTTATAGTGGTTTGGAAGAGGTGGGTTTTCCTCGCTACCACTTGGGTCGTTCTCTTCTCACTAGTAATCCTAATGACCACAGGGGAAGACAGGCCCTCTAAAGATTTAAACAAAAAGAGCCTATTGCTTAGGACACAAAAGACAATGATTCAATTTCAGTGCACCAATTGAAGTGTTTTGCTAGTCTATGAAAACAAGGCACACAATAAAAATCAAAAACCCTTGCCAAGGACCTACAACAAAGATTTATTAGTAGTTTGGATTGTTTGAAATAATCACCCCTTCCTGCAAGCACACAAGTTAGGTAAATTTTAGATCCAAAAGACTTTGTGAGAATAGGGGCCTTCAACAAAATGATTTTTCTTTCAAAACAAGCTGCACCAATTTCGTTAGCTAGATCTAAAGATGTTAGCTCAAGATAAACTAGATCTGAAAAACCGAATGATTAAAACTGAATCAATGAAAAAAAACCCTAAAAATGAAATCAGTGTGCACAAACACAGGTACAATACATAGACATAGTTTTGAGACACAGACGTGCTTCTGTGAGACACATATGTGACTCCGTAATGCAAACGCGACTTCTAGATGCCGACATGCCTACAAACCCCATAGACACGACTAGAGATCATAGACGCGACTGGAGATCACAGACGTGATTTTCGAAATTTGCAAAAAAAAAAAAAAGATGAAATAGTGTCGCAGACCCAGACGCGGTTCTAGATGTCACAGACGCGGCAGAAAGTCACAAATGCGATCCGGAAGTGCACAGATGCGACAAAAAGCCAAAAACGCGATCTGAAAGTACGCAAACGCGAAAATATCAAAATGTTGTCCAAAAATGTCAGATCTGCAACTTCAAAACACAAAATCTGCAACAAAGATGTTAAATGCAAAAGGGACAAGAGTCCCACCGGGCATGCCAAAATGTTTATGGTGAAAATGGATAACAACAATGATGAAAGACTAAATGAATTCAACCACAAAACCCTAGCCTAACAACAACAAAGATCCACCATAACATATGAAGATTACCTAAGACAATGCAAATCAAATGAAATCACAAAGATTATACCATCACATGTCCAATAGGGTTTGAATCTCCATTCTTCCTATCTCCATTGATCTTGTTTGATATATTTGCTCTCAAATTTTATGTGTGCACAAGAGCTCAACAAAGAACGGAATGTGGTTGCAAGTAGGATTATATATGAAAATCGTAGTATAGTCGAGTGTGTCAATTGATTAGCCAGGTAGGGTTGATAATGAAGGAAGCATCTCCTTATATAGAAGACACTATATGAAATGGAGGGATAAGATTGAGAGGTGTAAAAGGAGGTCGGCTATGATTAGAGGGTAGGTAAAGAAAACAATAAAATAATGAAAGGGTAGGTAGTGTAGGAATTAAGAGATGAATGACATGTGTCATGGGTAGAAAAGGCTAATGAATTAATTAAATAAATAAAGATTCATTTAATTAATAAAGGAAGTGGGATCAATTAAATAAATAAGATATTTATTTAATTTAAGAAAAGGGATAATTTAAATAAATAAATGTATTTATTTAAATGAGAAATAAGGCTAGAAGAGGATAAATGAATTAAATAAATAAATAAAGATTTATTTAATTAATAGAAGAATTAGGCTAAAGTAATTAAATAAATAAAATATTTATTTAATTAGACATGACAATTTTAGGTGTCTACAATTATAAATTGAGCTTTTCTCTTTTGTAATTCTCTATAAATTCAGTCTTCAGCTCTCATTCCAATTTGCCCCAGAGATTTTTGAGAACACGCTTGGAGATTATTATCATGCTAATTTCACTTTGGACTCATTGAAGATCATTGTGCTTTTTAGATTATTTGCATCCATTTTACATCCATTATTGCTTGAATTGATTATTTGCTTGAATTATTCATCCATCTTGCATCCATATAGTTAATATCATATAGATTAAATCCTTCATCTTGGTGTAGTCTAGTCACTGGTATTGCTTATAAAAAATATGAGAGCAATCTTATACTCGCATCTTTTAGAAGGAAATTAGTCGCTTTGTTGTGGTTTTTTACTTATTGATTATTGATTATTAACCATGCATATATTGACTTAATTGAAGCGTTGTGCTTGCAGCTTATAGACCACTTTTTCACACACACACACACATTTCCTTGTTCTTCCAGTATCTTTCATTTTAGTAGCTACATCTAAGATTTGTTTTGTCAAATCTGTAAAACGGTCTAGTGGATCCATCCTGCTTGAACTTGAGGAATTTTCCTTTTCATGCTTTATTTGCTGCTACCAAGTCCTCCTTTCTTATGCATGAAGGAATTGTATGGTTCTATTTATTCCAAGCTGACTATGAGTTATTTTTAGAGTAATACTGGTTACACCCCTCATTCATCAAATCATTCATGTGTTCCATTGGATGGTCTGTCAGTTCTTTGTTTGGTTTTTTCTTGTTTCTTTTCTGATCAAAGTTCAATTGTACTATTGGATGGCCTTGTGTTATTGACCTCCTTCTGTACATAAAACTACTATTATTTTCTTCAGAGTCGCCACCTCTCCCTAGAGAGGAATTTTTTTTTTATATGAGTTCTTTCCCATAGCAAAGTCTCTTTAAATGAATATTGTCCCCAGCAGAGTCGCCAATCTATTGGATCTCAAATCAAGAGATTGGATAGGTTCTAAGTAAATGCTAGCTCCTATGATCAAACCCTCCAATTTGACTTGGCCAACTTATAGAGTGAACCTATTTGGTTACTAACTCTCTCACTTTAGGCTCTGCAAGACCTAGGCGGGTATACCTATTCACTAGTGGCTTTTGATAACTAATGATTTTTATAGCAAATTGATTATTTTGATCTAACTGACCCCTATCTCATAATGGAAAAGGTTCTTGGAATAGATGTCTTTTAGATGAGTTTAAGATTGTTTTTATGCAAGCTATTCGATCTTTGTGCTTGAAATTCCTATATATGTACACTATTACTAACCAACTCTATAATTCTTACTCAACTAATCCCTATTGCTTTAATGTAAAGGTGCATTCATATAATGATAATTATGGTTTATGGATGACTAGTGCCTTCTTTTCTATTTGGGCTGCAGAGTCTTATATTTCTCTAGGACTTAATGTATGATTTGTGAGACAGTTTTTAAACCTACCCCCTTTGGTAAATCTGTCAGTTACTGTTTCTTATGGGATCTGCTAAATGTTTATATTATAAATTGCCTGAATTAATTTAACCCTAACCTTAAGAGACCATTCAAGGAAGAACTACAAGGAACATTTACAATCCACGAGTAGATATTTTGAATACAAATTTATAACATAGAAATGTAAACTTCACTGTAAGAATATGAATAACCTTATCTCCCTTAGATAATATCACTAACAACTACCTATAGAAAATGAGATAATCCACAGCACATATGCAGAAGAAAACAACTAATTCTATTAAAGATTCAAAATGGTACAATAGTATACCCCAAGGCTATAGTATCTATCCCGTCTCTAATATTCTAATAATGTCTTCATTTTACAAAATATGCTCATATAAATAAAAGAGCAACACCTATTCTATGGGAATTCATGTCCCTTCATCAATTAATAACTTGATTATAATTGCTTAACAAAGTGAAAGATAAAGAGATTAAGCATGCAAAGATGATTATTGATCTTCACGGCAATGGGTAATCACTTGTCTAGCAGTGCTTTAAATTTTTTACCGACGCTTATCCAACCTTACATGTGTGTTGTACTTCGATGAAATCATATGTCTCAATGGCTTTATCTTAGGTCTCCTTGAAATACCATATTCCATCAACATCATTTTTTATTTAAGTGAAATTGACACTATCGTCGACACTTCTCTTGGTCTCATCGATATCTTTATTTCATCAAAACTTCGCTATGAGTGGTTATGTCAGTATAATGTTTTATCAATTCATTGAAATCTTCCTTTTCAATGAAAATGCTTTTGTCGTTAAGTCCCTCCATCATTTTATTGATGTTAGAATTTCATCAAAATAGTTCTTCATTATCCGGCCTTCGTACTAGCGTCGATCAAATTTCTCCTTTTGGTAAAAGAAAAATATTCTCCTTCGACTCTTTATGTTCAGTCGATAATAAGTCATCGATGGAAATCTCTCGTAATTCATCAATCCTTTAATCTTTGATGAGAAATCTATCTTCGGTCAACATCTTTTGTGCCTCTTTGATACATTCCTTTCCTCGAAATAGCTTTGTCGATAACATATATGTTGGTTCCTTTGATATTACTCTTTCGGCCAAACTTCTTCCCTCGGTGAGCTATTCACATGTCTCATCGATACTGTAGTTTCATCGAAACTTCTTTATTTTATCGATGGGACCACTTTTGATTTCCTCAATGTACTTTATGTCAATGGAACTAATGTTTTCAGTGAATCCTTTTGGAGGTCCATCATGGCCAAGGTTTGTTCGATAAGTCACTTTATCGATAGGATAATGGTAAGCTTCTTCGATAGAGTCATTTTGGTCAGACTAGGATTTTCGGTGAAGGATGGACACCTATTACCAACAGCTTTAGTTTAGGCAATATCTTAGGGGTTTTTTGGTATCGGTGGAATTTCTAGGGTTTCTATCGAAATTATCAAGGGCATATTTGATTTCATTTTTTTCTCAAGAAAACTTCTGTAGCTTCAATTGAAACCACAAAATTCTATTTATTTAAATTCAATTCTCAACAAAGTGGATGGTATGGCTTGTAAGGAGTGAATCCATGGCCGACTGAGAAGGATGTTGTAGGGGAGATCAAGATCTAGTACCTGGAAAGGGGTTTCAATTGTGATAGGGATCACTTGAAGAGGTAAGGTGATCATGCCCTTTGAAACTCTTTCTACATCATCATATGCTTATATTGTGATCCTTCCTGATGTATCTACCAGCTCCTCAAAAAGTCCCAATTGTTTTATTAACTTGTATGTACACAAATTGAGTCTGGATCCACCATCTATCAGGATATGTTTGACCTTGTTCTTGTGGATAAGGGCTTTGATGTGAAAAGGTTTATTATGGTGTTCATCTGTAGGAGCATCATTGGAAGTGAACACAAGGTGTTGTTGGTCGGGAAGGTTTCCAATGAGAGCTTGAAATTTGGTAGCATTGATATTATTAGGAACGTGAGACTCTAGGAGGGCTTGTTCCAAAATTTCTTTATGGACAGGGGAATTCTTGAGAAGTTCTAGGATGGAGATCTGTGCAGGGGTCTTTCCAAGATGGTCAAGGAGGTCATATTGGCGGGTGGAAGACATGGGGGGAGGATTTGGTGGGGGAGGAGCTCCTTGCGCGGTGACTCTACCTGGGCGTGTAGTTACATTATAGTTATTTTGAGAGTAGGAGGCAGAAGGTGTAGCACCTTTAATGACTATCCTAGTAGGGTTAGGTCTTCTTTGGGGAGGGGAGGGTTAACTCCTTGGATAGCTATGACATTGATATGATTCTTTGTGGGGTCAATGCGACCTACTAAAGAGTCAAAGCTGGTTATGTGATTAGTGTATTCATAGTTCACCACGTTAGATGATGAGCCTTTTCCTTTATCATGTTTCAGGAAGGGTTCTTGGTACATTTTGAGTTTGTCATTGTTATTACCAGGTTTTGTATTTGCTAATTCAATTTCACCCCTATCAATGAGATCTTGTATGTAGATTTTAAGTTTCATGCATTTTCATGTATCATGTCCCTTGATGCGATGATACTGACAATATTCATTCTCATTATACCACCTATGTTTGGGTTGATTGGGATCAAATAGGTGAGTAATCGGGAAAACCACTGCACTTACTTGAACAAGCTTTTAAAACACCACTTCAATGGGCTGAGCAAGAGGAGTGAAGTCTCTTGGAGTCCTATTATTGGATCGGGGTGGTCGCCCCTAGATTGAGACATTGTTATGAGGCTTTTGGGATTGATTTTAATTATTTTGATTATTGAATTGGCGATTGGTGGGGGTGGGTTTTGCAGGAGTGGCCACAGTCTGGACCCATTTTGAATCAATTACACCATTATTGACTACGTTCTTGTTCTTAGATCCAAATTTTGGTTTATCATTATGATAAGAGGAAGAAGTTTGACTTGATCTTTGGTAGTGCTTCAAGGTAACTTCCTCTAACAAGACACGTTCAAGGGCTAGGCCCTTATCAGTCAATTGTTGGAAAGATTTAATACATTGAGATGTCAAAGGCCTTGATAGTTTGGGCACCAGATTCTTTTGAAATAATTCAATTCGGTTTTGTTCTGGCATGTCCCATTGGAATTTCTTGATGAGGTGTCGCCATCTTTGCAAGAAGTTAGCGAAAGTCTCTCTAGGCCTTTGCTTTGTGTTACACAGGTCCATCATGGAAACATCATTAGCCATGTTGTAGGCATAGTGAGCCACAAACTTCTCTGCCAAGTCTGGGAAGGAGATAATGGAACCTCACAGTAAGGACGAGAACCATGCCAGGGCATCTCCCATGAGACTTTTAGGGAAGAGTCTTCAAAGGTATAGGTCACTATAGGAGACTTCTTGACATAGGATGTGAAATTCTCAGACATGGTCATGGGGGTACCCTTTGCCCTCATACTTGGTGAACTTAGGGATCTCAAACCTTGGGGGTAAGGTGCAACTGATATAGACGGGCCATAGGGACAAGGAAAAAATTCATCAAAGGAGTAAGGTTTCCTTTTGTTAGTCCCTTCTTTCATGTCCTGAATTTTTTTAATGAGGTCTTGTTGTGGATTTTGGAAATCATGGATTGTGTTTGCCCCTAGAATCGAATGAGTCATGGAAGGTGCACCACCACTAATTTATTGATATGATTAGGAAGCGGGGATGTGAGATGTGATGACTGACGTCGCAGGGACTTGAGTGACAATCAGTTGTGACCCACAAACTGTTGTGATAGGATTAAGTGCGGCTTGAATGAAGCTAGCGACATTGTTGACTGAAATGGAGGTTTGTGGAATAGAAATATATGGTTGAGTAGAAGAAGATGGTATAGAGGCATGTTGGAGAATAGATAAGATCGGATTTGATAGTGGTATAGATGGTAAGGAGGAAGAAGGTGGGATGGAGACCACGAGGGGAGGTGTCGCGGGTGCTATTGATTGGGATTGAATGATTGGTGGGGCCACAATTGATTGAGTTTGAATAATAGGTGTGACAGTATGAGTGGGAGAAAGGTTTCCTTGTGGTTGTTGACCAAGGGTGGATTTATCAAAATCAGGTGGGAGTTGAGCTCCATTTTCAAGGAAGGTCTTTAGAAGCATAGTAGGATTGTGTTGGATAAATTTCTCCAACATAGATTCTTGATTATAGGAGTCTGGTAGGAAAGTTTGCACTTCCGAAGAGAGTTTATCTGGGTTAGCCATATTAGGATTTTGTGTTTGATTTTGAATGCTAGGTTACACACTTTGTGTAGGATCTTCATATAGGACACTAATGTCTAGCATACCATATTGTTGTTCAACCATCTTTTTCTTTTGGGATCGAGTTGTGACCATACAAGAATAACCTTAGAAAATATTGAAGGATGAAATTTTTTATGAGAGGACTTAGCAAGGCTCTTGGATTTTAGGATTTGAATTTGATGAAAATGGATTTTTCTGATTGATAGGGTCTTTGGATTAGGACCCAAATTTAATTAGGATTGCACCTTAGTCCTTGGATGAAGATCTTAGGTGGGAAATGTTGATGAACCCCCAAGCGAGGTAATGACCAAGTTGGGTAGAATTTAGACCTTGGAATGATGACCGAAAATCCTTTCGTCAACTAAGGGTTGACTAATGAACCTAAGTAAAACAAAGATGTGAGATAAGAGTCTTTATTGACTCAAAGGATAAGACAAAGGTACTTGGAGAGGATTCTTCTTCAAGCACAAAATCCAAGTGATTAAGGATGAGGTCTAAATGAAACTTCACAAGGCATGCAACCTTAATATGAGGTTAAATTGGATTTGATTTGTATTTTGAGAATTGATTTGATGATTGGAGGTGATTGATTTTGTGATTGATTGATGTGCTAAGTCCATAGGAAAAGATTGAGGATGATTGATTGAAGAGGGATGATAATGATGATTAGAATAGATTTGGTGACTAGGCTGTCCTTGGCATGAACATAACTCAATAGATGATTGGTTCGAATGGCAAGTTGTACGAAGGGATACGACCACCCTGATCTTGATGATAGTTAGTGTTAAAAGACAAACTTGAACCTTGATGGAGGGTATGGACTCTTAATTCATCACTAGCATCAAACTCATCGGTATGACCATGGACGTAATCGTGGTAATGATGCAAGAAGGTCCTATGTTTAAGCAAGAGTTTGTGGTTTGTGTAGCAGAATTTCCAATGTCTAATGAGTTGTGCTTGTGTGAGCTTCTTATTCTTGATAGGTCAGTGGATTGACTTCTTAGGCTGCTTGTACAACTCAAGTTTATGAAACATGGGATGTATGGAGTTTTGACACAATTAGGAATTTGTGTGGATGGTGACTAGGATGTGACTTTGGTATGACTATGTTTGGAATTGTGACTAGGATCTTGACTTGGATGATTGTTTGTTTTTAGACAAGTATTTTTTGCAAGGTGTTTGAGGATAATGATGTGTTTTTAGTCTACTCTTGGCAAGTAAATATCAAGCAAAGAAAACACAATAATCAAATAAATTTTAGCTCAAAGACACTCATGCTCATGTACAACATTCTTAAGGTTGGAAAGGACAATAGTCATTGGATCCCAATTGGTTTCCTAGCTATGCTTACCCAGAGAGGACACTTAGATGCTTGACCCCACTGGCTCCCCTCCACGGAACTCACTTCTCTAGGGAAGCCAAGCATCAATTCCCATGAAAACTCCTCATGGTGAACTTTGTGTCTCTACTAAGGGTCGTAAAAATATAGGCGACTTCGGAGGTCTGACCTCCTACACCAATGACTACAAGGTTTTTGGCAACTATGAACAAGGTGTTTAATATGTCTTCTCGTTAGGAGCTACCCTTCATAGTTGTGCAAGCACAATTGAGGCCTATAGCCCAACGAAACACCAAGAACTTAGTAGTCATGCAAGTGTGATTGAGATCTCTAGGATCCTACTAAGCACCCAATGTGAGAGTGAACTCTCATATAGCCCCAACCATCGACCCTTTCATCATCAATGGCCTATTTATTATAGTGAGTTGGGAACCCCAGGTCTGGGTGTACTCACTTGGGTCGTTCCCCTCTCACCGACACAAAGAGTAAGTTGGGAGGGAAGGCCCACTAAGGGTAAACATACAACAAACACGAAATCTTGGAGGGTCTGGATTTCTGATCATCTAGCTAGACAAGAGCATATTCTCCTACCTTTACACTTTTCACAAACACAAAAGATAATGGATTATTTACCCCCTAATTAGATCTAGGTGCCTAGTTTTAAAAAAAAGACATAACATTTGGTTGGAACTCCTAGGCAACTTGCAAAACAATTGGATTAGTTGTTTTTGTATTTCTTAGGTCTTGGACAGTCGAAGAAGCTGCAACACTCATAAAAAAAGAATATCAGTAGCTACTAGCCTGTAGAAACAGTGCAGCGCTGAAATGCAGTCAGTCACGCTGAAGTGCTTGCGTAGGAGCCAAAATGCCTACGTGCGTGCTGCAGTGGGCCAAAATCTAAATAAATAAAAGGAAATGAACAAAAACAGAACTCATGATTTCTACTTGTTTGTTGCGTTGTTCGGGATCAGTCATGTTGAAGTGCCTGTGCATGCACTAAAATGCCTGTGCTCGCATTGAAACACCTTCACTCGCGTTGAAACATAAAAACTTGCAATAAAAGTTAGCAGTTAGATTTCAAAATTCAAATTTTTAAAATTTTTTTTGCAGAGGGCGGGATTCTAAAAACAATTGTGCAGATACTGTTGGCATTTTTGATGTTTATGTTGTGATTGTCATTGATGGACACACACTTGTATTGAGATCCCCTTTATATGTATGAGCTCATGCTCAACCGGTATTTGTTCGAACCGGTATGTTGTATTCTAGCCTTTAGACTAGTACTGATTTTGCAGAATGTGTTTCCCGGTCTGAAGCGACATGTCAACCCCAAGCAGTTCACAGATCACAAGCAGTACAAGGAAGCAAAGTGGCACAACACATTCTTACCAATCTTCATTTTTGTCAAACCGGCAACTAGCATTTTGTATAAACCGATAATACTTTGTGATGAGTTACCAATCCACCGATTGTTTGACGGTGACGACACATTGATGATGATTCTTGTGTCATGTTACTGAGTATGTCTAGATTCACTGAACCTAGGAAATTGTAATGTAATCCTATTGGACCGACATGAAATTAGATTCCTTTAAAAGGACATCATGTCTAGGGTTTTTGAGTTGTTGAAGAAGTTGCGAATAGGGTTTATGTTGAGCTAGGGTTTAAGGTGGAAGTGGAGAGTGATCTTATCAGAGAAGATCAAGTTGTAACTAAGAGAGAGATAGAGGAGACTGAAGTAATGCTGGAATGCATTAGCTGTGAGAAATACTGGATCTAACCAAGCAATTTGTGCTAGTAGATAGATCAAACACTTGTTGATTACTCACATCTTTAACAAGTCAGTAGCCCTTAACCGGGTAGGCCTCAAAGCCTTTGTAAAATCCTCTAACAAGGTGGTTCACACATGTGAATCTAAAATCCTATAACAAGGTAGTCTTTAATCGGACTTATCTCCTAACAGAGATTGAGATTCCTAACAGGATCTGTTCTGGTGAAGAACATTGTAAGACCTTAACCGGTTTGGTTTCTATCCTGCAGATAGTAACTTGTGAGTTCCATCTCACTGTGGTTTTTCCCAGTTGGGTTTTCACATCAAATATCTTGTGTTATGGTTGTATTACTTTTGTGGGTGAATGTTTTATTTGCACCTTGGTTGGTATGTGTGGTAACCGGTTTGATTGTCAGACTGCTTTACCAGTTTATCTTTAGACTGTGTAAGTGTTTTAGTGCAAAGAATTTTGGCATACTAATTCACCCCCCCCTCTTAGTATTCATCAATTGGTATCAGAGCCAACCTTTCTATAAGTTTAACCACTTGGAAAGAGATATGGGGGAATACACCTTGAGGGAACTTACTCAATGGCTCACTAAGTCTGCGCAAGCCTATGATGATCTTATGGTCAAATACAAGGCGTCTCAAGCAAAAAGAAGAGAACATGTAGAGAGGCTGATGGAACTATCTGAAAGTAGTTCTTAAGATGAAGCTAACATGGAAGCTATGATTGCTAAAGTGAATAAGCTGAATGATTCAAACTCCAATTTGAGAAAGGAGTTGGAAGGACTGACTATTCGGTTTAGCCAAGAGCTTGAGAACCGGAGAAAAGTTGAAGATCTGGTAAAAGACAAAGATCATGAGATCTCCAAGTTGAAACATGAGATTAGTGCACTAACTACTCGCCTCCATGAGAGTAGAATGGAAAAAGAAGACATGCAAGGAGAACTGAACATTGCCATCTCTGAAAATGCAAGTCTTATGGAGACAAACACTGCTATTTCCAAAGAACTCTTTGAGTCAAAGGAAATACTTGCTAAGTTTGGCAAAAGTATAGTTAGGCTAGAGCAAAAGCTTGAGTCATCTAGACCGGAAAACAATACCAATGGTCTTGGTTTTTCTAGACATGAGGAAGGAGAATCCTTAGGAACAAATGCTGAAGCATCAAAGAAGAAACCGACACTCAAAAGAAAAGGTAAGCAAAAATTCAAACCTGCTTGCTTTAACTGTCTTAAAGAAGGACACACTACCAATGTATGTAGGAGCAAAGCCTACAATAATTTTCCTTATTTTATCAACAATGTACCTAGATCCAATAAGTTCAATGGTCATTGTTATGCATGCAACAAGTTTGGGCATAGAGCATTTGAATGCAGGTCTGTAATGGATAACACTGGAAGATATCCTCAGAGAACCCAAGGAACTGGTCCTAAATCTTTTATGAATCGGAACCACAACCGGTTTAATGTCTTCAATCATCAGTCAAGAAGCGATGGTCATCAACCGGAAAATGGATGGAGAGAAAGTTGTATGATCTGTCATGGTCATGGTCACACTGTTGCAACATGCAAAAGGAAGAATGGAAACATGTACAATGGGCCTTGGAGAGCACTTGGACTTGTTTGCTATCACTGCAACAAACCGGGTCACATTGTAAGATTCTGCAGAAGCAGAAAAAGTATATCTAATGATATACCAGTCACTCAAGAAGGAGAAATAGATGTTGAAAAATTTCAAGGAGACATGAAGAAAACATGGAAGAAGAAACCAATATTATTGGAGGAGGAACCGGTTTCTGCACCTAGTGTGGAAATATCAAAACTGGCAAACTAAGCCTCAAAGGCTTAGGGGGAGCAAATGGCAAAATGCTTTCGAAGCCCCGGTTATCACCGGTAAAAGACCTTAACTGGTATGCTACACCTGTCACTTGGTAGAAGACTAGAAATGGTAAAAAGGAAAATTAGGGTTTACACCCTAATATAGGAGCATTAATGATGGTAGGTGAGAGACATGTATAAATGCATTTTTCAAATCATTTCTCACTATCTATTTTCGAGCTAAGAAAAGGCATTTTGAGCTTAGATTTCAAGAAATTGGAGAGATTTGAAAGAGATTCAAATATAGTTTGTAAGCGGTAGTGGAGAACTCAAAGCAGTGATTTGGCATCCGATGGAGAGCGAAGTAAAGCAGAATCAGGAAGCCCTAATTTTGTGTTAGAAAGGTATTTTTTGTGTTCTTAAAATACTCTTCAATGGCTTCCGCATCTCGTACCAGTTCAAGCACATCTATTGAGTCAGAAAGTTTTATTCAAAGGAAGGGAAAATATAATGCTTTGTCACAAGTTCTAGCTGGAGTCATAGTCAAAGAAGGAATTTTAGGCTATATTGATTGCAAGATAGAAGACCTAGGGTCCTTAGCCATTCATACTCAATTAGGTCTATTTTGCAGAAAGGAAAAAAGGATCAAACCGGAGTTCAGTATCTTAGAGAAGAAGAAACTCCATAATACGGTGTATTTTCTAGAAGACTTCATAGAGGATCACATCAGGATCATCTTGAGTAGAGTCCATGGTGACAAGATGTACCTGGAGAGAATGCATGATATCATGCCTGAGGCAATTCATGCAGTCACTGGTTTCTGCAACACAAGGGAAGTGCTAGCCCTGAGAACGGTAAGCAAAATGGAAATGACCAAGCTCACCGGTTCGACAAGTGATTCATGAGGTATGACAGTTAATCCTATCAAGGATGAACTAGTAAAATACGCCTGCATGGTGATAGGCTACAGAACATTCTTAGCCAGCAGGATTAATTCTGTATTTGCTACAGCGGTAAATACTGCTTACAGAATTATTATAGAGGATAAATCATTTGACTTATGCACCGGCATGCAGAGGCAACTCTTGTCAAACCTTAAGGCAATCAAAAAGGACAATTCATTGGAATTTAAGTTTGGACAACTACTGGTAGGGTTGTTTTTCTATTTCCAAGGCTACTTTCTGGGTGCAGGAGATGTCCAGTGGTCCCCTAACCAACCGGTAACCAAGCAGATAAAGGAAAGTGTGCAAGCCATTGGAACCGGCTACCCTGAGGTACTGAAAAAATACTTTGATGAGTTCAGAAGAAAGATGAGTTAGAGGGTATGAATCTCAGGTGACATAGTGAAGAAGTATGAAGATGACATCTGTTTCACTATTCAGGTGGGCAAATATCTAATGGAGGCTGTTGAGCCTAGAATGGAGGAAGTGGAGTCTATGGGCTATGAGGTCATGTTTGACATGCTGGAAAGGTATGCTTCAACCCTTATTGCCTCGCCTATTGATCCAAAGGCGAAGAAAACCAGAACCTACTTGGAGAGGATCGCACCGATTGAAGAACCATCGGTAAATAAGGGAAAAGAACCGGCAGCTAAGAAAGCTGAGGCAGTGCCTGCAGCATCGACACCGGCTACCACTGCGACTCCAAGAGTGACCAAGCGGTCACCAACAAAGAAGAAACCAGAGGTAACATAGGCAAAAGTCTTCGAAAGAAAGAGGAAGACTAAGGCAAATGAACCAGACTCCGAAGAAATTGAGTCTATGAACAGCCAAAGAAGGCTAGACAGACCAAGAAGGTGAAAAAGAATGAACCGGCAACATCCGCACCGGTAAATATAGATATCTCCTCTTACAAACCTTTCACACATTATCAAAGAATAGTAAAGAATATTAGGAGAAAGTTACTTCATGATTTAATTGATTTTTATGATGAATTCAATAGTGAAGAAAAACATGAAGTACTACAGGAAATCATTCTTTATTTATGCAAAAATGACCGGTCACCATCAGAGATTAAATCTCAAACACCGGATTCATTGTTTAAAGCATTGGATAACAAATGGCGCATTTCCATTGAAAAGGAACAAGAGATTAGGGAGAAAGTTTTTGCACATTACTTCCCCAAACTCTCAAATTCAGAATTATTTGATGTATTAGATCAAAATAAAGGTCTCTTCTTCACGGGGAGAAGAAGACTCTGGTTGTTGGAAGGGAGAGTTGATGATGTAGAAAAGGATACACATCAACACATGGCCCATGCTATCAGCTCTCACAAAGCTCAAATGGCCAACCTCCAAGCAGAAAAGGAACTGGTTATTTCCCAATCGGATGA
Organism: Cryptomeria japonica; assembly: GCF_030272615.1. NCBI lineage: Eukaryota > Viridiplantae > Streptophyta > Pinopsida > Cupressales > Cupressaceae > Cryptomeria > Cryptomeria japonica. The sequence goes on from NC_081408.1 coordinate 407,327,382, forward strand.
AGTTTTTGATGAGGAAGGAAACCTGGTGGAGGAACCAATTGACACCATAGATGTCAATGCCCTGGATATAGAAGATGTCACTCAGGACATACCTTCTGAGGGAACTAAACAGGGGCAGTAGGCTGATCAGGGTGGTGAACAAGCTGTGGACACACAACAAGCGGCAAAAGACAAGGAAGAAGAGAAAAAGAAGAAGGATGAAGATGAGAAACAGGAAAAAGAGGAAGAGAAGAGAAAAGAGGAAGAGGAGAAAAGAAAAGATGAAGAGAAGAAGAAGCAAGAAGAAGAAAGGAAGAAGAAAGAAGAAGAGGACAAGGAAGAAAAGAGAAAGAAGGAAGAGGAAGAAAAGAAGAAGAAAGAAGAGGAGAAGAAGAAGAAGGAAGAGGAAGAGAAGAAAAAGGAAGAGGAAGAGAAGAAGAAGAGGGAAGAAGAAGAAAAGGAAGAGTAGAAAAGGAGAGTAGAGGAGAAGAAAAAGGCAGAAGAAGACAAGGAAGAAGAGAAGAGAAGAGAAGCAGAAAAGAAGAAAGCTGAAGATGCCAAGGAACAAGAAGTGGCCAAAAGCTCTCAGTTGGAGACTCCGAAGGCAACCGAAAGTCAACCGTCACCGGTTGATCTTTCTAGTCCTGTCGATCTCCAATCTACAAGTGAGTCGGAGCTTATGCAGAGCATCAAGGTTTCTCAAGAGCGCCTTGAGATCATTCACAGGAAAAAGGAACAAGACATCATTCAGGTAGCTGTAGACACACTTACCGGTTTAATCCCTGGTACTAATCTTCCTGACACTAATTCATCACTAGCACAACTCAAACTTCTGTGTACTATAGTGGATGATCAGGTGCAGAGCCTAGAAGAAGCAGCTGAGGCCAATGTAAAGAAAGAGCACCAAAAGGCTCTTAATGTTGCTCTGGTGAAGAAACTGAATGAGCTTAGGACTGATTTGCTAAAGGATCAAAAGATCATAAGGAGTGCCTTGGATGAGCGAAACTTGCTGCTCAGCAAAATCTGTCAACCTCATCTGTTTTATAATGATGTGCTAGCCAAGAAGCAACAGCTTCAAATGGACTTACAATCCTACTTGAGCACATTCAAAACTCCTTACAACTCCTTTGCAGCATATGGGCAAACTGTTCACCAGTTCCAGATCCAATCAGCCAAGATAGAGCAAGAGATCAGCACAAGGTCTAGGGATTTGCAGGAGCTTCAACTGGTATTACTTCCATGACTGCAAATTCTCCAGAAATGCTATCTGAACCTGGATGCCCTAACAGTCACTCAAGAGTTGAGCACAATAGATACCATGGAGGAACAGGTATCACAAATGTAGATAGAGAAGGAAGTGGCGACCTCCCTACTTGAGTCTTGGTCTCTTTCCATGAAACAATTTTTGCAGGACTACAAAGCGGTTTTTAACAAGTATTCTTCATTATTGTCATAAAATTTTCTTATATATCCATGGAAACAGTTTTTTTTTTCAGCAGTACTTTGTCATTGTTGGCAAAGGGGGAGAAGTCTATGGTTTTAAAATTTTGATGGTTTTAAAATTTTTGAAATTTTGATATATCAGGGGGAGAAGTATATCAGAGGGAGAAGTATCTGTTTTCAAATTTTGATATATGCTGGGATATATCTAATGATTATGCTCTGAATGCAAAATTTCTATACACTTTGTTGATTAAGGGATAGTGTATATGCTTAGGGGGAGCAATTTTGTTAATGGCAAGTTCTTGTTGTAAAACACTTAGATGTCAAAATTTTATTTTCCTAAGTGTTGCCATCAATGCCAAAGGGAGAGATTGTTGGCATTTTTGATGTTTATGTTGTGATTGTCATTGATGGACACACACTTGTATTGAGATCTCCTTTATATGTATGAGCTCATGCTCAACCGGTATTTATTCCAACTGGTATGTTGTATTCTAGTCTTTAGACTAGTAGTGATTTTGTAGAATGTGTTTCCCGGTCTGAAGCAACATGTCGACCCCAAGCGATTCATAGATCACAAGTGGTACAAGGAAGCAAAGCGGCACAACACATTCTTACCAGTCTTCATTTTTGTCAAACCGGCAACCAGCATTTTGTATAAACCGGTAATACTTTGTGATGAGTTACCAACTGGCATTTTGTGATGAGTTACCAATCCATCGATTGTTTGACGGTGACGACACATTGATGGTGATTCTTGTGTCGTGTTACTGAGTATGTCTAGATTCACTGAACCTAGGAAATTGTAATGTAATCCTATTGGACTGACATGAAATTAGATTCCTTTAAAAGGACATCATGTCTAGGGTTTTTGAGTTGTTGAAGAAGTTGCGAATAGGGTTTATGTTGAGCTAGGGTTTAAGGTGGAAGTGGAGAGCGATCTTATCAGAGAAGATCAAGTTGTAACTGAGAGAGAGATAGAGGAGACTGAAGTAATGCTGGAATGCATTAGCTATGAGCAATACTAGATCTAACCAAGCAATTTGTGCTAGTAGATAGATCAAACACTTGTTGATTACTCACATCTTTAACAAGTCAGTAGCCCTTAACCAGGTAGGCCTCAAAGCCTTTGTAAAATCCTCTAACAAGGTGGTTCACACATGTGAATCTAAAATCCTCTAACAAGGTAGTCTTTAATCGGACTTATCTCCTAACAGAGATTGAGATTCCTAACAGGATCTATTTTGGTGAAGAACATTGTAAGACCTTAACCGGTCTGACCTTAACCGGTCTGGTTTCTATTCTGCATATAGTGACTTGTGAGTTCCATCTCACTGTGGTTTTTCCCAGTTGGGTTTCCATGTCAAATATCTTGTGTTATGGTTGTATTACTTTTGTGGGTGAATGTTTTATTCGCATCTTGGTTGGTATGTGTGGTAACCGGTTTGATTGTTAGACTGCTTTACTGGTTTATCTTTAGACTGTGTAAGTGTTTTAGTGCAAAGATTTTTGGCATACTAATTCACCCCCCCCTCTTAGTATTCATCAGATACAGCCTCTCCTACGCTAAAATGTGGGCGTACACGCTGAAATGCGAGTGCCTGCACTGAAAAGACCAAAAGAGTTAGCAGATTTCAAAATGGAAGCAGGAAATTAATTTAAAAATAGGGTCTCGCACTGGTGTGCCTGCACTCACAGTGATACACCTGTGCACACACTGAAAAGTTTTTCTGTCACACTAAACCCGATTCGCTCATGCTGATTTGCAGGTGGTCGTGCGGTTCCGATACCTGTGACTTGCACACTCACAAAAAATCACAAAAATGTTAGATTTAGGGACGTGTGTCCCATCGGGCGTGCCAGAATGAAGAGGGTAAAAACCAACAAGGTGAATTCAGATAATGCTAGAGCTTTCACAGGTTCTTAAGTTACTCAATTTTTCCTCAACCATGGTATTTACCTAAACACATCTTCTAATTATTATCCGCAAGGAAATGGCTTAGCCGTGTCAACAAATAAAAACCTTATTCAACTCATCAAAAGAATAGGAGCTGAGCATTAAAAAGAATGCCACAAACACTTAAGAAGTGTGCTCCATTGAACTGAGTGACCCCTAAACAAATATTGAAAAACTCCCCATATGAAATTGTGTATGGTAAGGAAACTCAATTCCTAGTTTCTTTAGAGATCACTTCTTTGTAGCTTTTAAAATCTCCAGAGTTAGAAGATAATGAACCCATGAAAGTAAGATTGGTAGAACTCTTAGAATTGTAAGAAAAGAGGGAGAAATATTTCAATTCCTTCCATAACAAGAAACAAATTGTTAAGAGATGATTTGACAAAAAGAGTTCAAACCTAAGGTTTAAATGCGGTGACCTTGTTTTAAAATATAATGATCGAGATGCTAAACCAGGTCAGCACACAAAGTTTGATACCTATGGGAGGGTCCTTTCCATATCCTCGAATGCAAAGAATTCAATGCCTTCACTCTAGAAGATATTCAAGGTGAAATGCTCAGGATTCCAGTTAATGGATTCTATCTTAAACCTTTTAATTAAGTTTGATGAGTTTTAATAGTGGAAATATTATAAATAGTGTGTTTCTCATTTCTCGGAGGCCGCTTTGTCATTGTCTAAAATTTTGAAGTTCTTAAGCCCTTTTAATTTTTGAAAATTGAGAAGATTTGGCAAAAAAAAAGAAAACAACATAATTCCAAGAAAAGAGCTGAAGAGGGTAAAAACCAACAAGGTGAATTCAGGTGGTTAGTATGCAAAAAAAAGCACTAAAACATATTAAAAACATGGAACATAAATCAAACCACATGAAAACATAAAGACAATGTTTATACCTTGCAAACTTGTACCTTCTCCCTCGGATCAAGCTTGGTGAAGTGAAGGTGCCCCTTGATGATGCTCCACTTGATATGCTCCTTTGAGTGAATTGAATGTAGTTGGCTCTCCAATATTGTGCACAAATGATGTGATGGATTAAGGATTGAAGGATGAAATGGCTAAGTATGGATGAGTGCTAATTTTGGCATGGTAAGGATGCAAGGATGGTTTCTTGGGCACAAAATAATAGCATGGATTTACTAAACTTGGACATGAGATATCAGGGAATGAAGTCCTGAATTTATAGGAAGAGAGGAGGAGAAATGGAGGGCTAGGATTGACCTAAGATGGAGGGTCAGGATTCCTTGTGAGCCCACACAAGGCCCAAGAGGAGGTGTGGAGACCAAGAGATATGCCTTAAAGGCATTTATTGTCTCCACACTCCTCAAGGTTCATTGGGAAGACTTCTTGTGTGTGTGAAAAGTGGAATAAGAACCTGTATTTGCAAGACAACACTTCAATCAAGTCATTACATGCATGGTTAGACAGATATAAGTATGAATAATAAAACCATAACAAATCAACCCATTGCCTTCTAAAAGATGTGAGTATAAGTTTTCTCTTAGATTATAATCAATACCAGTGACTAGCCAATATCAAGACGAAGGATTTTAATTTATATGCACATGATGAATGCTAGATGTATGTAATATTAATCTAACAAGATTTTTGCAATATTAAGCTAAATGATTTAATCAATATGAAACAATTAACATGCAATATATCAATGAGTCTAGAGAAAAAACACATAATAACAATATATTCTCTAGCCTCCAGGATCTTTTTTCAATGAGAGATGAGAGCCTGAATTTATAGAAAATTTAGAAAGAAACCAACGGCTGAGATCAAATGATGATGAGCGGTCGAGATTTTCCAAGAGGAAGCACAATCCAGGTGAATTGATGTGATTGGATGCTTTTCTCAGTTTTAACGGAAATTGAACTAAAAATAAGATTAAATCAAGCAAAAATTGATTTATTCTCTATTTCATTCAATTTTAATATTTGATTGTTTTAATTGCTTTCTTTGAGATTATCCATCAGTTTTTAATTTGTTTTTCAAGATTATCTCCAACTGATTTCTTTTCACAAATTTTTGATTTTTTTTGGTCAATTAATTCCTTTTTTGATTTATTTCCATTTTTGAAGATTTGTGCTCAATTGATTTATTTAATTAAATTCCTCTTTTTGATGATTTAATGGCAAATTGATTTATTTAATTAAATATGCTAGGATATTTAATAAAATAAATAAGATAATTGTTTAAAATGATTTACTTGGAATGATTTAATTAATTAAATAAGTATTTAATTAATATTGATTGATTAATTTTGCCATGTGACATTTGATGATTAAAGAATTAATTGTGTGCTCAAAATTTATTTAATTGCCTTTGGCTAGGACCCTGGTGACGTTGTCGAGATTAGGGGCCCATAGTTTAGATGACCATTTTTAGGGTATTACATTTGCCCCTCTTTGAATTAATGTGCAAGCAGCGCGTTAGTTCAAAGAAAATTTGATGTCTAGGAGACGCTAGTTCTGAACTTGATTGATCACGAACTAGATTAAAAGCGAGGTGTTTAGCTTGATTCGAAGCGACAAAGCTGAATGAAGTCTTATTAAAGCGACACCGATCCCGAACTTGATTGAACTAGGAACGATAGAAAACAAAAGATACCAAACTTGAACTTGATTGATCAAGAAGCAGATCTTACTGATCTAGAACTTGATTGATCAAGATACGATAAAGATAAACTGTTCAGCTTGATCAAGAAATGAATACTGAACACTTGCTTAGATTGAGCGTGATTAAAGAAACTCCTTAACGTTAAGAGATTTATTCAGATAAAAGACAAATATCAGTTTGATATGAAGCGATGAAACTAATATGCCCCTAGTGATGAGGTCTTATTTGATGGATTTTAGTTGAAAAAGATTTTTTTTTCTGCTTTCAATGAAGATTTGAAATTTTTCTCGACATTGAAGAATGTGAGGTCATAAGGTCACAAGTAAGCCCCCTCGGGAGCGAAATCGAAAGATAGCAAGGGTGCATAATGATTATAGGCAATTTTTAGCCATGATAAGTTGTTTGAGCACAAATTGAATCAGAGGAATTTTTAAAAATTTAGCGAGAAATTGAGCGCAAAGTTGATTTGCAGAAATTAAATTGAGATTCGGCGTTGGTTAATGAGAAATTGAGTGCAATTAGAAGAAAGAATGAGCAGCTGATGAAAAGAGCGCTAAGTGGTCTAGATTCTGAAATTGACTAGCAAAATGATCTCGAATTTTGATTTCGATCCCAAAAATGGAATCAGAACGGTCAAATTAGCTACGGGTACAATTTTCGTGTCCATAGGAGCAAGTTAAAAAATTAGGTTTTTGGCTAAATATGGGACAAAAGTGTCATTTTCAATTCATTTTAACCCTCCAAATTTGAAAATTCAAAAAACCTTATGTGGAGAAAATGGTGGTCCCTACTCATCAGCATCAATTCAAGTGCCAGAGAAGACATAATTGACCTCAAAACTATGAGCCAACGGTAAGTGATCGATCTTAAGCCTGTTTGTGTTTCCAATTTTGAATTTTTTTAATGCATTTTTAAAGTTTTCCACATGTTTTGGGTCAGGTATCCCGGTTTATCGTGCGAGACAAGTTCCTGTCTCATACGAAAAAACTGGTAAAAAGTCTTTAGTCATTTGAGCCCATTAGTTTTGTCATTCTAGGGCCACCCATGTCTCGTACGAGAGGTCTGTAACAAGACCATTTTGTCATGTGAAGTCTAATAAATTGTTGTTTGAGCTTGTTTTGTCATACGACACCTATTCTTGACTCGTACGAGATTCTGCTTCTCTGTGCTTTGTCGTACGAGAGACAGTGAGCATTTTTGAAGGTGTAAACGTGAATTTTTGATTTTGCATTTGACTTAGTTGGATTTGCATGATGTTTTGCTTCTCTTGTAGGCTCATTTGGCATGTTTTTCTGATGCTTCATTGTTGGGTTTTTGGTAGGTTCGATTACCTCCTATTTTATTTAGATGTGTGTACCCTCCTACCATGGCATTGGTGTGACATTTATCTAAAGTTGAGTAGGCTCATGTTGATTTGTGGGGCTTGACTCATCTGTTGGGATTACTTGATATCCGTGTGAATCATAGAATGCTCACAGCATTGGTAGAGCGTTTTCATTCAGAGCATAACACATTTCATCTATCGATGGGGGAGTTGACTATCACTCCTAAGGATGTATACAGGATCCTTCATATCCCTTTTGCTAGGGATAAGGTGAATTATGATTCAGGGCACCTTCCAGGATTGCAAGCAGTCAGGCATGTCTTCGGGGATCCTGATATTTTGACTCATTCCATGAGTTGGGATATTCTTATGAGCAGGTACAGTGAGGAGTATCCTCTGGCATGCATCCTAGCGGGATTCATAGGCTATTTTCTTATGCCAGACAGAGGGCAGTAGGGCTTTTAGTGCGGATGGGGCCAGATGTTAGAGAGGTCGATAGAGACTCCTCAGAGACTTGGCTAGGGCTCTTGTTTATTGGCCCACATGTATTGAGAGATGCATGAGATCGTATACAGAGATGGGCGGAGCATGGCCGCTGGTGTGTATATTTTGCAGGTGTGGGCTTGGGATCACCTTCCCGTGTGTCGACCGATAGTAGCTGATAGCAGAGAGCCTGGACAACCAATCATTTATAGGTATGCTAGATATATTACACAACCCCATCTAGGCAAGACAGATTTCTGGAGATGGCAGCTCGATGACCTGATATCCATCGTATGGAGACCATACAGAGGTTTGGAGCCATGGGATGACTGGGGGCTAGTTCGCAGGGACCTGTTTGTTACACGCCCACTGATCGGTAGGTCACAGACCATTATGGAGCGATTCATCATTTTGCGGGTGATGAGGTAGTATGGCCGGCCTCAGGGGATCTCACAGAAGTATATAGCTTATGCTCGATATGCAGATGAGGAGAGATAGGGATGGTCTCCACGATTATCATACGATTTGGCGATGCAGAAGTTGATAGGGTTACACCGCCTGAGGTGGGATTACTTGGATGATGTAGTGGATGCGAGGGTATTGCCCCAATATGGAGATCATTTTCAGTAGCATCTATTCCCACATTTTATAGATCTAGGTGAGCAAGCTCCTCAGATTGAGGATGTTGAGGATGAGGCCCCTGCACCGACACAGGGACAGGGCCAGAGGCAGGGTCTTGTATAGAGAGATGAGGTTCCACAATGGGGTAGTGGTGATCCAGGTGCTAGCAGTAGCAGGGTGCCAGTTGAGGGAGGAGAGAAAAGGGGTGAGGGTGGATCCCTAGGAGGAGTGGGTATGAGACTAGGTGGGACAGAGGAGGTGGAGATGGGGGTGGAGAGCCTACGAGAGAGCAAGGGACAGACGCTGGACGGTTGATGAGGGAACATCTTGCAGAGCTGCAGTCACAGTTACTAGTGGCTCATACTCAGCTGGCGGAGCGAGACTGGCAGCTAGCCGAGATGAGGACTAAGCATGATCGTCAGATTGCCGAGGTGAGGATTGAGTGTGATCGTCAGATTGCCAAGGTGAGGACTAGGCATGATCGTCAGATCGCAGCGCTGAGAGCGGAGATGAGAGAAGAGATAGATCCCCTACAATAGGAGGTCCTTCACCAGTCTAGTAGGGCATCTTACTATGTTGCAGCGTATAGTGTTGTAGTTCCTATTGCGCAGGAGGTGATACCTTATTCACAGTATATGGCACGGTCAGAGGGAGTGCGGGTGCCTCGTCAAGATCCCAGACATCAGGCTCCTCCTCCACCACCAGGCGATGAGGGAGAGGGTGCTAGTTAGATGATTTCTTTTTGTAGCTCAGATATTGTTTGTATACACACCCATTTTTTGTAGCCTATATGATTCTTGCTCCGATGGGAGTTTGTATATGTCTTTTGACATCATTTTGTACCTTAAACTTGACATGATATATATACGTGATCCGATTTGACTTCATCGTACCTGTGTTGATTTGCTTATGAGATATCCTTTATATGCTTTATTCTATATGTATGCATTTCTTTTCAGCATGAATGTATGAATGCAAATGATCAAGAATGTCTATTTTTGTTTCTTTTCATATGCACATAAATGAATGAGTATGAGTACTATGAATAATGCAATGTTTTCATTTTTCTATGCAATAAGATGAATGCAGATGAGTAATAATGAATGTATGAATCTATATAATATGTTTATGTATGCAGCTAACACCTCAAAACACAAGTACTCAATCGGAGAAATGATGAAAAGATACCACCGAGTGAAGAAATGATGACGCTCCCGACTCTCGTTCAAAAGATAAAGAGATCTTTGTTATTATACCAAAATCACTCCAAATTCACAAAATGCAGAATGAAATGCAAGATGAGATGCAAAATGAGATGAAACCTAAACCTAGTCACTGGATTTGAATAGCTTAATTTTCATCATTGAGCGCTTTACAATTATAGGAGGTAAAATAGAGTTCATTTCTTTTCATGTGCAATATTAATTATCTTGTTCGCAATGACCCTTTTTTCGTTCATATCCTTGGATAAATTACACATGGACCCGAATTGCACAATAAAGAAATGCCCTCAAAACAGGCAAAGAAATGATGGGAACCTCCTTGTAGCATTCAAATAAGTGGAGTTGAGGTATGTGAGGCGATTTCACCTTGATGTGAAGGCTCTTATCATAGACACCCAGCTAATTGAGATGTTTTTAGATCATTAGAATCATTCCTACAAGCAGAAAACAAAGAAAATATTATGCCCCCAATCCTTGCTCCTTTTAGTCAAGATAGACTTCCTCGAGTTACTCAGAGGGATAATAATCGAAAACCAATATAAAAGACAACACACAAAAAAAATTTCATGCATATCTCAAACATTTAAGTGATTGTTTTCCATTTTGTTTTGCTTGTGTACTCAGTGATAAAACTCTTTAGTAGTCAGGAGACATGTGACTGACTTAGAGTGGATGACCAGGTTTCATTGACGGAAAGATGACTTGTTTAACACTGCTTAGGATATGTAATGTGCTCTGTTGATTACCTAAGACTAGGACATTGATCGGTTTCAAGCCATAAAGGTTCCAATGAACTAGGATGTCACAAGAGTGATGAAAATATATACAAGTGAAAGTAAATATGCAGAAAAGCAGAAATGTCAACGTTGCGTTGATAGATGGAGCACTTGAGTACAAGAGGCACCTGTTTACCAGGTTTTCACCTGCTTGGCAAAGATTCATACATTTTTTTTTTATCCAGGTGCCTGTTTACCAGGTTTTCACCAGGGAATTTTCTCTCTTTTTTCTTTTTTTTTTCTTCGGGACTTTTTCTGATTTTTAGGATTTCTTCAGGACATTTTCTTATTTTTATGATTTCTTCAGGACATTTTCTGATTTTTTGGATTTCTTTAGGACATTTTCTGATTTTATGATTTCTTCAGGACGTTTTCTGCTGTAAAAGTTGCTGGAGCAGAAAATATTTAGGTGAAGAATTTCTTCAGATGGATGGTGTTGATCGGTTCGCGGAGTTGTTCTCCCTCCGATGTTGAAAGTTGATAAGCACTAGAGCCAAAAGCTATAGTAATGATATAGGGACCCAGCCAGTTGGGTTCAAACTTCCCTTTGTTATCTCAAAATTGTTGATTTTTAGGATTTTCTCTTAGAACTAAGTCACCAACTTGAAATTCTCGGTGTCGAACTTTCTTGTTATATCCTTTGGACATTCTCTTTTGATACACTTTGAGATGATCAAACACCACTTGCCGATGCTCATCCAATAATTCAAGCTCTTGCAATCTAGATATTCTATAGTCTTCATTAGTAACAAGACCTTGCAAGGAAACTCTTAGAGATGGTATTTCTACTTCAATGGGTAATACTGCTTTGGACCCATACACCAAAGAAAAAGGTGTAGCCCCAATAGGTGTTCTGATACTTGTTCTATAAGCCCACAGTGTAGGATTGAGCTATAGATGCCAATCCTTCCTAGATTTATTCACTATTCTATGCAAGATAGTCAGTAGGTTTTTGTTAGATGCCTCTACTTGTCCATTACCTTGAGGGTAATATACTGAGGACCAGTGTTGTTTGATTTTAAACTTCTCACAAAGTTCATCTAGATCTTTGTTCTTAAATTGTCCTTTATTATCTGTTATAATTGATGAAGGTATACCATATCTGCAGATGATATAGTTAAGAATAAGCAGAGCTACTTGTTTTCTAGTTGCCTTGATGAGTGGAACTACTTCTACCCACTTAGTGAAGTACTCAGTGGTAGTGATAATAAATTTATGTCCATTAGATGATGTAGGATATATTTGGCCTATCAGATTGAACACCCATTGTTGGAAGGACCAGTGTGTCACAAAGGGTATGAGATCCCTTGCTGGAGCATGTATAAGGTGCCCATGCAACTGACACTTTTCATAGGTTTTAGCAGATTTTATAGCTTCCTTCTCCACATCTGACTAGTAGTAGCCAACCCTTAGTAGTTTGTGTGCTAAAGTCAGACCGTTCGAATGAGATCGGCAAACACCTTCATGAACTTTAGATAATGCGTGTTGAGACTCCTCAGTTTCTAGACATATAAGAAAAGTATTATCTAAACCTCACCTAAATAGGTCGTTAGCAATGATGATGTACTATGATGCATTTTGGATTAGGTTCCTTTTTTCATTTCGGGAAAGATTAGTAGGGATGACTTGGTCACGCAGGTAAGAGAAAATGTGGCTATAACGAGATGAGTCATGTCCAATAATAGAACAGACTACTTGGGACTCAAGAGAATCATAGGCAAGGTAATGTAACTCTTCCACCAGGAATTCAAAGCAAAAATTAGACTCCTGTACCTATGGTATAGATGCCAAAGTGGCCATTGCATCCACTGCTCTATTTGTTCTTTTGGGGATCTACTAAAATGATACAGAGGTAAAATATTTCTTGAGGTCATCCACCATCCTCTCGTAAGGCATTAGTTTCTCATCTCTCATTTGATATAGGTCATTAATCTGGTTGATAATGAGTTGAGAATCTCCATAGATGTGTAATTCCACGATCTTCCACTCGATGGCCAGCTTGATCCCATTTACCAAAGCTTCATATTCTGCAATGTTGTTTGTGCAAGGGAAGAGAAGTTTGTAAGCTTTTGGAATTGAGTATTTTTAGGGAGTAATAAATAGTATCCTGGCACCAGAACCATGTTGAGTGAAAGACCCATCAAAGAAAATCATCCATGATTGTTCAGTAAGGTGCATGATTGATTCATCTAGGAATTCTATATGTAGAGGTTGACCATCTTCCAATGGAGCTTCGGAAAGTTGGTCTGCAATAGCCTGTCCTTTGATGGTTGTACATTCCACATATTCAATGTCAAATTTTGTAAGGACCATGACCCATTTGGCCAGTCTTCCTGTAAGCATTGCTTTACTGAGAAGATAATTGAGTGGATCAATCTTGGTTACCAGCTTAATAGAGTGTGCCAACATATAATGCCTTAATTTTTGTGATGCAAAGACCAAAGATAAGCATGCTTTCTCTATTATAGTATAATTCATTTCATATGACACCAATGTTCTGCTGATGTAATAGATAGCTCATTCCTTTTTATTATCATCTTGTTGTGTCAGAAGTGCCCCCAGTGAAGTATATGTAGCTGAAATGTATAGGATCAGTGGCTTACCTTGAATTGGTGGCATTAATATGGGTGGATTAGAAAGATATTATTTGATTTGTTGTAAACGTCATTCACAATCTTCATCCTAGTTGTATTGAATCCCTTTCCTTAATACCTTCATGAAGGGTTGAGCTTTGTCAGCTAGCTGAGATATAAAACGCCTTATGGACTGAAGATGGCCTTGTAGACTTCTCATCTGACTGATATTCTTTGGTGGAGGCATTTCCATTATAGCTTGGACCTTTTTAGGGTCAACCTCAATTCCTTTTTGGGATATTATGTACCCAAGCAATTTTCCTGATGTTACCCCAAATGCACATTTCTTTGGATTTAAGTGGAGCTTGAATCTTTCCATTCGATCTAATATGAGGTCTAGCTCTTGAATGTGTGTAGATCTCTTCATAGTTTTTACCAGGGTGTCATCAACATAATCTTCCATGTTTTTATGCATCATATCATGGAAAATAGTGGTTACTGGTCTTTGGTAAGTTGCTCCTGCATTCTTTAGACCAAACGACATAACATTCCAGCAAAAGGTTCCCCATGCACATGTGAAATCTGTCTTCTCTTGATCTTCAGGCACTATCTTTATCTGATAGTAACCAGAGAATCCATCTATTAATGAATACATCTCATATCCAGCTGTCATAGCTACTATCATTTCAATGTTGGGCAATGGAAAATCATCTTTTGGACATGCCTTGTTGAGGTCCCTGAAATCTATGCAAACTCTAATAGATTTGTCTGCTTTTGATACAGGTACTATGTTGGATATCCATTATGCGTAGTCTATAGCTCTGATAAATCCATCTTTTAGCAATTTCTCTAGTTCAGCCTTGAATAGTAGTGCCACATGAGGATGCATCTTTTGGAGTTTTTGTTTGACTGGTTTAACTCCTGGCATAATAGAGAGATGATGCATGATGAGATCAGGATCTAGTCCTGGCATATCTGAGTATGTCCATGCAAAGTTGATCTTCTTTTCTAAAAATAGATTGCTGAAATCTTTTAACTCTTCTGCTGACAGTGATTGAGCTAAATGAATGATATGTGGTATCTCTTGACTCCCAATGTTCACTAGCTGAGTTGGCTCGATTAGTATGGAAGATCTCTCCTGGAAGTGACTCAATAGTATATCAAGTATCTCACCTTCAGGCGCCTTAGAGAGGTTTTCACCCTTAGGTTTGCCCTTTATTTTCTCTTTTTTAGAGTCTGACACCGCCACAATGTGGTTTTCACCATCAAATCTTTTATTCTTATTTTTCTTATTTTTGCGACTAAGATACTTGATATCTGCTTCAGTCATGTTTTCATTATGTTCGCTGGTGGAAGAGTACATGGGTTCAACTGCATTGAGATAGTAGGCTAGTGTATAGTCATTGGCAAAAGTAGGTATATTCAAGGATTGGTTATAAAGGGTGCAATCAATCAGTTCTGTATGCATTAAGGATAAGGTTGGAACAGGCTCAAGGGAGTTCATGGTACTATCATCATTGTTTCGAATCGACCAGTCGAGTTCCAGAAGACTACCTTGCATATGTGTCTTGAGACCAGGAAGAGTTACGACATGATTATCATCATTCATGTTAGTATTTATTGGACCCAATTCAACCGACCTACTTCTAGTGTTGTTGCCTACTTCAGAATAGGCTACATACCATGGTATAACAGTAGATAGTATTTCATCATTCATGACAGAGTAGTCATAATGCATTGTTGAATAGTTGTTGTCATAGATAGAGCTCCTGTCTGAGTCATTAGAGTCATAGGATGAAGTTGCTGACTCATCTTCAAGTGGTTTAGTGAAGGCATATATAGTATCAACATCCACATCCTTGATGCTGCAAGTTCCTTCACGATTTGGTTCATTGATTGCTTTCATTTGACACACTTGTGGACATGACTTTGACGATTCTGTTAATCCCTGTCGTCTGTTCCATTCAGCTTCTTCTGGACTGATGACTAGTTCTCTTGCTCTAGCTTCTAGTTCTTCTTGTGTGGTTCCGTACTTGATTTGTCCTATCTCATTAGAAGGATTGGTAGGTGAAGGACTTGCTTGTGTCCTTTCTTTCTTTAGTTGTTGGTCATAGTCTTCTTGTCATTTTAATCTGATTTCTTCTATTTCCTTTTGCATTCTTAGGTGTATCAGCTCTTGTGCGTCATCTGCGGTATCCCTGAGTTCTTCAAGAGTTTCTTTAGTAGATGTATCCAAGATGTGATCTGGACCCCATTCATACTCATTTGAATCAATTTCTGAGTCATCTACTTGTTGTCTGCCAGTATATGTGACCGGAATGTTCAGCAGTGCAAACAATTCTCTGATTCTGTATATTTCGTCTCTCATATCCTCTGGGGTGTCTACTTCATGTGGTATCATAATTGATATAACTAGAACTTTATTACCATCTATTTACTCTCCCTAGGTGGGCAATTCTTTTTGTTCACCATCACATTCCTCTTGAGTTTGTTGAGTATCAATTTCTTGTGTTGTTAAAGGTAGTACCTTTTTCTTCCATTTACGTTGATGGTGAGATGTGTGCTTCTGATTTGATGACTTTCTTGGATCATATCCCAGTCCAGCTTTATCATTGGTTGACTTAGTTTGTAACTGAATAGTTTCAACAATACCTTTTTGACATTTTCCAAGAGGACCAGCACCTGAATATCCCATGCATTGAAGCATCTTATAGCCTGGACCATATTGTGTTGGAGAAATCTCACAATGTTGTATTTCTTTATCTGCACTCTTCTTTGAAGAGCGATTTAAGGACATCATCCCCTTCTATTTCACCTATAAGAGAAGTAGAGGACTGTATAAAGGTGCCATCATAAATGACTTTTGGAGTTGAAGTTTGTGGCCTCATGCCCTCTAATGGTTTTCCCGACTTCCTTGGTGATGGAGGAAGAGACATTAGTGAGAGTATAGGCTCTATCTTGTAACCATCCATGCTGGTGTTTGTGATTCTAAGTTTCTTTTCCAAATCTTTCAGCAAAGATTCTGAACTTTTAGCTGCAGAAGCTGCTCTATTATTAGGAACAAAAGCATCAACACCCTATGTTAATGCATTGCAAGTATAGCTTGTATCGGGAGGAATACTGACTTCAACTCCATTATAGGGAAATTTCAAGCATTGATGATATGTAGATGGCACTGCTTTCATTTCATGAATCCATGGCCTACCCAGTAAGATGTATGAAAGATGAAGATCTAGGACTTGAAAAATGACATCTCTCTCCAGAGGTCCTACTCTGATTGGCAATGATACCAGTCCCTTAGAAGTTCTTTCCTCTTCATCATAAGCCTTGATTGTTATCTTCTTTGTTGGATCAATAACATTTTCAGAGAATCCCGGCTGTGTTAATAGATCGTAAGTACAAATATTCAACCCAGCACCTCCATCTATCAAAACACGTTTAACGTGGTGTTTATGGATCATGACTTCAATGTGCAATGACTAGTTATGTGGGTGACTTAGTGAATTATCATCTTCTTCAAAGAATGTGAGATAATGAGGTGAAGTTAGGTGACCTACCATAGATTGAAACCGATCTACGTCCAAATCTTTAGGGACACTGGTGGTAAGTAGAGCCTTGTCTAGGACCTCTTTATGAGCAGAAGAAATCTTAAGCAGTTCTAAAATGGAGATTTGAGCATTGGTTCTCTTCAATTGTTCAACAATGCTATAACTAGGGGAAGATGATGAAGCTGGTTGTTTCAATTTAGCCATGATTGTGTCTGTTTGTCTATTTGGCAGTTTTGATGTTGTTTGATCAAAAGTTGGGGGACTAGCTCCTGGGAGAGAAATCTTCCTTTGAGCAC
Organism: Cryptomeria japonica; assembly: GCF_030272615.1. Classification (NCBI taxonomy): domain Eukaryota; kingdom Viridiplantae; phylum Streptophyta; class Pinopsida; order Cupressales; family Cupressaceae; genus Cryptomeria; species Cryptomeria japonica. The sequence continues at coordinate 407,344,225 of NC_081408.1, forward strand.
AAGTCACGGCATTGGCAGTCGGTGTTTGACTTTGATGATCCTGGACTATGATCACATTGCAATATTTAGGTTGAATAGATTCAATCATGTTGATCACATTATCGTTCTTAGTGTAAGTATAATTGACTCTAGCTCCTCCCTTGGATTTTGAGGGATCTCCTTGTTCATAAGTGGGTAAGGGATCTTTAAAGGCCTTATGATCAGAATTAGTTGCATGATTTCCAACAATGATCTTGCGTACGTCATTGAGATCTTGGGTTTCATGTCGGAGTTTCATGCAGTGGTTTATGTTATGTCCCTTGTTCCAATGGTAGTCACAGTACTTGTTTTCTCTCCACCATTTGGGTCTAATTTCTGGGTCATATGGTCGGGAATTGTCTGGCAATGTTATCAGATTATTTGGCAATAAATTTTTAAAAGCCAATTCATATGACTCATCTAGAGGAGCAAACTAACACTTAGGCTTTGAGACCCAAGGTTTGTCTTTAAACCACTCTCTTGTTTTCTTTGGGGGATTCTCTGTTGTAGTTTCAGCTGCCTTGAGTGCTTGTGTGCCACTGGCCAAGTTAAATATTGTAGATTTTGTTTTTGCATGGATAGTATCTACCACTTCATCACTAACGACGTTCTTGTTGCTATCTTTGCCATATTTCCAGTATTTACTCTTTTCTTTAGAGCTAAAACCTTGCAATGTTTCTTTCCAAAGTGATATATCTCCCTTTTTGATAAGCACGTCTTCCATTCTGAGGGTGTTATCTACCATTTTGTTGAATGAAGGGTTTACTTGCATCTGGACACTGTATTTCAATTCAAGGAATAAGTTGTTGATGAAGATATCCATTTTCTCAAGATTTGGGATAGTCCGTGAATATCTAGAGAATATCTTTCTCCATCACTGGAGGAAAGTGAGAAAGGGTTCTCCTGTCTTTTGTCTGGTATTGCAAAGCTCTATCATAGTGATTGGGTGATGAATTTTGTATGAGTATTGTTGTAAAAATAGTTGGATTAGCTCTTCAAACATTTTTATTCTTTGGGTAGGCTTGCAAACCATTCCATTGCTTGACCCCCTAAACTCCTTGGGAAAAGGTGCATGAGGTATGTTTGATTATGCATAAACTCCATACAAGCAACACAAAACTCTCTAACTTGATCTTGAGGATCTAAGGTACCATCATACTTGTCAAATTTTGGGATCTCAACTCGTGAAGGAAATGGAGACATGTAAAGGTTTTTGTCAAATGGGAATGGGCATATTGTGTCCAAAGAATATTGTTTTGGCGTTTTATCTTTGTTTTCTATTCTTGTGACTGCATTTTGTAATGCTTGTATTTGTTTGCTCATTTTTCCCCATGATGTCTCTTCCTCTTTAGCAACGAGGGCCTCCACATTATAACCAGTAGGGAGTTTTGCACCTTGTTTTGCTAATTTTAGAAAATAGTCTTCTTTTTCCCTAGCCATGATGACCTTCATTATTTTTCAGAATTCTTTATCATTGTGACATCTATGCCGCCTTCAGGAGGTTCAGGAAGCTTAGATTCAGTTGATGAATCGCTATTAGTGGCATGATTGCTGAAATCTTTGTGAGTGTTTTGTTTACTAGCTTTTCTTTCTTACCTTTCTCCAGACATGGTGGGAGATAAGGGCTGACCAAAGATTGGTATATCGTAAACTGGTATTTGTGACAAGGATGGTTTATTGTAAAAGGGGTTTTCTTTGAAGAATGGATTGTCTTTAGCCAAAAAGGGTGTCTCTTTTTCTTTGTCTCTTTTGCTGCGAGAGCTTCTGTTTTGAACAAGCATTTCTAACCGACAGGACCAAGAGCGAGATGTGTTGCAGAAGTCAAGATCAAATTGTAGCTAGTAGTTCGTTTAACATAGTAATTAGGAGAAGTAACTTAAGATCTGGTCTAGTTTCAGGAATGATCTATCATGTGTAAGACGTTATCCAAGTTGACTTAGGTTTGATAAAATGTTCGTTTGAACTAGCTGAGAAATGATCGACAAAATCGTGCAACGCAACTGCAGAGGTACACTATCAAGGTTGTTTATGCTTATGAGGATGATAACTAGTTTTAGACTCATTGTAGACTGTTTTGGATAGGTTTAACTATTCTGGACTGGCAAAATCAGAGACTCGTACGAAATAATTTTTGAGACCGTACGATAATTCAACAAGTTCAGGATGACAACAATTCTATTTTGTACGAGTTGCTGCCTAGCACCGTACGACAAATGGGTAAGTCCCAGATGACAAATGATTCTGTTTGGTTTTGTTTCGTATGACATAGGATTTAGCTTCAGATGATAGACTGCTGGTTCTCGTACAATAGAGGATTGACCTTAGGACAACAAATAAGAAGACTCGTACGACACAGGATATGGTGTAGGACAACAATTTACTAGACTCGTACGACTGTTCACAGAGCAGGGACTAAAAATTCTGAGTTTTTTAATGACTGGGTATGACAACTGAGTATAACCAATTCTGAGATGGATTGATTTTTGACCAGGATGGACTAGTTCGTGACACAGACAAAGTTTTGATCACTAAGTTTGTTGATTTGTTTTCTCTAGTTTTAATATTCCAATTTTAGTTTCAGGGATGAAAACATAGAAAACACACAAGATATGTAATATTTCAAGCACAACATGCTAACCCTATGGAAGTTGGCTTAGAGAAGAAAACCTTTGCTTGTTGACTTAGGTACACACCCAATAGCTAATCAATAGATGGCTGCTGAGTCTCATGCAATGGATTCTCAACGCCGTATTAGCCGACTCCAAACGCTAATGGGGGTACGATATGGCAAGTGTCTTGGGAGAGTTACTATCTCTCTTGCACAAAGATTATCAACCTTTCAAAGGTGAATAGGGTAGCTTCTATTTTATAGTTCTTAGTCAAGAATTCCATTTGAAATTACCCCTTAAAGTCATGCAAGCATGATTGAGGCCTATAGCCCGACAAGGTACTGAAATAAGTTGTAGTCACGTAAACGCGATTGAGACCGTGAGGTCCTACAAAATGCCCGATATGAGAGATCTCAAAGAGAAAACTCAAATAATCCCATCCTCTGAGACTTTAATCATCAGAGACCTATTTATTATAGTGAGTTGGAATGCTCAGGTCCACCTGTACTCACTTAGGTCATTCTCACAGGGTGATTACTTTTTCCCACTGTGACAGGCCTGTTGGGAGTATTTAAAACTGAGTCAAGTTTATAGGCCCATTTCAAAATTTTGCCCTGCATTTCCAAATGATTAAAATAAGTCAGTTTGAATGGCCTAGTTAGCAAGGGGGTAAAATGGAGCCGGTTGATTTTCAGAGGGTAAGGCTCGGGATTCATGTCCCACACCTTTCATTTGGCCTATGCAGTGATGTGCAACTTTTAGAATTCAGTTTGGATAAGTTTACTAGGTACCCATTTTGAGGGGTGAGCTGAAAGTGCATTCTAGGCACAAGTGCAAATTTTATTAAGTAGCCTACTTTGGGTGTTTATATCTTTTGCCATGTTTATTATCATGAATAATTTCAAAATGGATTGAATTTTATGCATAAATGTGAGTCAACATGCAAAATTTCAAGTCCTTATGAATCCGTTTGCTCAGTTTTCAAAGCTCAATCCGTTTGTAGTTTGTGATATTTGCACAAGTGTAAAAATGTCTTGGTGAGCGTCATGTTAGAATGTTTGTTCCGGGCTAATGTTGGTATAAATAGTGAGCTACGTTTCAAATTTCAAGGCTCTACCAATCCATTTGATCGGTTTTCAAAAGAGCTCATTTTGCCGTCAAATTCAGTTATCCGCACTCCAGTGTTATATCAGTTAATGTAGCCATTCTGGTGAGCGCGCCGTTTGCATCCTGTCAGTTTGGTGATTGAATTGAGAATTCAAAGATTTAATATGTACTTTAAGGTACCTATATTTCAAATTTGAGGATCCATGGAGGTCGTTTGATATTTTTGAGAAAGGCATCATGTGTTGCCAGAACATTGACTTCATCAGGTCCGCAGTGTCGACAAAGCCAGTTGGCCGTTTTCGAAAATTAATATCTCTTCGCTCGAGACTCGTCTTGAGAAACCGTTTGGTAGATGTCATCCTTGTATATCAAAGTACATGCCTGTCAGATGGCGAGCTCCAGAAAGGTGTTTTGACAGGTTTGAAAATTACGTCTTCGCGATTAAATGCGAAAATTGTGGCATAATTGCCTGAAGGATGTAAAATGCAATTTTATGATCCGAAAATGGTGCCGATCGATTCCAGAGGTGTGTTTGAGGTCCGTGAAGCATTCCAAGGGTTAGTTGCATGAAAACGAAAAAATTTTTAGTCGGACCCACTTTGGGGCCCGACCTGGCTCATGCCCGTTCATTATTTTTTATCAAATAGTGCTTAATCCTCTTGGCAAATGGCATGGGATGGACAAGAGTTTAGAAGTTTCAGTAAATTGATTTGCCAGTCTTCTTTAACAAATTGATGTTAATTATGGGTATTATTAAAATCTACAACTCTGTGGCAGTGGTTAAATGCATCAAAAGAAGTTTCACAACATTAGCAGCCATAAGATCTCAGTTTACATGTCAATATATGGCCATGAACAAAGAGCAGCAATTAAAACATTCAGGCAAATGCATATTGGCAGGTGAATGCCAAATCCCCTTCCCATGTGAGGTGCAACAATGGAAGTCTTTAAAAGCAAGTTGCAATTAGCAAGTTTGAAGCTCATCTCCTCCCTCACATGGCAGATTGGGCATTAAACAACAGATTCAAAAAACTTTCAAAGAACTTTCAATTGGTAAAATATGTGTAACTCCAGCATTCTTCCTCTTGTGTGGGCCTTGAACAAAGAGGCAAGGAGGCTTTGATTTAAATGATCTCTAGCCAACATCCTCCCAGGCACATGGTGTTTGGGGAGTAAAGTTTTAAAGTTTAAAACAAGTTTCAGCAAAATCAAATGCCAATGGAATTTTCCATTCAAACTAATATAATACCAAGCATCCCAACTCCCTCCATGTGGCTGGAAAAGTATAAGACTTTCTGCTGTAGCGTGGTAACTTCATTATTTAAAGCAAAAGCATGGCATGTAAGTGTGCATTGAAGTTTTTTTTTAGAAATTCAAATAGAAAATGAAGGCCAATCCTCCCTTCACGTGGCATCTAAAAGCAACAGACATTTTCAAATAAAGGAAATTGCAACAGCAGGTGTAAAGCAATGTCCAAAGCCCCCACGTTGTTTTCCCTTGCGTGGTAAACAGCAAGCAACATAGTCAGTTTCAATGGCAAATGCAAAATGGTGGAACATTGTTGTATACGCTGCGTGGTGTTTGGAGTGCTTCAATGGTGACTCCTTTCTCACGTGGCCTCCTTCTGGCAGCAGCAATAAAAACCTCAAGCAAGTGCAAGAACATGTGTAATTCCAACGTTCCCAGCCATGGCAAAATGTGAAGGCATTTATAAATATTTTCAAATAAATGCAAGTGGAGGGGGTAAGACCAGTTCAACGCCCCTTTCCAGAAGCCCTCCCCGCCATGAGTTTGAATATGGATGGAGGAGGTGTTAGCTTTCACCAAAAAATGCCATTAAAGTCTCAGAGAAGCTTCAAAAACGTAGCTACAGGCAAAACATTTTATCCCACATTGGTTGGGAAGTGGACTGTTTTGATGTTTATAAGCAAGAACGCACAGTAATATAATGTCTAAGCCATAAAGGCTTTTGGCGGATGGTGCCTATGGGTGCCCAAGGTGGGCCCACGCGCGAGCATGCTTCCTGAGGCGACGAAGGAGTTGATTGGATGGTGACTAGGTGGACCCCACGTAGGCATGCTTCTCGAGGCAGACAGGCAAAATTTTGCAGAGAAAGGTCGGGTTAACGAGTGAGCAAGTTCAAGATGGATCGACGGTGCGCGCTATTTCGCGAAGGGAAGATGCACGTAGTTTAAACCCTGCGAAATAGCGAAAGTGAACGAGAGCCATCCATGTGGCACATAGTTGGCGCACAGGTGGCAGTCCAGTGGCGATGATGTGGTGGCCAAGTGGCAGTGATGAAGCAGATGACGTTGCGGTGATGAGGTGTCATCCTAGGTGGCATTCGATCAACCCCATCGACCAATCAGAGGCCGCCACGTGGCAAGGCATCAGAGCACAAATGGAGGCAAAAATCAAAATTAAGATGAATAAATGATATAGTTTGACTATATTAAAATTTGAAATATTTAAATGACTGAGCACAAATGGGAATTAATTCGCCCAGGGTCTAAATTTTGGCCAAAATATAAAGTATTATATATCGCCAAAAAGCTCTCAGAGTGAGGAATCTGATTATGAGGTTAATTTTGACAAATGTGGGATATTTTGGAGGCATTTTTTCCACAGGAACAAAATTCAGTCAGAGAGGAGAACTTGACAATTCAGTTGCAGATTTGATTTTCTTCTCTCTTCTTTTTATTCCCAATTCTTCTCAGTTGTAAGGGTTCCAGTTTTTGAGAGATTTGCTCCAAGGGAGAAATCCAAAATTGCAGGTTCCAGTGATGGCATCTTTTTATCAATGCAAATGACAGTGTGTTCGTCTATGTTTTCAGTGTTGTCTTTACTGTAGGTTTAGTTTCAGTTTGCAGGTTCACACATATGCAAGGCATGTGTGAGTTTCCATGAAATTGTCTCCAAAATGTACTCAGATTCATATAATTTCATATTATCAAGGATAATTTGAGTTGTCTCTTTTAGATTCCTCTAAGAGTGTAATGTTGTCTTTTGGGTATTCTTCAAGGAAGGATTTAAATCCTAAAACCCAACATTAATGATTTTGAATGCATATTGGATATCTACATATAAGTATGGTTTTGTGATAGAGCAAAGGATTGTATTAATGTAAGGCATTGATACATGAAAATTTAATGTTGAAAAGAACTTGCATCTGAGATATCTCATCCAGTTTTATGCATGACTCTGTGGCCTGGATTAGGCACTGATCTCTTGTAATATTGAAAGGTTGTCAGAACACCATTTAAAATCCAAAATCAGAATATCTTTTTATATTTTATGTTATGTGGAAGTGTCCCTCCATCTCATGATTCAAAATGTTGAGTTGCAAGTGTGGATCTAGCCCATCTGCAGTTATCTCTTTGTTTTTGAACCTTTTGAGATCCATCTGCTTTTGATTGATGCAGTCTTGTGTGTAATAGGTCTGATTAAATGCATCAAAGGTATACCCGCCTAGGTTTTGCAGAGCCTGAAGAGTAGAAGGATTCATATCCTTGTCATGTTGTCCAAGCCCTGAGGTGTTTCATTGATTGAGATTGGCTATCTCATAGATAGATTTGTAGGTATACTTGGGTTATCACTTTTGGTGATAATTAATCATCAGAGACCTATTTATTATAGTGAGTTGGAATGCTCAGGTCCACCTGTACTCACTTGGGTCATTCTCACAGGGTGATTACTTTTTCCCACTGTGACAGGCCTGCTAAAGGTACACATATCTCAAAACTTAGAAAAAAGCTTTGAGGGTCTATATTTCTGATTGTCTATAAAAGAAAAGAGCATACTCTCCTACCTCTTAGATTTTTTTGAAAACACAAAAGACAGATTTGTTCTTTAACCAGATAGCAATTTAAGTGCCTAAAAAAGATGAATTTAAAAAAATACACGATGTTTGGTTGATTCTCTTTAGGCAACTTGCAAAAACAATGCATCAGTAGTCATGTTGTTTTCATTCTTTGACAAGCGTACATTTGATCAATACATTCTTTGACAAGCGTTCTGCAAGAAACTGGTTAGGCTGTGAAAATATCAGGCAGACAGAAGACAATCCAGGGTCAGCGTTAGCATCATCAAAATTTAAGCAAAAAAATCCTAAAAGGTAATCTATTTTTAATCCATCAGAAAACAGAATCGTACGACAATATTCATAAAATAGAATGACAGAATAGTTTTATAGTACGAGTTAGAAACCAATGCAGAACGACAAAAAGATAGCATAAGCAGTATGTCGTATGAGTCAGGTATCAACATAGAACGACAAACTATAAGAAAATCAGTATGTTGTACAACTCCATATTCCGATTCGTACAACAATTTAAAGGATATGATCTTGTTTTGTACGATAAACTATAGGTGTCAATATAAAGTTGTACGATGCAGTGAAACTTCTCGTACAATATTTTGCAGAGGTTGTACGGACGAAACCTGCAGGATAAAAAAAATGATTTTGAGGCCGAAAAAGTAGCTTTCTACCCCATGGTGGGTGCCAAAAACGTGTGTGAAAAGTGGAATAAGAACTTGTATCTGCAAGACACAACACTTCAATGAAGTCATTACATGCATGGTTAGACAGATATAAATATGAATAATAAAACCATAACAAATCAACCCATTGCCTTCTAAAAGATGCGAGTATAAGTTTGCTCTCATATTATAAGCAATACCAGTGACTAGACAACATCAAGACAAAGGATTTTAATCTATATGCACATGATGAATGCTAGATGGATGCAATATTAATCTAACAAGATTTTTGCAATATTAAGCTAAATGATTTAATCAATATGAAACAATTAACATGCAATATATCAATGACTCTAGAGCAAAAACAACATAATAACAATATATTCTCCAGCCTCCAGGATCTTTTTTGAATGAGAGATGAGAGCCTGAATTTATAGAAAATTCAGAAAAAAACCAACGGCTGAGATCAAATGATGATGAACGGTCGAGATTTTCCAAGAGGAAGCACAATCTAGGTGAATTGATGTGATTGGATTCTTTTCTCAGTTTTAAAAGAAATTGAACTAAAAATAAGATTAAATCAAGAAAAAATCGATTTATTCTCTATTTCATTCAATTTTAATATTTAATTGTTTTAATTGCTTTCTTTGAGATTATTCATTAATTTTTAATTTGTTTTTCAAGATTATCTCCAACTGATTTCTTTTCTCAAATTTTTTATTTGTTTTTGGTCAATTAATTCTTTTTTTGATTTATTTCCATTTTGAAGATTTGTGCTCAATTGATTTATTTAATTAAATTCCTCTTTATAATGATTTAATGGCAAATTGATTTATTTAATTAAATATGCTTGGATATTTAATAAAATAAATAAGATAATTGTTTAAAATGATTTACTTGGAATGATTTAATTAACTAAATAAATATTTAATTAATATTGATTGATTAATTTTGCCATGTGACATTTGATGATTAAAGAATTAATTGTGTGCTCAAGATTTATTTAATTGTCTTTGGTTAGGACCCTGGTGACATTGTCGAGATTAGGGGAACATGGTTTAGATGACCATTTTTTAGGGTATTACACTTCCCAATGTGCCTTGGGAAGAACAAGGGATAGGATATTCCTTGAGGGATGGAAATGAAGAATTAAAAATTCTTCAAAAGAGATGCTCATGGGGATTGGAGGAATAAGGAGGAATTAAAAATTCCTTGGAGGATGGGATGCTTAGAGGAAGGTGAGATTTTGAAAATCTCACATTCACCTAGGACAAGAGTATTTAAGGAGAGTGGTTGGATGGAAGGGACAAGGAGTTGACTTTGTGGCTAATAATGATGATTAGCCACTAGCAACTCATTAGGAGAGGGATTAGAAGAAAGATTAGGTGGGATTAGGGTAGATAAGATTTGTAGGAGGATTTGACTAGGAGAGAGAATGAGTGGAGGGAACTAAAAATTAGAAGAATAATGCTAAGTGAGTTTAGGGAGTTTCTAAAAGAATTTATTAGGTTAATGATAGATTAGGAAAAAGGTGATTTGTAGGAATCACCTAGGTTAACTAATTAATTGAAACTAATTAGTTAAGAGGAGGAATTTGAGGAGATTTAATATTGAGGATTTTTAGAGGAATAAAAGGGGGTTGATTTATTAAATAAATCAATCAATAGACTATAGTGAAAATATTAATTATATTTAATTAATATTGAGGAGGAATTAAAAATTGGCATAATCAATAAATTAATTATGTCAGGAACATAAAATAATTAAAATAATTATTTTTAAGTGTCTACAAGAGCCGTAGTAACACTATTATGGCAGAGAGTCTTGTAAGGTATTTATAGAAATTGGTCAGAGTAGGTAACTTAATGGGGCTTCACCCTTCTTCTGATTATGTTGTTTGTTCGCACCAACAGTTTATTGATGACACTATCTTGATGGGTATTTATGCCATTGGGTGTTAGGTCCCAAAGACAACTGAGAGGCAGGGCAGGGGGGGGGGGGGGGGTGAATCAGTTGTCTAACAATTCAAACCAAAAACAACTTAACCAACTTAAAGCTTAATATCGGTAAACTAGTCTAATATGTCGATAGACAGTTTTAATAGCTAATTGCAATATCAGTAAGGATTAATGCATGAAACAAAAGGCAAATTCATTCACAACATATAACACCAATATTTGTACGTGGAAACCCTGTAAGGGGACAAACCACGGTGGGAAACCTTACCCACAATTAGATGATACTACTATAGATAGTAAGTGTATACAAATGGGGTCTGCACATGCAGAAAGGCCAAGCGCCTAGAGCTCACTGCTGAAACACAAATAGGAGTCACACTGACTACAATTAGATGGTTAAATCCAATAAAAATGTACTACTCAAAATAGCATCTTCATATGATGTATTCAGTACCAGTGTAGTTCTGATTGTCTTCACAAAAACTCTCCTTCAACTTCAAATGATGTCTTCATGTATAGCTCTGCATATTCTTGCATATACCTTCACACAATCCTTTTTCATATTCCACATCTGATCTTACAAATAAGATCTTACATTTATACCATACCCTAAGACCAATTTTAATAGGTCGGTTCTAAAGGATAAAATAATAAAATTAATTTACAAATCAATTAATACCTGATGCAATAACCGATTCACCATGTCAGCTTAATGCATTTACAACAATAATAAGTTATCTCCACAGCGTCCCATGCTGATCTGGAAAAGATAAACCTGTCGGTGTAACCTGGACCTATTTGCCGGTAACAACAAATATGTAAATACGAATATGCCAATTAACAAAACTCCAAGACAAGGTGTCCACATGATGTCTTCGACATAACCAAGTGTTTTCCATGCCCTTCCAAGTGTCGGTGATCATTATATCATGTCGGTGTACCAGATACCGGTGACTGTTCATAAGTCATTTTCTTGCCGGTGAATGTTGCTGATTCTGCAAAGTGCCAGAGTTGTTAAGTGTTTAGTAGGTGTTGACATCAATGACAAAACCATACCAAAATACCAACAATCTCCCCCTTTGGCATTGATGGTAACACAAGATGGAAAAACCATTAAAATGCCAAAACAGAAATGCCAAATACCAAAATCCAAAAATCTCCCAAAAAGAGATCATAACTAGAAATCAAAATACTGATACAGAGAGTAATAATCTCTCCCAAATAACAATCTCTCCCCTGGGAGAAACATGTGTTTTCCTTGTGTTTTTCCATACCAATCTCTCCCCCTTTGACATCAAATGCCAAAGTAAAAAAAAATACCAACCAATTCAATATACCAACTCCTCCCCCTTAGAAGTAGCTTCCTCATCATAGTCGGAATGAAATATTTCTCTGTTAATTCTGTTGATTGATGACAATCATCAATTTCCTAAGTCTCTATTGGTGGGGGTATGACCCCAAGTTGGTCTCTAAGATATTCAAAAGTCTCCTTAGGTAGAGGTTTAGTGAAAATATCTGCAATATGCTCTTCAGTATTCACATAAACCAGTTTTATCTCTTTTGCCTCAACATGTTCCCTTAGAAAATTTAGTTTGATAGAAACATGTTTGGTTTTAGAATGTAATACCGGATTCTTAGATATATCAGTTGCTGCAGTGTTATCACAATAGATAGTAATAGGTTCCTTGCATTTTACCTTTATGTCCTTCAACATTTGCTTAAGCCATAATACCTGTGTACAGTTAGTTGCTGCTGCAACATATTTTGATTCTATTGTTGATAAAGATGTACAACTTTGTTTCTTACTCAACCAAGAAACTAGTCTGCTTCCAAGAAAGAATGCTCCACCAGTGGTGCTTTTTCTATCATCCACATCTCTTGCCCAATTTGCATCTGTATATGCACATAATTCAAAGTTTTCATCTCTAGGATACCATAATCCAAGATTTATAGTGCCTTGTAAGTACCGAAAAATCCTCTTTACTGTTGATTCATGATTTTCTCTAGGATTACTCTGAAATCTTGAAACAATACATATTGCATTCACGATATCAGGTCTGGGTTGTGTTAAATACAGTAAACCTCCTATCATAGATTTGTATCTAGTTGGATTAATAGGTGTAGATTCATCCCTTAGTGATAATTTGTCATTTGTAGTCATAGGTGTGCTTACTGGTTTAGAGTTATCCATCCCAAATTTCTTTAGTAACTCTTTTAAGTACTTGGATTGACTCAATAATATACCTTTATCAGTCTGCGAAATCCGCAATCCTAAAAAGAATTTTATTTCTCCAATCATAGACATTTCAAATTCTTATTGCATTTTAATAGAATTTTCTTTGCATAATCCATCTTCTCCTCCAAAGATTATATCATCAACAAAAAATTCTATAACCAAGATGTCATTAGTCACTTTATAATATAAATTGTTGTCAGCATTACCTTTAGAAAAACCAATCTTCAAAAGATACTTATCCAATCTTGCATACCAAGCTCTTGGAGCTTGCTTCAACCCATACAATGCTTTTCTTAACCTGGAAACCATATCTTTGTTATCTGTCAAAGAAAATCCACCAAGTTGTTCAATGTAAACTTCTTCTTCAAGATCTCCATTCAAAAATGCACATTTAATATCCATTTGATATACTTTGTAGTTCTTGTGTGCTGCAAAAGCCAAAAATAATCTATCTGCCTCAATTCTAGCTACCGGTGCAAAGGTTTCATTGTAATCAATTCCTTCTTCCTGAAAATATCCCTTACACACTAGTCTTGCTTTATTTCTGATAACCTTACCATCTTCATTAAGTTTGTTTCTAAATACCCTTTTGGTTCCAATTACATTTTTATCTTTAGGCAGGGGAACTAATGTCCAAGTGTTAATCTTTTCAATTTGTTCTAATTCTTCTTCCATAGCTTTAATCCAATATTTATCTTCACATGCCTCACTAACAGATGATGGTTCAATTTAAGAAATAAGACATACCTCTCCATTTTCCAATCTTCCTCTTGTCGTAACTCTTTTATACTTGTTTCCAATTATCTGATCTTCAAAATGATTCGGTCTTACATACTGCGATGTCTTTGTTTGATGTTGTTTCTCAGTTATTGTGGAATTTTCAGATGATACCGGGGTAACTGGATCTTCATTCTGTATCAGTGGGTTTAGTGTAGGTTCATTTGTCAAAATTTTTGTTGCCGGTTCAGAGTCTATATACCTTGAAGTATCTCTGAATTGTTCATCAATCTTCACATTTGTACTTTCAACAATTTTCTGCAATCTTTTGTTAAAACATCTACATGCTTTACTCTTAGATGAATAACCAAGAAATATTCCTTCATCACTTCTAGGATCAAATTTGCCAATATACTCATCTCTTCTGATATAGCATTTACTTCCAAAAATTCTGAAATATTTAAGAGTAGGAGTAATACCAAACCATAGTTCATGAGGGGTCTTATCGGTTTCACCTTTGATGTGAACTTTGTTGAATGTATAGACCATTGTACTTACTTCCTCTCTCCAATATACATATGGTAGGTTTTCTTTTGAAAACATACTTCTTGCTGCATCCAAGATAGTTTTGTTTTTCCTTTCAACAACTCCATTCTGTTGTGGTGTCCGAGGTGCTGATAGCTGTCTTCTAATTCCATTTACTTCACATAATGCATTAAATTCTCCTCCTTGATCTGATCTTCAACATTTTATTTTCTTACTGGTTTCATTTTCTACCATAGCTTTGAACAGTTTGAACTTTCCAAGTGCTTCTGATTTTTCTCTGAGAAAAGTAACCCAACACATTCTAGAATAATCGTCAATGATTAGCATGAAATATCTATCACCTTGTAAGCTTTTAGTTCTAGCCGGACCACATAAATCAGTATGAATTAAATCAAGAGCATTATTGGATTTTTCTGGAATACTTTTAAAACTAGCTCTAACTTGTTTTCCAAATTGACATTCCTTACATACTGTATTGTGAGGTTTGAAAATTTTAGGTAAATCTCTAACTGCCTTAGTAGTACTGATTTTCACCATGCAATCAAAGTTTACATGATAGAGTCTCTTATGCCATAGCCAACTTTCATCAATATGTGCAATCAAGCATGTCTTTTCACTATTATTCAATGAAAGATATTACCTCTAGTCTGATTATGGGTTGCAATTTCCAAACCAGTTCTATTCATGATTTTGCATTTTCCATTTTTGAATTGTAACTGAAATCTTTTCTCAACTAATTGACCAACACTCAAAATATTATGCTTTAAAACTTCAACATAGTAAACATTGTCAACGTTATGCTTACCATCAAGAGATAGTGTACCCTTACCTTTGATCAAACAAGCTTTATCATCTCCAAATCTCACTAAGCCTCCATTGTATTCTTGAAAGTTTAAGAATTTACCTTTATCTCCTGTCATATGATGTGAGCATCCTGAATCAATGATCCACTCATCCTTATCTTCAACTTTAGCTGCCAAGGCTTGTTCTACCGGTTGAACAGTAGGTGCCAGTTGATCTTCTGTTATAGCAACAAAAACCCATCCATTGTCTATCGGATCCTCATCAGAATCATCAGTCACTCCTTCATCAGCAAGATAACAAGATTTTTCTTTATTCTTCTTAAATCTGTATCTCTGATATTCAGGGTTAGGCTTGTATGTTCTTCTAGCTTCTTCTCTTAGTCTAGCATGTCTATCAGGGCATCTTGAGGCCATATGACCAATCTTATTACAATTAAAACATTTAAAGGGTGCTTTACCTTCATACTTACTTCCAACTGGACCTTTAGGCATTTTCCTTGCAAATAGTGCTTCAAGTTTTTCAAGTTCTTCATTTTCTTTCTTGCTTTCTTCAAGTTCTCTTGCATAAAAGGCTTTCCAATCAGATTTGTCAAATGATGGTGCAGATGATGTAGATGCTTTAAAGGCTAAATATGTCTTTATAGTAGCAACATGACCAAATTCCTCAATTTCAAAGGCTGAAAGTTTTCCAATCAATGTATCCCTAGTTACTGATGTATTAAGCATTGTTCTTAACTCATTTATAGCAGTGAATTTCATTTTATATGCGGGTGGCAATCCTCTTAAAAAAATTGAAATAATTTCATCCTCACTTAAGGTTCCTCCACAACATTTAATACCCAAAATAATTTCATTAACTCTTTCCATAAAAGCAGAAATCCTTTCATCTTCTTCCATTTTCAGATGTTCATACCTGACCCAGAAGCTTTCAAGTTTTGCAATTTTGACTATGGAATCTCCTTCATTCAGTGTTTCCAAATGATCCCAAATAGCTTTAGCAGTAGACCTATCTAATAGTCCCATGATTTGCTGATCAGATAATGCGCTCAAAAGTGCTTCTCTTGCATTGCAATCATTTTCCTCATCTTTTCCCAAGGTAGGTGGATTAGGCTGACCAGGAGTAGGAGTAGTATAACCATTCTTTGTAACATCCCAGATGTCCTTTCCAATGCAATTTAAATGTGTCTCCATTCTGATCTTCCATATGCCATAGTTGGTTCCATCAAGTTTAGGACTGTCCTTCCTGAAATAGTTAGTAGACATTGGATCTCCTCAAGCTGTTAAAATTTTGCAAAAGAGGACTAGGCTATGATACCAATTGTTAGGTCCTGGAGACAACTGAGAGGGGGGGGTGAATCAATTGTCTAACAATTCAAACCAAAAACAACTTAACCAACTTAAAGCTTAATACCGGTAAACCAGTCTAATAAAAATGGATGGTTAAATCCAATAAAAATGTACTGCTCAAAATAGCATCTTCATATGATGGATTCAATACCGGTGTAGTTTTGATTGTCTTCACAAAAACCCTCCTTCAACTTCAAATGATGTCTGCGTGTATAGCTCTACTTATTCTCACATATACCTTCACATAATCTTTTTTCGCATTCCACATCCGATCTTACAAATAAGATCTTACATTTATACCATACCCTAAGACCAATTTTAGTAGGTTGGCTCTAAAGGATAAAATAATACAATAAATTTACAAATCAATTAATATCCAATGTAATAATTGATTCACCATGTCAGCTTAATGCATTTACAACAATAATAAGTCATCTCCATAGCGTGCCATGTTGATCTAGAAAAGATAAACCTGTTGGTGTAACTTGGATCTATTTGTTGGTAACAACAAATATGTAAATACGAATATGCCAATTAACAAAACTCCAAGACAAGGTGTCCACATGATGTCTTTGACATAACCAAGTGTTTTCCATGCCCTTCCAAGTGTCAGTGATCATTATATCCTATCGGTGTACAAGATACCGGTGACTGTTCATAAGTCATTTGCTTGCCGGTGAATATTGCTGATTCTCCAAAGTGCCAGAGTTGATAAGTGTTTAGTAGGTGTTGACATCAATGACAAAACCATACCAAAATACCAACATTGGGGAAGCTAGAGTTCTCAAAAAGGATCTTGTTACCTATGAAGAAGCATTGGGGAAATTCATCAATAGAGGTAAAAGTTCTCTTTTCTTTCTTAACACTCCGGAGGAGAGACAACAAAGAATTGTTAATATCCTGGGATGTACCATTGGGGATTTTCCCTCTATCTACTTTGGTCTTCCTCTAAGAACTACTCCACTTGAATCTTTTTGGATGTCTCTGGTGGATAGATTTAACAAGAAGTTGGCTAGGTGGAAAGTTTCTATCCTTAGTCAGGCTGGAAAAAAAGGGCTTTTGAAGGCTACTCTACAAAACCTACCTGTTTACGATTTGACTCTATTTAAAATTCCAACCAAATATGTTGATATCATTGATGGCATCCAAAAGCGCTTCCTTTGGTTTGGGGTTGAGGACAACAAAAAAATCCCACTAATTGATTGGAGTGAGGTTTTCAAACCCAAGAAGCTTAGGGGACTTAGCTTGAGAGATATCAAGTCTTTTAATCAAATTCTTTTGGCTAAACAAGTGTGGAGAACTTATTCCAAAAGAATGGAATGGAATTTAATTTTACACAAAAAATATTTAAGGCAAGTCAATTCCTTGAAATATTTCATCACTTCTAATAGGATTGCTCGTGGATCAACTATCTGGAATAGTACTGTTAAGGCTAGAGATGTGGCTTTAAAAGGTGTTGGTTGGAAGGTTGGCAATGGCTCTAGTATTTAGTTTTGGGAAGATTCTTGGCTGGGTTCAGAACCCCTATGTCTTAATCCCTTATTTCTTCCCTTTATGGATGATTGTATAAGGATTTTTGGACATATGGTTTCTAACTATTGGAGAATCAGTTGCTGGGTTGATCTGAATCAGATTAGTCTAGACCTTTTCCCTCTACAAGCTCTTTTGAACTCTGCCTATGTGACTTAGTTGGAAGATAAGATGGTGTGGAAAGCTGACCCCTCTGGTAGATTCTCTATGTCTTCTTCTTTTCTCTTGTTGTCTCAGCTTCAACACTTATCCACCCTTGTCTGAGATGAAGCTTGGTTTAAGAATCTAACTCCTAAGGTTAATATCTTTTGTTGGATTATGCTTCAAAATAAAATCCTTACTACTGATAACCTTTGTAAATGAGGATTTCTCCTCCCTAATATGTGTATTATTTGTCTGGGTGATGCTAAATCGATTCCCCATCTTTTTATTGGTTGTCCCTTTTCCTAGGAAATTTGGGGTAGAGTGCTCCAATCTTGGGAGTTGAGATGGATTTTCCCTTCATCTATGTTGGATTTATTTTCTCAGTGGAGGGTTACTATTAAAAATCAAGTCATTAGAAGATTGTGGTCTTATATCCTTCCACATCTTGTCTGGGGAATTTGGAAAGAGAGGAACAATATATTTATAGAGACTTGGCTTCTTCTACTGAAACTGTCTTCTACAAAATTTAGAGAAGTATTAGAGAAAACCTCAATTGTCTTAATGGTGATAATCTGAGAGAAAAAATCTAGAGTTGTATTGAGTATGATATTAAGATTTCTACCATCTGGCAAATCCAATTGGATGTTTCAAGAGTCTTCAAACCCCTGAGAAGATCCAGAGAGGGTCCCAACTGGTTGGTTCCTCCTAAGGGATGGGTTAAACTAAATTTTGATGGTGCTTCTAAGGGTAACCATGGTCCTGCAGGTTGTGGAGGAGTGATAAGGAGTAATGGATTATTTATTTTTGTTGTGTCTCTTCCTTTAGGAAATCAAACTAATCATGTTGTTGAAGACATAGGGGCTTATCAAATTCTTTTGATTACCAAGAAATGTAATTTTTCCAAAGTTTGGATTGAAGGAGACTCCAAGAATATCATTCAATGTCTTAAAAAGGAAATCAAACCCTCGTGGAATATTTCAAATTGGATCATTTCTTCCTTGTCTATAATCAATTCCTTTGAGGAAATCAAAATTTCCCATACCTATAGGGAAAAATATAGTTTGGTAGACTATTTTGCAATAATTGAAGTTGGATCCCTTGAAAAGATTACATGGTATGAAGGGGATCATCTTGATGAATATGTTAAGGGATTAATTAAGTTGGATTATATCGCCAATTGTGAACTTATGGTTTAATGATGCCCTTCATCATAACTAGTTCAACTTCAATTTTTTTTTGCTATGAATTTCATTCATGTGAGACATGCAAAGGACAACTCCTAGGAGAAAGGCATTTATTAAATTTCTAGAGACTTCTTTTTGCACGCTTTCTGGGTGCATTTGGATTTGATGTGCGAGAATTGTTAGTTTGGGTCCATTCGCAGGGTGAAGAGTGACTTTGAGACAGTGGTTTGTAGACATAATTCTAGTATAGGTAGATTTGAAAGATTGGGGGGGGGACCTGAAGAAAGTGGAGCCCATGGATTGTACAGTGTGGAAGAACAATACTACCATCTGGAGAATCTTGGAGAAAGGTGGTCTCACCACCTATGTCGAGAATTTACATGGGGACAAAGCCAAAATCACCAGACTCTTTGTAAAGAATTACAACAAAGGTTTTTTTTCTTTGTTTGGTAGGGACTTAGAGATCAATGAGGATATCATTGCTGAAATCATTGGGCTTTTGACTAATGGTGCAAAATTTTACAAAGATGAGAAGTTTTCTAAGAGTGTCATGAAGCTTTTCCCCAAGGAGGAGAAGGAAAAGTAGAATTTAGTCAGAGATAGGCTGACCAGCTACAACACGGTGAAGATTAAGACAATCTAGGATAATGTGCTGAAGGTTTTGTTGGAATATGTAACTTTTGACAGAAGATATACTAGGGATTTTCCATACCATTTTTCCCTGCTCAACCATTTCAGACACAAGGTGAGGATTTATTTCCCTTTCTTTATAGCCATCTCTTTAAAGGATAGTTTAGTCAGTCACAAAAAGGACCCTATTAAGTATATTGTGTTGCATGTTGGTCTTATCTTGTTAATCTTTGAACATGCTAAAGCCTTGTCGCTTGCGCCCTCCTCCCCTCTTGAGGTTAATTTTGACTCTGAGAAGACCCAGTCCCAAGAGGATGATTTCTATACTGATTTGAAGGATGAGAATTTCTCCCCCAAGTCGGCTCCTAAGAAAAATAAGGGGAAAGCTACTCAGAGCAAAGCTCCCTCTCCCTTGGCCTTTTCTAAATCTCATCCTGTTCAGAACCCCGAGACTCGCCAGCCTTTCCCTAACTGTTGTCATTTGATCATTTGATCAACCAGTGATGTTTATTTGCTTGATGCAACTGGTATATGTCTATTGTCCATAGAGATTAGATTTATGTATGATGACTATTTTGTATGTTGTTAGTGATGGCAACTATGTTTCTTTAAGTCATCTAAGTCCTACAGTGCAACCGATAAGACTTAACTGGTAAAGCAGAGACTGTTTCATCAGAACTAATAATTAGGACTTCAACCGATAAATGACAGACATACTTACAATTCGACAATCGGTATGTGAAATCATGAAGATTGAGATGATGTGGTTTTGTAGAAGCATTGAATACTATCAGATGGAGATATGTTCATGGCCGCATGTACAGATTCGATCAGGTGAACGAGATTTGTTTGACAAAATAGATTAGTTGATGGAGAGTTAACTGGTAGTGATGAAAATCACTCAGATCGGTAAAACGACATAGAATTGGATTTGTTATGTCGGTGGCTGACATAACTAAAGTGTACAATGCAAGATTATGTAGATGCATTGAACCTAGGGAATTGTAACAAGGTTCTATCTGACCTTATGATGATTTTAAATGTGTGATGAGGTATGAAAGGATATATGTACATGAGAGAATTTTGTATTTTCATATAATGCGATGATCAAAGGAGTTGAGAGATGAAGTCTATGTGATGATGTAATCTTTTGAAGTGGATATTATCAAACATAGAAGATGTTATACTAAGATTATTTGTACTTGATGGCTCCCTAACAGTTGCAGCAAGAAAATCCTCTTACAAGGTCACTCCTAATAGGGTGCAGTCTGATCCTAACATGTCTGATCATTAAATCCTCTAGCCAGGTGACACATTAACTTGTGTTTGCAAACCCCAGTAACTTGGGTAGCTCCTAACAGGGCTGGTTCTCATAGGCCTTTTTGTAATTCTCTTAACCCGCCTTAGGTACTTCTAACAGGGTGTGCCCCTAACTGGGTGTTGTAGACCTTAACCGGTCAGATCTCTAAACTGCAGATAGTGGATCTTGTGGGTACTAACTCCCACCATGGTTTTTCCTATTTGGGTTTTTCATGTATAAACTCTTGTATCATGTAGTTTATGCTTTATGTGGTGATTGCATACTTGGTGTTATTTCTTGCATGCCTATTGATTTTTAAGCTGGTGAAATCAATAATCAGATTTGTATTGTTTTTGCTATCATTGATTCACCTCCCCCTCTCAGTGCCTTATAAGTTTGTCAATTGGTATCAGAGCCTAGCTTCCTTAAGGCTTAACACTTGGAAGGGATCTCTAATCCTAAGGCAAATATGGGGGAAGGAATGAGCTATAGAGAGATGGATAGAAAACTTGCTGAAACCAAGGATGAACTTG
This sequence comes from Cryptomeria japonica, assembly GCF_030272615.1. Lineage (NCBI taxonomy): Eukaryota > Viridiplantae > Streptophyta > Pinopsida > Cupressales > Cupressaceae > Cryptomeria > Cryptomeria japonica. The sequence continues at coordinate 407,365,366 of NC_081408.1, forward strand.
AAACCCTAAGAGGCAAATACAAGACATCACTAGTTAAAAGGAAAGAACTGACCGAACAATTGTTGAAGATCTTTGATAGCAGCTCTTCAGATGAGACGAACATTGATGCACTAGTTGAAGAAGTAGAGGAGTTTAATGGTGAGAAGACTAACCTGAGAAGAGAGCTCGAAGCACTAAAAATACAGATGAGTGAGGAACTTGAAGCTAGAAGAAAGGCTGAGGATCAGATCTGAGATAAAGAGCATGGAATATTTAAGATTAAGCAGGAGAATGCACCTTTGAATGAACATTAGCATGAGGATAAAGAAGAAAAAGAAGTATTATAGACAAATATTGAAATGGAAATGTCTCTTAGAGAGACCCTCATGAAAAGGAATGAAGACCTTACCAAGGAACTTGATGAGGCCAATGAGAAGCTTGATAAATTCAACAAGAGTTCCTCTATGCTAGATGAATAGAACCAATCTCAGAGGATGAAAGGTGATACATCTGGGTTAGGATACAATACATTTGAGAAGGGAGAACCTTTCAGTACCAAGAGAAACATGCATGAAGGTAAAACTGCTCCTAAGGCTCAGAAGCCTACCGGTAAGAAAGATTACAAACCTAGTTGTTTTAACAGTCATAAACCAGGACATAATGCTAATGTTTGTAGAAGCAGATTTGATGCTAATACTGGTTATAGACCTAATGCTAGATATGTGCCTAGGAAATTTGAAGGTTATTGTTATACATACAACATGTATGGGCATAGATCTATTAAAAGCAGGTATGGAGCTAATTATCCAACACCTCATATGAATCTAAGAATTGATGGTGATTGGAGAAGGAATTTCACTGACCAGAGAAGCACTAATTGGCAAAGATCCTATGTTAACAAGTCTAGTCCCTATGAGATGGAGAAGAGAGTCAATGTGATTTGTTCAATCTGCAACAATTTTGGACATGTGGCTATGAACTACAGAAGAAGAATAGGTAGAGGCAATGCAGGACCTTGGAGAGAATTTGGAATGACATGTCATCATTGCAACAAATCGCCACACATTGCCAAGTTTTGCAGAACATAGAAGAACCAACCAGTGAATCATCCTGTAGACCGAAAATGAAAGCATAAAGTCGATATTGAAGAAACCAAAGTTGAGATGAATAAAACCTAGAAAAAGAAGAGTGATGACAAACCATCCGAGGAATCAGATTCTTCACCTAATGTGGAGAATCGATCTTCGGCAAACTAAGTTGTTTCTACAACTTGGGGTGAGCTTATTGTCAAATCTTGAGTTGAACCCTTGGATGATGTATTGTAAGTTAAATCTACATATTCTAATGCTTTTTGATGTTTTGATGTGATTTTGGATCATAACCAGTAAATATCATTGAGTTTTTGCTACCAGTAATATGCTTTAGAGTATTTTAAGGTATTTTAGGGTTTTCTAGGTAAATGCATTTATTGCAATAGAGAAAGTGCAAATAAAAGGAACACTTTGAATTTCATTTGTCACTTTGCGATCTTGAGAACATTTGGTGAGAGAGCAAAGCAGAGATAAGTTTGTGCTAGCAATATTCAAACCATTTACTAGCAATCTGAGGCAATCGAAGTAAAGTTTGAATCGGTGATCGAGTATTGCAAGTTTTTGATAGTTGGAAACCCTAGTACTGAAGAAGAAGAGGTATTTATCTGAGAAATTATACTCTTTTCTTCGTGATTTGCATATTTGAAATGGATACACCTCATCTTGTCGATGTAACTGAGAGGGAAAGACTAGAATTCAAATGACATCCATACAAGTCAGAGGAAACTGACCCCATCGGTGCCCTATCCAGTGTATCGAATAGTGTTTTGCATGTAGAAGATGTAAGATCCTTTTATCACTGCAAAATTGAAGACTTGGGAGTTGTAGTTATCTGTGTACTAAATAGGGAAGATTGAAAGAACAATTTAGAAGTGTAGCCAATAAAGGTTTTCATCATGCGATCAATTTCATTGATTTTTTTGATGATGAGTTGATAAGATTTCCTTTGAGCCGCATTCATGATCAATTCATGTGGCTGGATACACCTCATAAGATAATAAAGGAAGCAATCCATGCAGTAACCGATTTCTGCTCAACCGATGAGATACCATTACTTAGGTCTGTACCTAAAAATCATGTTGATAAGTTAATTGGATCTAGATGGGATAGAAGAGCCATGAATGTGAATGATATTAATGATCCTGCAATTAAATTTGCATCTATGATGACTGGCTATAGAATCTTCTATTCAAGCATAATGAACAGTATACTAGCAACAACAATTCACACTGCATACCGAATGATTAAGAAAAATATGGACTATGACTTGACTGAAGCTCTAAGGTGTCAATTAGTGGCAAATTTGGAAGCAGTCAAGAAGGACAAGAAGATTAGATTCAAGTTTGGATAGCTTATCATGGGCTTATTCTTTTATTTCCAAAACTTTTCCCCCAGTATTGGTGATGTATAATGGATAATCGAGACACCTTCCCTATTGCAGGTGAAGAACATCATTAGGATGCTGAAAGACAAGTTGATGATATTTCATGGGGATATTTTAAGAAATTTCAGAAGAAAATGCATACTAGGGAAAACATATCGGTAGAGGTAGTCAATCAGTATGAGGATTCCATCTGTTTTATGGTTGACACAGATACATGCTTGATGGAAGCTATTATTCCCAGGACCACATGGGTAATGCCCATGGGTTATGAAGTAGATAAAGATCTACTTATTTCTTATGTTGATCATTTGTTAGCTCAACCGATTGATACCACTACTAAGAGGTTTGGAACCTACAAGGAGAAACTACTAAAAGTGCACTCTAAATTACAGCAACCAGTGATAGCAAAGAAAGTGAGGAAAGAGGTAGAGGCCTTTGTTGAACAGGCCAAATTCACAAAAGAGAAGATAGCTGCAGCGAGAGCCAAATATGAGGTTGAACAAGGTGGAACTTCCAGTGTACCAACCGGTAAGACCAGAGAAGCTAAAGTAGCTGAAAAGAAGAAGGCAGAAGAACCTAAGCTGAAGCCTGTTGAATACCAAATAGGTAAACCCTCTAAATTACAATTTTGGAGGAAAGGTAAAACTGTTGAACCTCCTAGTGTGCCTGCCCAAACTAGAAAAATAAAGAAGGAGAAATATTACAAATCGGTGACAAATGTAGAGGATACAAAATCAGAAGAAGATAAGAGAGCACTAAGGGCAAGTGCTAAGAAGCAGAAGACTACTAGAAAAGGTAAAACATCTAAGAAAATATTGACACTTGAAGATTATTTTACAAGAATGGTTAGAATTATTAAGGAGTAAGGTATTTACAAAGGTTTAAACATATTGTTTACTCGTTTGTCTTAAATTCAACAAAGGGAGATTAAAGATGCAATCATCTTTAGTATGAACAAGTTTAGTAGATCCCTCATTGAATTACAAGGGCAAATTCCAGATTCCTTATATAATCTGATTGATGCAAGGTGGCAAGGGGCAATTAGCCTAGATAAAGAATTTATTGATTTTACACTTAAACACTTGCAACCAAAAGCAAATTGAACAGATAAAGGTTAATACAAAAGAATTATTCAGATCAAAGAAAATATTAACAAAAATGCTTGTTGGAGAGACCGAATCAGTTCAAAATGAGACTGAGGGTTTGGTGAAAAAGGATTTAGGTCTCATCCCTGATGAAGAAGAGAAAAACAATGAAGAAATTGAGGGTAATACCCCTGTAAATCCAAAGTCAGAAGAACTTCCTAAAGGTGTAAAGATCACATATTTTGAACCAGACAATAAGTATATCTATGATGACCCTGTTGATACTGAATCGGTAGATATAATAGATGATGATACTGGTGATGTTGATAATGTTGCTAACACTGTTGACAATGTATATGTTTGAATGTCAACAAGATCAAGTTGAGAACAAAGGAGAAGAGAAAGAAGTAGATAAGTGCTCAACTAAGCAACCAGTGAATACACAGTCAACAAAGACTCAGACTGCACTAGTCAATATAAGTGTAGATGCAAATGTAAATGTTGATACTCAAGATAAACAGAAGGATACAGTTGATAAGGAAGAGGAAGCACTAGTGAAAGAGAAGACCATTGAACATCCACAACCAGTCAAAGTCACCATTATGAAGAGAAGACATAAAAAGATAAGGAGGAAGAGAATAAAACAAAGAAGGTGGAAGAGGAGAGGAAAATGAAAGAAATAAAGACAAATCCTGAGGTACCTCTTGAATCCAAACTGAAGAAAATAATGGTTGATGATGATGATGATGACTCCGTGAGCATTATAGGTCCTATTAATATGGACAATTTGAGTTCCTCTGAGTTAATGGAGATTGCTACTACAATGCAATCCCATGCACTAAAGAAAAGATTAAAGGAACATCTAAGAGAAGCAGAGACTATAAGGACCACTCTTGATATTTTGTCAAGTCTCCTACCAGAAACTGATACAGAACATTTGGCTACCCCTATTGCCAAACTTGGACAGTTAGTTGTTAGTGTCGGTGAACAACTCAAAACCCTTGAATAAGCTGCATACATTTTTGTTGAAAAGGATAACAAGAAGAAAAGGGGAGAACAATTAATGGTTGAGATAGATAAAGGAAAAGTAGCCCTAACGGTGAATAAAGACTTGTTGAAGACCAGATTGGAAACCGATTGTAAGATTTTGGCTAATATTTTCCAATTTTTACTATTTTGCGTTGACTTGAGAAAGAAGAGAGATGATACTGACAAGGAGATACATAAGTTAAGTGAAACATTCATACCAGTACAAGACTCAATGATCACTTTTGGTAGAAAGGTTGTTGATTTACAACACTGGTTAGAACTATATGAACATGAGCAAGTGAAACGGGTCAGATCACTAACAGAACTCTAGACTCAGCTACTTCCGAAAGTAGATATTATTTTAGAGAGAATTCAAGGAGTCCAAGGCAATTTTGGCTACTCCAAAGATGAGTATAGTTGATGCTATGGAGGAATTCACAACATAGATAATGACACGTGTTGAGATTACCAAGACACTATTAGAAATTTGGGACAATGATCTAAAATAGTTGAAGTTTCATTACAGTGATGTGTTCTTGAGAATTGCATTGTAAAGACCTTAACACTTTTATTTCTATATATACATGTAGTTTTGATGACAAATTTTGATGAAATGTATGTATTTTACTTCTTTATTTAGCATTGTTGCCAAAGGGGGAGTAGAAATAGTTAAGAGTCCAGTCAAAATTTTGTATGTACAACAGGGGGAGTAAAGATTTCATTTTTGTAACAACATGCAATTGCTAAGGGGGAATGTATTTCATGAGGTTATTTTTTGTTTTGCACACTTGGTTGACAAAATTTTCCTAAGTGTTGCCATCAATGCCAAAGGGGGAGATTGTTGGAATTTGATCATTTGATCAACCGATAATATTTGTTTGCTTGATGCAACTAGTATATGTCTATTGTGCATAGAGATTAGATTTATGTATGATGACTATTTTGCATGTTGTCATTGATGGAAACTATATTTCTTTAAGTCATCTAAGTCCTACAGTGAAACCTATAAGACTTAACCAATAAAGCAAAGATAGTTTCAGAACTGATAATTAGGACTTCAACCGGTAAATGACAGACAGAGTTACAATCCAACAACCAGTACGTGAAAATAATAAAGATTGAGATGATGTGGTTTTGTAGCAGCATTGAAGACTATCAGATGGAGATATGTTCATGACCACATGTACAAATTCGATCAAGTGAATGAGATTTGTTTGATAGAATAGATTAGTTGATGGAGACTTAACTGGTAGCGATGAAAATCACTCAGATCGGTAAAATGACATAGAATTGGATTTGCTATGTTAGTGGCCGACATAACTAAAGCGTACAATGCAAGATTGTCTAGATGCATTGAACCTAGGGAATTGTAACAAGGTTCTAGCCGACCTTATGATGATTTTAAATGTGTGATGATGTATGAAAGGATATATGTATATGAGCAAATTTTGCATGTTCATATAGTGCGATGATTAGAGGAGTTGAGAGATGAAGTCTATGTGATGATATACTATTCTAAAGTGGATCTTATCAGACATAAAAGGTGTTGTACTGAGATCATTTGTACTTGTTGACTCCCTAATAGTCGTAGCAAGAAAATCCTCTTACAAGGTCATGCCTAACATGGTCCAGTCAGATCCTAAAAGGTCTCATCATTAAATCCTCTAACCAGGTGAAACATTAACTTGTGTTTGAAAATCCCAGTAACTTGGGTAGCTCCTAACATGGCTGGTCCTCATAGGCCTTTTTATAAAGCTCTTAATTGGGCTTAGACACTTCTAATAGGGTGTGCCTCTAACCGAGTGTTGTAGACCTTAACTGATCAGATCTATATACTGCAAATAGTGGATCTTGTGGGTACTAACTCCCACCAGGTGGTTTTTACCATTTGGGTTTTCCACGTATAAACTCTTGCGTCATGTGGTTTATGATTTATGTGGTGATTGCATACTTGGTGTTATTTCTTACATGCCTATTGAGTTTTAAGTTGGTGAAATCAATAATAAGTTTTGTATTATTTTTACTATCACTGATTCACCCCCCGCCCATCTCAGTTCCTTATAAGTTCATCACTAACAACCTTGATCCATCTTCCAATCTACTCAGCTTTGATAAGGAGGTGGTCACTGACTTATTGGCTTTAGCCCGAGATGAGGTTGTTGATTTGTTCAAGATCTTCAAATGGATATTCCATGAGATTAAGGATGTGTAGTTGAAGCAGAGGGCGAGTAGCAACAATATTGATATGATGAAAGACAAAATCATGCAATTGGAGAAGTCTCAAATTGGGGATGAGCCTAGCACTGGATCTTTTAAAGATAAGGCATCAGTTATTGATTGCATCAAATCTACTATGGAAGATTTTGATAAGTTTAAAAAGGGGTATGAGACTAGGATGGTTTGTGTAGGAAGATCAAGTGAAAAGAATTAAGGAAGCCATGAAAACTGTGAATAATAATAGTTGTGGAGTGTTAAGTGCCACTACTAATAGCTTTATAAACATGATAAGTAGTCTTGAGGACCAATTTCAACTGGAGGAGGGTGTGGAGACTGATACTTCTGAGAACGGTGCTACTTCTGGACCAAGCAAAAGGACCAGAGGTATTCTGAAGAAAAAGGTTGTGGTTCCTCCTCCCGATTTTCAAAGGTTGAAGAAAATCACTAGTACCATGAGGGATATCGAAAAACAAATGGAGCACTAGTCCATGCAGTTGCTTGATTAATGTTATCCTTTTGTTGGATGTGTGCTGGTGCTCTACTGGTTTTGTCTTTTTAGTTCTTAGTTCATCCTTTTTTGTCTTGCCCCAAGTAGGTATTGTTCTATATGTCTATGTGGGTCTTTTTTGATCAGTTCTATATTTTGGCTTAATACCTTGTTAAGTCGAAACTTTTTCTCATGTTAAAGGGTTTTGGGGTCCCTTCAAAACCCGCTTTTTCTCTAATAAAAAACATGAAAGAAAACACATTATATTGTAATATGTAATGTTTTCTTTACAAATACATACAAAAAATGGCTCACAGGCCTTTTCTTATCATAGCAGCAAAAAGCAAAATGGAAGCTCTGATAGCACGGTCTCAATCTTCCTCATCATCTTCTTCTTCTTAAATATCTTCCTCCATATAATCCAAGTCCAAATCGAAGAATAGAATAATTACTTGGAGAGTAGGAGGATCCTCAGGAGTCTGAATCCTCGAGAAAATGTAGTCCTAAAAATTAGTGTACTAGGCAACACCATCGGTAGGGACCAAGAAATGCAGGCATAAAAGAAAGTCAGAAGCCTGCTCAACTCAATCCCTATGCTGGGACATAGTCATGGTTTTAAAACCAAAGACCAACAGGAGCCATGGGATGACCTCACCATGATTGACAAAAATCCTAAGGTCTAAAGTTGTGGGAATTCCCACTAAAGGAAGATCAACCTCAACCACTTCAACAAACCCTCCCAGGTACATTTCAAGGAAGAGCACTTCAGTAAGATGGGCATCAAGTCATCCATTCATACCAATGTCTAGCAGGGATGCCACAAATCACAAACATATGTTCATTTTCACATGGTATCTATCTTCAGCACCAACGAAATCCTCTCCCAACACCTATTTTATGGCAGTGATTAAGATTGGATTGCTCCTTCCAGTCATGCATTGTAAGCGTCGGTCCAAAATATTCATTAAAAAATTAGTCCATGGCCTGATCCTTACTAAAATGATAGGAGTATCCATAGCTCCTCTACTCTGCCACTAGAACAAATGCTAAGGTGGAAATATCTACCCATCCTAGTCATATTTATAGCAGTAAAATGTCTTCAGACTGAAAGGAGGAGTTAAGAGCTCAACAAACCTGGGCAAGTTGATTCATGACATAAATTTTCACATTAGGTGAAAGGAATTGATTGAAGATAATAATCTAGCTATGTAGGGTCTCAGAGAGTGTGCAGGGCATGAGCATTTGTCACACATTTTTTTGTAGAACTTTTCCCTATTTTGGTAAATCTTCACTTTTCGCCTCCATCAATATGCTGTTGTAGATCATTTTAAATAGAAATAAATGAGAGAATGTCCATTTTCTGAGGCAAACATCCAGACATTTCAAATGACAGCAGCAAAAAGCATAATGGCTTTTCATCCTAGCTGATGGTCCATGCAAAATTATTTTTGTACGAAAATCTTAGTTGGCACATGCATAAGGCAGGATGAATAATTAACACATTGTTGAGTACAAAAATCAGCTAATCAAGCATCTTGAAGACGACTAATGGTTTTAAGTTTTCATGCAAAATTTTTTTAAACTTGCAAGAAATATCCATTCGCGCTAAGGTATTGGTTTTGTTTGAAGAAGAAGATAAGAAAAATTTTATACAGAGATGGAAGTTCCAAGTGACTCACCAAGTTCCTCAGTGTCTGGTTCATGGGTAGATGTCTATGGAGATCTTTCTTATGATTCTCACCCCATGCCTCTGAAGCCTACCTATCCAAGAACGAAGTCGAAGGTGAAAACTATGACCAAAAACCCTTCTCTAGTTATAGACAGTTTTGAATTGGTCTACGACCCCGAGTTAGAAAAGCAGTCAAAGAGCCTCTGAGAGGCCGCTTGTGTGAGGATGCTTAAAAATAAGAATGATTTGGGCTCCATAATAGTTAAGCTCTAGAATTGCGGCCTTCCGTAGTATATGGTCCCAATGGTTCCCCATTTCCCTGGGTTTATAGAGGCATGTGTAAAAGGTTTTAGTCCGAACCCCGCCATTATTTAGGGCAGTTCACTAAAAATAGAGATAAACACAGATGCCATCAGGGACATGCTATGCATTCTCATGCTCATAGGTGAAACATAAATTTTTAGGTGGGAGGCACTAGAGTCATATTGGCGAAAAAGGATAGATGTCGTAAGTTTTTGCAGCAGTGCAATGGATAAAAAGCTCACCCAGCTTCCAAAACTCCCATTGGCGTATAGTGATTTGAAACAATAGGATTTGAAATAACGTTGCCTCAATGTTGGCTTAGATTTTTGGCCTCGATAATGACTTGAATATCTATCCTTTCCAATTGGGATTACTCTTTAAGATCCGCAAGCAAGGGGAAGCTTTCTAGTATGATTTTGTTGATGTCCTCATCCAAGAAATGATAAATCGGTTTGTTGGAACCCTAAAATTTTCAAATTTTAGAGTCCCAGATTCATGCCAAAAAGTAGATTTCTATGTTCAATCATGTTTCACATCTATAATCAATCAGGTTCTTCCATTTCCAACTCTAAGAAACCAGGTTTCATGCATGAACAAGGTGGTCGATTTCCAGGTATGTATGTGGTTGCAAAGGTAAAATCATTCCAGGTACGCCTTTTTGAATCATAATTTCTTCTCACCTAAGCACTATTATGTCAATTTAATTGTTCATATACATTTTTTATATCATAAATATGTTCTATGCCAAATTTTAGATCCTCTTGATAATAGTTTTTATTTCTCTTGAGGCTAATCTATGTGCATTTTCTTAGAATGTATAAATCACGAATTGAAAGGTCATATTGATAGCTCTTTCCCATTAAAACCTTATGTCAAACTAATTATTTGTGCTTATTATCTTCATATTAACAAAGCTCGATGCTGAATTTCAAAGTATTGTGAATCTATTTACTATTTTTCATTGGCTAAAACCAAATGGAGTTTTTTCAGAATTGTTGTTTGCAGGATTACAATGTTGACCAAGTGCTCTCTTTGGATTTTAACATCTATTGGCCAGATAGATATCTTATCAGATGAAATAGTCCACATGATTTCCTATATAGAAATAAAACTATTTTCCAGGTTTCAGATCTTCATTAGCCCGTTTCTCATATTTTTGAAGGCAAAAGTAAAGACAGTTTTTAGATGTTTGTCAGTGAAATTTTTAAGATAAAAAAGTTGTCAACTTTGGTGATTAAAATCTCCGCTCTCAGAAAAGATCTTGAAAAACCGTTTGGTGAAAGTTTTTTTGGTATATGAGAATATGTTCCCGTAAGATTTCATGAGAATCGAAGAAGTTTTGACCTGCTTTTTAATTGTTTTATGTTTGATCCCGACATAAAAATGCGTCAGAAAAAAGTTTTGAATTTGAACAATCAGAGGACAACCCACTTAATATTTTGATGTCAAATTCTTCTATTTTAATTTTCACAGATATTAGACCTCGTTTTATGTCTTATTTTAAATTTTATATTGCCCGCGACTAGCTCTGGCAGGCCAGTTTACAAAGCAAGTATCAAAATTTGGCGAGCTACTTGAAATTTGAAATAAAACCCATTCAATTATCATAACTTTTGGCCAATTTTTCGTGGCATTTGGATACCTAGTTAGTCAGCAATGAAATTACTCCAAAATAGGCTGTAGGAGAAATTAAATTTTTATTTTCTTACATAGTTTGAAGCATTGACAAAGCCAAAGGCTTCTTCAATGTCATTGGGCATCGAGGTAACAAAAAAATACCTTTCCGATAATAGAGAGCTATGCCGATGGAGATCATTCAGGTAATATTATTTTAAATCTTCTTTGCCATTAGGTAAGTATTATTAAATAAATATTTTACGTTTTAATTTTTTCGAATTGTAAAATACAAAAAAAATACTTAGAGCAATATTTTGACTGTACTAAATTATTAAAATGACATTTTTTATAATCTTTACTATAGTTGCTTTATTAATTTAATTATTTCATTACGAAATATGATATGCTTTGCTCTAATGTATATACGGAGGTGAAAGCATATTTATTTGAGGGCAAAGATTATTTTTATTAACATTTGCATAAGGGATTATTTTGTTAAAAAAAATATTTTTCTAATTATCCCTAATGTAAATTTTTATTCATAATAAATTGATTATGCCATTTTGTGTGTAGAAAGATTATACTTATTTCCAACCGGGCAGTAAGTATTTATCACTTGAGGTTTATTGTAATGATTTTCTATTCTTTAATATTTTAAATCATTATCTTGAAATGACATTATTACATTTAATCTTGCTATGTAAATAATATTCCCATATTATTTATTTTTGTTATTTTTTGAAAATTGAAGAGGAAATATTTTGCTAATAGGATGAAAGATAATTCTAGTATTATAATTTTCCTTTTATCGTCTTGTAAATATTTTTACCTTTAATCAATAAATTTAATATTTTAGGGTAAATTATATTTATTAAAATGAATAAATATCTAATTATGTTTTTATTGTGCAGAAAGTTTTCATTATTTCTTTCATGGGATAGGAAGTATTCCTTACCCCCAGAACTTCATATAATCAATATCACACATAGAGGGATAATGATTTTTATTTTTGAAATAGCACTTTAATAAGGATTAAAATATTATTTTATTTCTTGCCTTTGAAAAGTTATAATTGTGATATTTTTATCAAAAGGGAAAAGTGTATGTGGTATATGATGACCTAAATAGGTTTTGATATATTATTATGTCATCTTATATTCCCTTATTGTTCTTTTCACCCTAGGTAAATGAATTGAACATATTCATTAGGGTAAATTATTTACATCATATAGTTAATGATTTGATTGATTTTGGCAAGTATATATTCTATTGGAATTGCCCTAAAAGTGTGAAAATGCGTTCTTATCACATGGTTGGAATATTGATTCACGGATGTCATTTCCAAAAGGGAAGCATATTCTTATCATATCAGACTACCTTATGTTATTATTTGAACGCACATCAAGATGAAACTTATATGTGTTATTTACCCTAAATAAGTGTGTTGAATAAATATATTAGGGTAAAGTGTTATTTTATATAAATGGATGTTATGTTTGCAAAATTATTTTCTTAAAATGTAAATACTTTGGTTTTATTGAATTATTTTAAACAAGTATTTATATAAAGATTATTGACTTTTCAAACTAAAATCTAAGGTCCATATGTTTAATTTTCAAATCAAGGAATTTGATTGGCTTATCTTGTGTGCAGGAGATATTGAGAAGATGATGAATATTTGCCGAATAATTTTATCAAGGTGGAGAATAAAAGACACATTATTAAAGCATCATTTAGTGTTTTTTAGGGTTCTCATTTGTAATTATTTATTAAACCATAGGGTGTGTCCTTTGGAATGCAACTGTCTGTAACTTCCCTTCTGTGTATGAAAGGGTGTGTCCTTTCATATATGTCTTTTGATTCACATACTTATAGGGAGTCATTTTTGTATGTAATAGGAGAACAACATACTGTTGTAAGGACTAAATGTCATTTTGTATTAGGGAAGTCTATAGGAAGAAGAACTATCATTTGGGCAAGCAATCTGTAATGGAGTATCTGCAAGTGCAGCTTATGTATGCAATTATTTCCTGAAGATTAATATACAAGGTTTGTTGTTTCTTTTTCCAAATATTGTGTACACTTTTGTGTTGATGATTATCTTTGTCCTCTTACTAAATCTGTTTATATATTTGTTATGATGTGAATCACATGCCATTGCATTAAGTGAAAGATTGATTTCTTATTGTTTGTGTAACGCATACTGAACCTTCATAGTTGATGAGAAATTGTCTCTTGAGTTGATAAGATATTTTGTCCACAAAGTGTCATATATATCCCTAGATATAGGCACTAGTTTGTTATTGATCTTTTAAGGTTTTGATCTGTATGCATTCAAGGTCCTTTGATTCACATACTTATAGGGAGTCATTTTTGTATGTAATAGGAGAACAACATATTGCTGTAAGGACTAAATGTCATTTTGTATTAGGGAAGTCTATAGGAAGAAGAAGTATCATTTGTGCAAGCAATCTGTAATGGAGTATCTGCAAGTGTAGCTTATGTATGCAATTATTTCCTGAAGATTAATATACAAGGTTCGTTATTTCTTTTTCCAAATATTGTGTACACTTTTGTGTTGATGATTATCTTTGTCCTCTTGATAAATTTGTTTATATATTTGTTATGATGTAAATAACATGCCATTGCATTAAGTGAAAGATTGATTTCTTATTGTTTGTGTAACACATACTGAACCTTCATAGTTGATGAGAAATTGTCTCTTGAGTTGATAAGATATTTTGTCCACAAAGTGTCATATATATCCCTGGATATAGGCAATGGTTTGTTATTGATCTTTTAAGGTTTTGATCTGTATGCATTCAAGGTCCTTGATAGAGAAACGTTATTCCCAAATCCTATATGAACTGATCTATGCAGATTTCATTTAAGTCTTGAAAGAAATATCATTTTCAATATACATTCACAATCATTTCTTTTCAAAGCATTCAGTTAAAGCACATAATAAAGCATAGTTGCAGAACAATAATTTGCCAGTTGTGTAAACTTGCTAAAAGGTTTAAATCCATTATAAATAAAATCCCATGCTTGTGAGGAAGAGGCACACCCACCTAGGTTCAGTGGAGCCTTAAGTGCAAAGGGATTTGGTCTTTGACCACCTTGTTCGTTGGCCAAGGCTGATTGGACTACTTGAGGATTTGGCAAGTCTTTTGGTTTTCCAATCTGTGGTTTTGGGAACCAACACAGTTGATCAACTTTCTGACACAATTTAGGTTCAGGTACACATATTTTCTAATACATATGTTCCTACATCATAATGTAGATTTCTTTAGTCATTACATAAATTTGTCAGTGTCTGACGATCAAAGAAAGAAGAAGCATCTAACCACATGGACTCCCATCTTGTTTCCTACGCATGATGCCTATGCTTTTTCCGATTTCTTCCTTGCCCCACTATGCAAGATTTAGCAAGACAAGATCCTGATTCCTTTTCTCACTTCTCGATGGAGTAAATTGGTTGGATGATGACATGCAAACCCCATTGTGATTGGTTCCTAGGAAAAGACTTTTCTTTTGTTAGAGTCTATGATTTTGTGGAGGATCCTTTTCTCCTCTCAGCTTGTATCACTAAGCGAACATTGGCCTTATAAATATTCAGGCAGCTGGTTATAGTTGAGCTCCACATAGGTATAGGTAAACATGAAACTGCTATAATCCATGACAACAAGATATTAGGGCCCATTGCCTTGGTGATAAGACTTCAGGCTGAAGGCATGCTTACTTCAAAGTTGGTGCAGTTGGGTTTTGTGGTTATTGATGAGCAATGAAGTTATGATCCGGATGGTTGTTTTTTAAATAAAAAAATTCCTATTATGCATGATCTGCATGAGTCCTAGGAAGGCTGGGTCAACCTACCAATAGAAGATCCTCGGCTATATGTAGACTTGGATGCCATCCCTATCAAGAAAAGGCTGCCATGGCTAGAGTTTTACACCCCCATTGGAAAAGTAGATCCTGTGAAAAAGATCCCTCTTATTTTGCAAAGGAAAATGGATGAAGATGGGTGGTGAGAGGAGAAGAATAGGTTTTTGGACATATCAACAAGAGATTTAGCAACCCCGACTAGCATTAGGCAATCATCCTTTGAAAGATACTTTTGAGTCAGAATGGAAAAAGTACAATGTAGATATAGAGGATGATTATGAACCTCATGAGGGAAACACCGATTCTCTGGAACCAGCTCCGCAACAAGAATCTCAATAGATAGAGAAAGGGAAACAGATCAAGCTAGGGCCAACTCATCAAGCAACAATCTCTCTGGTTGCTTGCGAAGCTATCAAAAGGCCTCGTTCATAAATATTGCACAAACAATCCAGTGAGACTTTTAAGTCTCGGATACCAATGCATGTTGGTTCTTCTCCCCCAAGAAAGAAGCAGACCCTAGCAAATTCCCTGGGGGGTACTCAAACACAGGTACCCATTGTGGCCCAAAGTTCAACAATGATGGCAATGTCTCTAGCTCAAGTATTTTTCTCTTCTCCTCTTCTCTCTTCTTGATCTTTGATTTCTCCACCCTTGTCAACTCCCACTACTAGTCCCCCTACTATAGTAGCATTGTTCGCAACTATAATGCAATCTTATTCAGCCCTTGTATTCTATAACTTTCTAGCTTCTCACCCGCATAGTACTATTGTTACAAGAGCAACATCAAATGTTCACCAATCTCTTGTGACCCCTACTCAATCAACATTTGCATATTCAGTGGCACAAGTATTAGGTTTTGCGAGCTCCACGCCTCCAACATCATTAAGTGCTAATCCATTTTCATCTCCCTTTCTCTCTTTCCACCCTCGCTCAGCCAATCCAAATGTATTTGAGAGCTCCTATAGTCTTGATTCATTTTGCTCTCCTACCTAGCACTCACTTCGCGGGGCACAAAAACTCCTTCGCCATCAGACTTTACGTAGCAGGAAAGTTTTGCTAAACTTGCTCAGGCATAGACGGCTCAAAAGTGAAAAGTAAAGTATCAAAAAAGCTTGTAGAGCCCAGCATACAGACACATAACAATGAAGAGAGTCAAAACCTATTGTTCACGGCCATTGTTTCCAATATCATCAAACTAGCAGGACAAATACAGTTGAAAGATTACTTGATGCATGCCATTGACATTGATATGAAAACGGCTCGTCTGCAGGACAAAGTAGAAATGATGGAGGAGACACAAAGGGAAGTATCATTCGAATTCCTAAAGCATGCCCAACATTCAGATAAAGTCAAGAAAGAATTTAACTATGCCAAATTCATGGTTGATCACTTGAAGAAGGAAGAAAGGGAAAGGAAAAAAGAAATCACTCACCTCCAATATGATGTTCAACAAGAGAAGGTAGAAAGGGAAAAAATCCAAAGTACCTTAAATAATCTAGTATCCTAGTTATAGGTAGAAAAACTTGCAAAAAGTGAATTGACTGAGAATCTCCATGATCAGGAGCAGGAGTCAAGGCAACTCTAAGAAAGCTTCCCAGATATAAATCAAATTCAAGCCTAGCTGCAAGATGTCATTCAGGATAAAGAGAAATATGCGCAGGAGCTAGGTAATGTGCAAACACTCCTTTTAGAGGAAAAGAAGGAAAGTGGTGTAGGAGCACCTAAGGGTTGAAATGCCCTTAACCAATTTTGGCATGTACATACTATGGACTAGCTCTAAGTCCTTTTTGTTTGTATTTTTTGAAATTTTGCCTATCGGCAAGACCTACCCTGATCGGCAGGACTTGTCCTGATGCGGTCATCAGTGATTGGAGTGGAGTTATCAAGTATCAGATAGATTAGTTTTATGCTACCGTGATGACCCGATGGGAAAGAAATTAGTTCAAAAGTTTCAAGCAATTGAAATGATTCAAGCTTCATAACGAGTGGATGTCTCTGTTTTAAGTTATTTTCTGTACTTAAACTTTGAACCAATTTTCAAAGCGGATCAAAAGGTTCAAGGTTCAAGAGTTATCTTCTAAGGCTCTTGATGATAATAAAAGTGGCACGGACCTATTTGTATCGATCATCGCAAGGACTACTTCTATTTTAAACCGATGGCCCGATGACAAAGCACAAGCGGAGGAGCATCGGACAAAGGGATTTCTTGTTATCCCGATACCTGATGGAACATCACAAAGTGGAGCATTGGCCATTAGGTTAACTTGTTTGGTGGGTCCCCGATGACCCAATGGAAATGCCCAAAGAGTGGAGAAAAGAATCGGCTACCGAACGAAGGGATTTCTTGTTATTCTGATGCCCGAAAGGAAGTGTGGAGTGCAAAAAGTCACGATAGGCCATCGAAAGCTAGGATTTGTTGCCACATCGATGACCCAATGGAACCTATGAGATAGTTACAAATGGAAACCATTGGTAACAAGATTTATCTCATCCAATAGGACAAGTTCATAATAGAAGGGAAAATGTATAAAAGACCCTATGGGCATTTGTAAAGGGTTGGTTATTGGATCATTTTGGAAAAACAAAAGAAATACATACAAGTCTATTTTTTGGTTCTGATCACTGAAGTACTATTCTATATTGTTTTGCTAAGTTTTTCATTACAGTTTTGTAGCTAGAGTTTCCTTGTTATTGTTCATTCTTTATTTTGAATCCACATTGTAAATATGGCTCTATCTTGAAACTCCACCATGGGATCCACGCGGCCATTGGAGCACTTTAGGAAAAGCCAAAAATGTACAGTATGAGTAAAATAGTAGTAAGAGGAAACCAGGAAATGGCAATCGCCATTTCTACGTCTAGGCGAGCTTGGAAGTAGTCTAGCTAGGTTTTAGTAATATAATGAAGATAACTTGCAAGGAAGGAATCGGCTGAGAACTAGAAGAAGTTTTGGAAGGCTACAAGCCTGAAACCTTGACATTGTGAATTCAATAAAGAAAAGTTTGCTAAACAAAACAAAATGGGTGGTTTGGCAACAAGAGAATATAAGTGTGTGTGTCCTACACCCCTGCAAGGATGTAGTGAGAAATTTTACTTTGTGATCTTGAGGAAGGTGAGATAAGCAAACAAATGGTAGGGAAGCCCTTAGGAGTCTAGTGGAGTAGACTTGAAACCCAGGAAGGGATAGGATAAAACCATCAGAGAAGACTAATTGATGGTTGATTAGGTAGCCTTCCTATCAAATTGGTATCAGAGCATGTTTAGAGTTGATAAGAAAGTAGTTGATGTCAGACACTGAGTTGTTAGGACTTGGAGGCAATTGAGAGGGGGGGGTGAATCAGTTGTCTATTAATTTCAACCCAAATATACTTTAACCAAATTTAGTGCATAATACTGGTAAACTAGACTTAATGTCGGTAGACAGTTTAGCAGTTAATAATAGTATCGGTAAAGTTTAATAGAAACAAAAGACAAATAACATCCACAACACATAACACAATTATTTGTACGTGGAAACCATGTAAGGGGAAAAACCACGGTGGGAAACCTTACCCACAATCAGATGATACTACTACAGATAGTATGTGTGTACAAATGGTGCTATTTACTAAGTTGTCATGAGTTTTATGCCCAAAGTCATTCTATATACTCTAGTCTATTAATACCACCGAAATGTCCAGTCGGTAATTACTAAGGTGTCGGTTACAGAGAAAGGCTAGTCACCGAGATGAGACACACCGAGCTGTCTACCGAGTAAAGTTCTATGTCTACCGAGCAACAAAGAAGGTATACCGAGTCAATCTAAACCGAGTGAAAATGTGTTACCAGATTCAATGAACCTGGACACACATGTGAAACGTGTTACAAGATTCGAGAACATGGAACCGTTATTACATAGGAAATTGCATTTAAATATTTTGTATGATTTTGAGGGAGTTTATCCAATGAAATAATTTCTATGTTTATTCATTCGATAAAACATGTTTGTATGATCGATGCATGAATAAGATCACCATCTCAGAGATCTATATATACAGAATGATTTGAGTATCTAATCATGAGAAAAAATGATGAGTTGAATATGAAAATCTTGAGAGAAGATAAGATGTGAAGATTAACAGAGATATTCAGAGGTCACTGAAAAGGTATTTTCAAAGAATAGTTTAAGTGATAGAGTATACAGAAGTGGTCACCGAGTTGAGTTATCAATTACCAAGGTATTCTATGAGCAAGGTAATTTCATATTGAGCACATAGAGTCTGCTATAATATTTTAGATGTAAAGTTGCAAATATTTTGTAAAGATTTTGATTGAATTATTTTGAGTTGAGTTAGAAACCTTTAACAGGGTAAAAGACTCTAAGAGAGTCTATAAATTGTAAAGCCTTTAACCAGGTACAACATTTTGTAAGTGTTTGTAAATCCTTTATCAAGGTAGATCTAAAGATATTTGTACTCCTAACAGTGTAATCTATCAAAAATAGCTAAGCATGTAGCTCTAACCGAGCAATCTTGATTATTGTAGTAGTGAAGTTGTGGGTGCCATCCCCACCGCAGTTTTTCTCTCTAACTAAGAGTTTCTACATAACCAAAATCTTTGTGTTATGGAGTGAAATTTTTATGAATGTTATTTCTATGATTATGTTTCAGAATTATATATTATGAGATCAGCAGTATTTAGTTTATGTTTAATAGTAAAATTATTGTTCAGGAAAAGTTTTGAAGTACTGATTCACCCCTCCCCTCTTAGTACATTAGCTTTTCTGCTCTTGGTAAAGGTTTTAATAGCCTAAAGAGAAAGATCCTATCAATGGAAGGCTACAAACAATCTCGCAGAATTATGAATCTTCAAGAAGAATTGGATCATGCTAATCAAGTGATTGCAGATATGCAGAGACAAATGCAAAGATCACTGAAAGTTAGAAGAAGGTTGTTTGATGATTTACAGGACTCACAATAATTGGTGCAACAAATTGAGACATCATCTGAGAACAACATATCAAAAGAGTCTGAAGAAATGATTATAGAACTGAGAGAAAAGAACAAAGCACTGAATAAACAGCTAAAAGCAATGAAAAGGGAACATGAGTATTTCAGCACACAAATGACTAAAAACCTTGATGCATTGAGAATAGCTGAAGATAATATTTGAAATGCAGAAAGAGAAAAACAACAGCTAGAAGCAATGGTGTCTGAAAAGAATGATGAAATATCAAGGATGACTGGAGTTCAACATAATCTATCTGATCAATTGGGTTATGCACATCATGAAGCAACTCTAAAAGAAAATGAGAACCAAGCATTGAAACTTGAATTGTCAAGATTGACTGATGAACTAGAAGAAGAAAAGAAGTCCAAAGAAACACTGAAGAAAAGTTATGAAGCATCAAGAATGTTGGATGAGTAACTAAACTTAAGATCACCTAACAAATCTGCTGGACTCAGTTATAAAAGAAATAACTTTACCGAGAAAGGGATCAACACCACTGAGAAAGGAGAATCATCAAAGAAGGTTGGAAACAAAGATAAGATGGAAGACAAGAAGCCTATTTGCAACTACTGTGGAAAACAAGGACATACTGCCAACATTTGTCGGATCAGAAAAGGTAAGCAACCAAATGTAACTAGGTCTGATGGTTATTGTAACAATTGCAATAAGTATGGTCACACATCTAAACAATGTAGGACAAAGTCTTTTAACAATTATCAAAAGGCAAAATTCAATGGGTTTTGCAAAAAATAGATATGGACACAATACCGAAAAGTGTTGGTTTAAGCAGAAAAACCATATGTGGTCTCCACACTGAGCAAATACTAGAAGTTGCTGAACTCACACAGATCTCAATCGTCAATATACTACAGTACCATGGGATTACAATACAAGGATATGGTGTGAATGTTGTGGAAGATATGGACATATAAGTGCTAACTGTATGATAAGGTTTGGAATGAACAACCGGAGATCATGGACAAATCCTAGAATGGCATGCTTTCATTGTCACAAAGTTGGACACTTGACTAAAGAATGCAGAGATCAACCCAGAGGAGATAACAAGCAAACTATAGAAATTCTAGAAAAAGAAGGAAAATGTGTCAACCAATGAAGAAAGCAGCTTACCTATCGAGTTAGGTGCATCTACTTCCAATTAATCAATAAAGGTATGAAAGGGACTGCATTCTCACAAGGTTAGATTTTAACAGTTCCTATTTAATCATATACTTAATTCCAAGATCTGCATAGCTAAGATGCTATAGCAAATTTCAAATATTATCTAGTCTTTTTTATTTACAAGAGAAGTTGGTAAATACATTAAGCTTGTCTAGTTGGTAAAAGCGTATAAGGGAGATAGTCTGTTTAGTGGAACCGAGTGCATTTAATGCTTAGCATACCTAATAGTACGAAGCCTGATAAGGTCGAAAGGATGTATTTAAAATACTCTGCACGATCATTTTTCACTTACCAGTTTTCAAAGAGCAGAGCTAAGCGAATTAAAGGCGATGAAACATTCCCACAAGCGAATTCAAGGTATTTCACACAATCTTAAATGCATTTTCAAGTAAGGTAACTGATCAAAATCAATTGTGAATATTTTCATTGTATTTACTAAGTTGGAAGCATTTTCTGGGTATTTGAAACCCTAAGCTATTCCGTAAAGTAGAATTCCAAGTTTGAAATGGATCCTAAGGTGAAAAAACCCGTTGTAGTTGAGACCATTGAGAAGTCATTAGTGAAATACACCTTACCTCCCAAAATGGCATCCAAACCCGATGAGAAAAATGCATTCTCTCTTATTCCTGATAGGGTTCTGTTGATTGAAGATGTCAGATTTTATACTAAGTGTCATGTTGAAGAGCTAGGTCATACTGAAATTAAGGATATGTATGATGAATTGTACACCGATGGAATCCTAGATAGCAAGTTTGAGCACATCAAAGTTAAGGGTTTGACCGAAGCCGTAACCTATCCCCGAGTCTTCAAACCCCAATGGGTCAAATTTGTCTTGAGCAGATTGCATGATGATTTTATGTGGTTAGAAAATCAACCTTTCAAGATCACCAAGGAGATTATTCACATAATAACTGGATAGCCTATATTTGACCATGCCCGAGCACAAAAGATGATTTCACAAAAGGAATTGATAACATTAACTGGGGTTGAGTCTAATTGCAGAGGTCTCAAGTTGAACAATGTAACTAATGTAGAGCTTAACTTTTCTATTAGAGTCATTGGTTATTATTTCTTCCAGTCGGCAAGAGAAAACAATGTACTGTGTGCAGCTGTAGATTTGGCCTATAAAATTGTGAAAAAGGGTATGAAAATTGACTTATGTGAAGTGTTGTTGAAGAATCTTTTTGAAAATCTTAACACAATAAGGAAACCAAAGAATAATAATACTGCTAACACACTAAAGTTTGGGTCACTCTTAGTGTGTATGTTCTTCTATTTTCATAAATTCTTTCCTTCAGCCAGTAACATTGATTGGGAATTACACCGACCAATCACCCATCAGATAAATGATTTTATCAATCAGCTAGGTGATAATTTCAATGTGATAATGGATGATTACTTTAATAGTTTTCAGAAAAAAGATGCATAGTAGGTATAGGATCCCACCATAGCTAGTGGAAAAGTATAAGGATACCATCATTTTGAGTTGGATACCGAGTACTGTTATGTTAATGCAGTAGAGCCCAGGACACAATCTTTACCGCCTATGGGTTATGAGATTGGTTTTGACATTGCTCAACAATAGATAGATGCCTTCTTAGCACATCCAAGGCATCCTACCGAGATCAGGTATGGCACCTATGAAGAGGTAAAAGAAAAAGTAAAAATGAGCATTGTAGTACCTAAGGCTGCCAGAAAAGCAACCAAAATGATAAAAGATTTAACTAAAAAGTTTGGAGAAGGTTCTACCTCCACTCCTACCAAGAGTGATCAACTTTCAATCAAGGAAGAATCTGAAGCTCAAGAAGCAACAATTACACTAAGCACCGAGTTGCCAAAAGGCAAAAGTTTGAAAAGGAAGAAACATAATACAACCAAGATATCACCGACCCCACCAGTAAAGCGACCAATCACTAGACCATCTGTTGTGTCACCCGGTAAGAGGCAGAAAAATGTTGAAATGCCTAAGGTTACAAAAACTTATAGAAAGAAGAACAAAAAACTAATTTTGGAAAGTGACACAGAGTCTAAAGATGCAAATAAATTTCAGATTGTAAAAAGCACTAAGGAAGATGTACACAGTGTTGATAATTTGTGTGCAAATTTAAAACAATATGGTGGATTTGGGTCATTTAGATATGTAAAGTATGACTCTAGAACAAAAGAAGAGAAGAGGCAAATAGAAGAGTCAGTAGTGTGTACACTTCTGAAGTTCCGAGTAGTTCCATTGGAAGTAACTGATTTTCTTCCAAAAGCATTGTACTCTCATAGTGACAATAGATGGAAATATGCTATGGACTCGGAGAAGTAGATTAGAGAAAGAGTTTTGGTACATCTCTTTCCAGATATGTCGGTAGATGATATAAAAGATCATTTGAAAAACTACCAGATAAATTTTCAAGTTAAGCAAAGGGCCTTGAAAATGATGAATGGCCTTTATCTTGAAGTAGAAAATGAAACTAAAGAAAAATGGCAAGAAATATTCAGAATTCGGACTGAAGAACCTCAAGGTGAAGTGGAGATAGTTGACATCACTGAGCAAGATCCTTCTTCAACTATTCAGTTAGATGAGGATGTCATGGATACTGAGGCATAGAAAGAAGCAATGATAGAAGGGAATACCTATGCCAAACTGGTATCAAGTGAATCAGTTTTGGAACAAGTTAAGTCCTATCCTCCAGTAACCCAACAAGTTTCAACCAAGGAACCACAGAACATAGATCAAAGTAAAGAGGGTCAAAAGGATACACAAGGTGAATCTACCTCTCAAGCCACTGGCGAGAAAACTTCCCAAGCACCTTGAAACAATGAAACTGTTGCCACTGAGACTTGAAACAAGGAAACACTGAAGGATACAACAGAGGCTACAGGAACTGACAAAAGTGTTGCCTCCACCAAGCAACTTATCAAGGAAGGACAAGCCTCCAAAGCCCTTATCCTCATTCAATCAGTGAAGGCATCATCATCAAAGGAGAAGAAAGAAAAGAAGCACGGTTTCAAGATAGATCTATCAAAGCCTATTGTGTTGCTGAATGTTGACATTGCAAAACTAAAAGGGCAAGCACTGATAGAATTCGGTGAGCTTTGTAAAGCCAAAGCAGAGTAGGAAAAATAGATAGCTATACAAAAGAAGAACCGAGTACTTCAGAAGGTTAAAGCATTATTGACAGACATGCTACCTAAAGCTACCATAAATAAAGATGTTGCCATCCATATGAAACTGGATGAACTACTCACTCAATTGGAAGCATCAGGAGTAGAAGCATCAGAATACCTTAGCAAATTGAAAGAAAAAGAGCTAACTGCCAAGATGATTGAAGAAGTGCAGAAAGCCATTGCTATAGGTAAAACTAAGCTTATTGGATTCATTGCTGAGTTGTCCCCTCAACTCAAGCATATTCTTTATTTATTTCAGAAGTTATGTACATTCTCATTCTTTATCAAAGATATCAAGAATAAGACCGAAGTCATTGAAAAAGAGATTACCGATCTCTCAAATAAATTGACTACTGAGCCAAATTCTATTTAGAATTTTTATACAAAGCTACAAACTCTTATGGCTCAACAGTTAGAACTTCGGAATGCAGAGCACAAAATAAGGATGGATATCATGACTCTTCAGACATTATTTATTCCCCATTTATCATCAGTTCAAGAGCAGATCAACCGAGCTACCCAATTGTCCACTCAAGTAGAGGGAAGCACTTTAGATGGTTTTATCTCACTATCCGCTGATATCACCGCTCAGAATTCTCTAATGGAAAGTGTCAAGGATGCACTTACCACCTCTCTCAAAGATGCTCATACAAAGTATAAATCTATTTTTGATCAATTGCCCCCACCAAATGGTAACTAGTTTTGATGTTTGTCAAAAAGGGGGAGTGTACCGAGTATACAAAGTATCTGAGTGTATAGAGATAATAATATATATACCGAGTGTACAATTGAAATTGACAGGGGGAGCATAGAACATCAAGAGCATGAAATACAGAGTATAGATCATCAAGTTATACAACATATTGATAAGGGGAGTATGCATTTGAGTATGTATTTGAACAAATGTATATACTATCATTTCAGTTTATTTTGTAAAGTATATAGATTTTGTATTATGACTTTGAAAGGAGTTTTGTCAAACATACCAAACTAATGTCAAAAGGGGAGATTGTTGCTATTTACTAAGTTGTCATTAGTTTTATGTCCAAAGTCATTCTATATACTCTAGTCGGTTAATACCACCGAAATGTCCAGTCGGTAATTACTAAGGTGTCGGTTATAGAGAAAGGCTAGTCACCGAGATGAGACACACCGAGTTGTCTACAGAGTAAAGTTCTATGTCTATCGAGCAGCAAAGAAGGTATACCGAGTCAATCTGAACTGAGTGAAAATGTGTTACCAGATTCAATGAACCTGGACACACATGTGAAACGTGTTACAAGATTCGAGAACATAGAACCGTTATTACATAGGAAATTGCATTTAAATATTTTGTATGATTTTGAGGGAGTTTATCCAATGAAATAGTTTCTATGTTTATTCATTCAATAAAACATGTTTGTATGATCGATGTATGAATAAGATCACCATCTTAGAGATCTATATATACAGAATGATTTGAGTATCTAATCATGAGAAAAAATGATGAGTTGAATATGAAAATCTTGAGAGAAGATAAGATGTGAAGATTAACAGAGATATTCAGAGGTCACTGAAAAGGTTTTTTCAAAGAACAGTTTAAGTGATAGAGTATATAGAAGTGGTCACTGAGTTGACTTATCAATTACTGAGGCATGCTATGAGCATGGTAATTTCATATTGAGCACATAGAGTCTGCTATAACATTTTAGATGTAAAGTTGTAGATATTTTGTAAAGATTTTGATTGAATTATTTTGAGTTGAGTTAGAAACCTTTAACAGGGTAAAAGACTCTAACAAAGTCTATAAATTGTAAAGCCTTTAACTAGGTACAACATTTTGTAAAAGTGTTTGTAAATCCTTTAGCAAGGTAGATCTAAAGATCTTTGTACTCCTAATAAGGTAAGCTATCAGAAATAGCTAAACATGTAGCTCTAACCGAGCAATCTTGATTATTGCAGTAGTGAAATTGTGGGTGCCATCCTCACTGCAGTTTTTCTCTCTAACCAAGAGTTTCTGCGTAACCAAAATCTTTGTGTTATGGAGTGAAATTTTTATGAATGTTATTTCTATGATTATGTTTCAGCATTATATATTATGAGATCAATAGTATTCAGTTTATGTTTAACAGTAAAATTGTTGTTCAAGAAAAGTTTTGAGGTACTGATTCACCCCTCCCCTCTTAGTACATTAGCTTTCCTTGTTGGACCTAATAGTCTACACATGCAGAAAGGCCAACTGCCTAGAGCTCACTGCTCAATCACAAAATGGGAGTCACACTGACTACAATTGGATGGTTAAATCCAATGATAATGTACTACTCAAAATAGCATCTTCATATGCTAGATTCAGTACCATTTAAGCTTTGATTCTCTTCTTCATACCTTCCTTGAATCTTCAAATGATGTTTGCATGTATAGCTCTACTTATATTCGCATTGTTGGCATATACACACTCCAATGAGACATTGTAGGTGATTGAAGGTTTTGTCATTGATGGCAACCTTACAATCCTATAGCACCAGCAAGGCATTACACTAGCACTAGCAAGATCAGACTCTACACCAGCACTCAGACCATCGGCACCGGCAGAGAAAGGAAGCATACCGGCATAGAGGCCGACAGGATTTTTGTTGTATTATATTTTGTTTATTATTGTAAAATCTTTGTAAGCCGACTTGGCATCATTGTAAAATGACTCTTATATAAGAGAGATCATTGTAGAACATTTATAAGTAAGAAAGAAGATTGTATTTAGGAGAAATAAGGTAGACCTATTAAGCGAATTATAGGTTAAGGGTTTATGTAAGAAGCAGAGCAGAAACCGGTACTAGATCTGGCATTATAGATGCTATTTTGAAGCAGTACAAGATACTGGATTTATATAATCCATCATTGTAAGTCAGTGAGACTTTCCATTGAGCAGTGAGCTCTAGGCAGTTGGCCTTCCTGCATGTGCAGGCCCCTCTTGTAGTAGTAATATTATCTTATTGGACAGAAAGTGAATATTGTGGGTCACAAATCCCACTGAGGTTTTTCCCACACCAGGTTTCCTCTTTAAATCATTGTGTTATGGTGTGTTTTTCATGTGGTTGCTTTAATTATGTTTATTGCATTATTTCTTGCATACCGGTACACTGTTATAATATGTTCTACATGTTTTAAGTTATGAAATTCAATTCATCGGTTAGATACTGATTCACCCCCCCCCCCCTCACTCTCAGTATCTATGGAATCCTAACAATTGGTATCAGAGCTTGGTCCTCTATTTTCAGAAGCCTAACAGCTTGAGGAAGATCTTGACACCGGTAGATATGGAAAATCTAATGAAGCAACTAGAAGCAGCTCTTTCAGACTATGATGCAGAGAAACTAAAAAATATCAAATTAGAAGATGATCTAAAGGCAACCCAAGATATCATTCAAGCACTTCAAGAAAATCTTACCATTTCAAGAAACAAGAGAAGAGAACTTTGTGAAAAGAAGCAAAATGAGAATGATGAAAAAGAAACTCTTAATGATATGATAAACAATTTGAAACAAGAGAACATGACAACAAAGAATGAGATGCAGGATATGACTATGAGATTTTGTAAAGAAATTGAAGATAGAAAGAAGAATGAAGAAGATTTGACCAGAAGACTAAGTGATGCTGCAAATGAAAACATAAGACTTAGTGATGAAAATGATTTGTTGAAGACAGATCTGATGCACACTCAGAACGACTCCAATGAACTGATGAGGCAGAAAGAAGTCTTAGAAGGAGAACTAGATACTGCAAATCAACTTAAAGAGAAATTCAAGAAAAGCTCAGAGGAACTTGGTAACTTGCTGAAGAATCAAAAACCTAAAGGTGACACTTTTGGAATTGGCTTTGAAGTTGGTGAAAGCTCTGGTACTGCAAATACACGGGATCATAGAAAATCGGTAAGGCAACCTAATGCTTATAAATTCAATGGAAAATGCTTTAACTGTAATAAGTATGGTCATAGAGAAAATGAATGTAGATCTAGAAATTATCAGAATATCAACACACCCACCGATCAATGTTCAAAAAGCAACAAAGTTGGTCACAACTCTGAAAATTGCAAAATGAATGTGAGATGTTATGTTTGTGGAAGATTTGGACACCTATCTAATCAATGCAGAACACAAACCAGCATAGGTTATGGGAAAGCTATTCAGAAGAATAATGTGACTTGTTATGCATATAACAAGATTGGGCATATTGCAAAATTCTATAGAAGTAAAGGATCACCGGCAAACAACAAAAGTTCTAGCTTGAAAGGTAAAGAAAAAGTTGAAGAGGTTAAGCAAGAATTCTCAAAACAATGGATTAGAAAGTCAGACCTAAATATTTTTGGGAATACTCCTCCACTAGTAGAACCAATCAACACTTCACCGACAGGACCAAGTAATACTCCACCAGCAAGAATCTCTTCATCAAATTGAAGAAAATTTTCTTGAGGGTTTGGAAATAAATGAGACATATGCTATAATTCCCTCGGTTAATGGTGAGAAGTTGGAAATTACTTCTATATCGATAGATAATGTTAAGTGACTACTTAACCGGCATACATAAAATGTGGTAGATGGCAAATAAACATTATAAATTTGTGGTTTTGGCTCCATTTTACCTCACTGAGATTTCAAACATTCGAAGAGCGCGAAATTTGTAGAGCTAAGGGATTTCGAGCAAAGAGGCAAAGCACTTCGACAATCAATCCATCCAAAGGCAGAAAAAGGTATTTATCATCATGGCATCTTCCTCTACACCTGAATTCATAGCAAACCCTATAGTAGTCAAGGTTATAAAATGCCATAGGCCCGTATTTCATCTAGTTCCCGAGGTAGCTAAGAAAGATGACAATGTAGGTGCTTTTTCCCAAATTCTAAAGGGAGTTGTTTTCGCAGAAGATCCCCGAATATATATTCATTGCAATATAGAGGAATTAGGAGATGAAGAAATTAAAAGCATGTATAAGACTATTATATGTGACAATTCCAGTAATGTAAAACCAGAACATAAAATTGTTGAAACCCTAGGATTCACTGAAATCGTCTACATTCCTGAATTTACCAAGGAGGTGATTAGCATAGTTTTAAGCAAGGTACATGGTTCATTCTTTTGGCTTGATTCAATACACAAAATAACAAAGGAAGTTGTGAAAGTAGTAACAAGGTTACCTTCCACCGGTAACAGACTAGACAAGACTAAGAAGGTCTCCAATGACCTAGTAATGAACTTAACTGGTGCAACATCAGACAGAAGGTCTCTGAGGGTTAATGATGTGACTGATATAAATGTGAGATTTGTTAGCATGATTTTAGGGTACAAAGCAACTCATGCAAACAAACTTAACTCAGTTTCCAGTTTATGCATTAAAAGTGCTTATGACATGGTTAAAGACAATGTGAAAATTGATGTATGTGAATGGTTAAAAGATGAGTTGATTGGTAACTTAGGCAAAATCAAGAAGGATAAGAAAGGAACATTTAGATTTGGAAATCTACTTGTATGCTTGATGCTACACATAACTAAATAGGTTCCCAGTATTGGCCATAAGAACCTTGGATTTGATATACCGGTAGGAAAACAGTTAACAGACCTATGATCATATTCATAGTTCTGATACTTAATATAAGTACAGATAAAATAGCCAACAAGATGAGAGGGGAGGGGTGAATCATTCAAACTTAATCATCCATAAAAACATCAGATTCAACCTCGGTAACATATATATTAGTCATATAACCAAAAACTGTCAAACATGCAAACTCAAAAGCATATGAACAATATAAACCTCATAACACCAGATTTAACGTGGAAACCCAAATAGGGAAAAACCACTGTGGGATTTCGGACCCACTAAGAAATATACTCTTCTAGAGTATGCTCGGTTAAAAGCAAATCCTGTTAAAGATTACAAACACATTGCTAGATGTGACCTGGTTAAGGGATTTCCCTCAAATCTGTTAGGATCTTCACTTTGTTAGAAGTGACCTTGTTAAAGGATTTCAAACACTCAATAAGAATGTCACCTTGCTAGAGGATTTACAAATAAGACTGTTAAGTCCACTAGGTTAAGAGATTTTCTACTACTTCTCAAAATAATAGTAATAAAAATATGTCTGCAACTTCACATCTAAAAATGTTGAAGCGGATTCTTATTTGCTCAATACAATCAATTCATAGGACTTATCTTGTCCCTCTGCTGGGCTCTATACTCTGTTATCAAAATAGGTCTTCAAGCTTCTATGCTCGGTAATCACTATGTAGCATCCCTGTGCATACACTTGCCCGCATGCATTGTTTATCAACAGTTTCCTATTTATAAACAATCTTCCAACCACTTAATCTCCTTCATCACATTTCACATGATCAATCATAGCCATCAGATCTTCAATCTTGTCCAGGTTCAATGTATCCTTCGATCTGAAAACATTTTACCCCGCCTTGGAACTTGCATTTTCACCTTGGAACTTGTGTTAGGGTATTGTGGTTCAATCTGAGTTGTAGATCTTCCTGCCGATCTTTCTTTACCATAGATTCTTTAACAATCTTCATACACGGCTTACTAATCATTTAATTTGCTCCAACTCATCAGCTTCCTTCATTAAATATCATATGTAAACATTTAATGCATTCTGTTATAGCTCGGTTGTAGCTCGGTAAATACTAAACTTCACTCGGTAGATATTCTGCCTTCATTAACTGATAGCAATAACCTTAGGGTTTACCGACTAGGTTCCTTAGGGTTTACCGACTAGGTTCTTTGGGGTTTACCGACTAGTTTCTTTGCTTGGTAACATAGTATAGTATTAACCTTTCAAACAATAGCATATGTAGGATATCAAAACAATCTAAACATCATGATCTCATCATTGTCTAACTTGGTAATAGTTGCCCATTGAATAACTTATCCCCTTATTCATCATATTCTTTCTGTGTCTTTTACCAACATCTTTATACTCATCAAATCATACTTCTTAAGATATGGCAACATCATACTGAATTAGAAAATCAATTTCTTGACATCAATGACAAAATAATAATATCAAGACAGTAATCATCCTTAATCAGTTATATCCATAGTCATCAACAACCTTCTCAATATCCTTATTGAAATGCCAACAATCTCTCATTGTAATTGGAATGCCAACCTTCTTCTTGTCTGTTATAATTCCAACAATCTCCCCCTTTGGCATTGATGGCAAAACCAATTGATTTGACTTTATTGAGTCGGATTCAGATTGCTGTGAAATTCTAAAATGCTGAAATGCTCTCCCCCATACATTAGACTTCTCCTATTTTCTCAATCTTTTCTTTCAATCTGTAGTCTGCTCTTCTTATGTATTCTCCCCTGATATTGGTCTGATAGGTCTTCTCCCTTATATTGGTCTTCTCCCCCTTTGACAACAATGCCAAAAAGAAAAGAACTAAAAACATAATTGCTTTCTGTAAGAAGTTATTTCCTGCTGTTGTGTATCAACTAAGTCTCAGTCAGAGCATTTGTCTTCAATTCCTGTTCCCTGTTTATTGTTTCCTACACACCTTTAGAAAACCTCCTAAAGTGTGTAGATCAACATGAACTCCTAAAGATATTCTGTAGAGTCATCGAATTGATTCTTTCACCAAACTCGATCAGTGAATGGAAGATAGGGGTAGGACACCTAACTGACTTCTGAGATATTCAAAAGTGTCCTTTGGCAGTGGCTTGGTGAAGATATCTACTATTTGCTCCTTTGTACTAACATATTCCAAGACCACTTTCTTCTCTTGAACTTCTTCTCTAAGATAATGAAATTTGATAGAGATGTGCTTTGTCTTAGAGTGCATAATAGGATTCTTTGAAATGTTAATGGCACTAGTATTATCATAGAATATAGTTACTGGCTCGGTAACTTGCTCATTTATACCTTCCAATAGTTGTTTGATCCATGCTATATTGGTGTAATTTAGTGCTGCAGCAAAATATTCAGCTTCTGTTGTTGATTGAGAAACACATCCTTGTTTCTTGCTAAGCCAACTCACTAGTCTTTCTCCTAAAAAGAAAGCTCCTCCACTTGTGCTTTTCCTGTCATCAATGTTGCCTGCCCAATCAGCATCAGTATAAACTTTTAAATCAAAGTCATTTCCTTTCTGATTTACTAAGCCATAATCCTCAATGCCTTTCAAGTATCTAAAAATTCTCTTGATTGTTGTCATGTGTGTTTCCTTAGGATCTGCAGAGAATCTTGCAACTATACCTACTGCATGTGCTATATCTGGCCTGCTGTGAACAACATATTGTAGCTTTCCAATCATGGATCAGTAAAGTGTCTCATCAACAAATGTAGATTCATCATTCTTTGATAGTTTAGAGTTGGTAGTCATAGGAGTACTTACTGGTTTTGAATCCTCCATTCCAAATTTCTTCAAGATTTCCTTTATGTACTTGGATTGGGTAATGAAAATATCATCTTTCATTTGTAGTATCTACAGACCTATAAAATATTTTATCTCATCGATTAATGACATCTAAAATTCTTTACTCATTTCATTTCCAAAGTTCTTGCATAGAGAGTCATTTCCACTAAAGATAATATCATCAACAAATATGGCTGAGATCAGTATTCCATTTTCATTATTCTTCATGTACATATTGTTGTTTTCACTTGTTCTTATAAAGCTAATTTTGATCAAATATGAGTGCAATCTCTCATACCATGCTCTAGGTGCTTGTTTCAGACCATATAAAGCTTTGTTCAATTTACATACCTGATCATTATTTTCTCCTTCAACAAATCCTTCAAGTTGTTCAATGAAAAATTCTTCTTCTAATATACCATTCAGAAATGCAAATTTGACATCCATTTGATATACCTTGAAATTCTTGTAAGAAGCATATGCCAACAATGTTCTTACTCCTTCAAGTCTTGCCACAGGTGCAAAAGCCTCACCATTATCAATTCCTTCTTCTTGGGCATAGCCTTTGCAAACTAGTCTTGCTTTATTCCGAATGACCTCACCCTTTTCATTTAGCTTATTTCTGAAGATCCACTTTGTACCGATTACATTTTTGTCCTTTGGTCTTGGGACCAGTGTCCATGTGTCATTCTTCTTGATTTGATCAATCTCTTCTATCATTGCATTTATACAATCTTCACTGTTAAATGCCTCTTTCACTATTCTCGATTCAAATTCAGATATCAAACATGTGTTCTGTCTCAGTTTGTTCCTTGTCATCACTGGTTCATCCTTATTTCCTATAATCTGACTTGGTGCATGATGTCTTCTGACATACTTGGCTAATATAGGCTCTTTAGGCTCTGTATGATCTTCTTCATCACTTGGTAACTAGATATTTTCTTCATTTTCTTCAATAGTTATCTTGGTAGGACTTCTTGGTTGCACATAGACAAATCCTTCATAATCTTCTGGTTCTTTGGAGTTTCCTTCATCATTTCTTTCTGAAAATTCATCAATTTTCACATTTTCACTTTCTAATATTTTGTTAGATGATTTGATCAGACATTTAAATGCTTTGCTTCTAGAAGAATAACCTAGAAACATTCCTTCTTCAGTTTTCTGATCAAACTTGCCATTTCTATCATCTTTCTGAACATAGCATCTACTCCCAAAGATTTTAAAATAACTTACATTAGGTTTCTTGTCATACCAGATTTCATAAGGTGTCTTCAAAGTACCTTTCTTCAATTGAACTCAGTTCAAGGTGTAAACAACTATGCTTATTGCTTCTCTCCAAAATGTTTATGGAACTTTCTTTTCAATCATCAAGGTTCTAGCACAATCCACAATAGATATGTTCCTTCTCTCAGCTATCCCATTCTACTGTGGAGTTCTTGGTGCAGAGACTTGTCTTTTTATACCATGATCATTGCAAAATAAGTTGAACTCATCAGATGTAAACTCTCCTCCTCTATTTGATCTGAGACATTTCAGTTGTCTTCCTGTTTCATTTTCAACTCTATCCTTGTACCATTTAAACATTTGAAAAGCTTATGATTTTTCTTTTAAAAACATTACTGACATCATCCTTGAGTAATCATCCACAAATAATATGAAATATTTATCACCATAATAACTTTGAACTTTCATAAGACCACAAAGATCAGTATGCACAAGATCTAAAATTCCCTTAGAAGTGTAGGACTTACTTGTAAAGCTTGATCTTGTCATCTTACCCATCTAGCATTCTTGACACATAGCATTCTTAGGTTTTTCAAGACTCGGTAGACCTCTTACTCAGTGCTTCTTACTTATTTTGATCAGATTATCAAAATTAACATGACAAAACCTTTTATGCCATAACCAGGTATCATCTATTCTTGCATATAGACATTTATTTCGAGTTGACTCAAGATGAAATGTATTACCTCTTGTTTGTGTCTCAGTAGCAGCTAACTTTCCATGCTTGTCATGAACTTTGACAATTCCTTTTTCAAACTCTATTTGGTAACCTGTATTGTTTAGCTGTGCTACACTCAACAAATTGTATTTCAAACCTTCAACCCAATAAACATCATTACATTTAGCATTGTCAAGAAGTGTTATGGATCATTTACCTCTTACCAGACATGGTGCATCATTACCAAATCTTACATAGCCTCCATCATAATCATCTAATTTAATAACCTTGTGTTTATCACCTGTCATGTGATGTGAGCAACCACTATCTATGATCCAATAATCATTAGTATTTATATGAGATATTAAATCCTTTTCTTCATACCTTTCTTCATCTGATCCATCTTTAATAGCCACATAAACAACTTCCTCTGTATCAGTTTCATCTGATTTATCATCATTAGATTCCTCATCAGCTATTAGGCATGTCCTTTTATCTCTTCTCTTGAAGTCTTGGTGTCCTCTATAATGATTATCTTTCTGTCTGTCATCTCGGTAATCTCTATTTTCACTAGATTCTTTGTTAGGACAGTTAGAAGCCATATGTCCAATCTTATCACAATTGAAACATTTTAAAGGTATCTTTCCTTTATACTTACCTTTTCCTCTCGGTAGCCTTCTGGCTAATAGTGCTTCAAACTCTTCTTACTTTCTAATTTCCTAGTACAGTTTGTGTACCCCCTCCATGTTTTTGCGAAATCTTTCACTTGCTCCACTGTGATTCCCTTCAGAGTACTTATACTTTCTATCATTGTAATCATCAGTTTCATCAATATGAAAAGAACTGAATGCATATTCAACTTTATTTACTGATGACCCACTGTTATCAAAGTTACTTAACTCAAATGCATGTTGCTTACCAATAGTAGCATCTAAAGAAACTGGCATATTGGGTACAGACCTCAATTCATTGATTGTAGAGACTCGGATTGCATAGGCAGGTAAAAGGGTTCTTAACAACTTACTTGTTACATCCTTTTCTTCAATAGTTCCTCCTGCTCCTTTGATTTGATTTACAATCTCCTTTAGTCTTGTACTGTACTGGGTTATGTTCTCACCTTCATTCATCCTCATAGATTCAAGTTGTCCTCTTAAACTATCCACTTTTTCTCTTTGAACATGTTCATCTCCTCCATATACAGATATGAGCCTAGTCCACATTGCCTTTGCATCATTGCAGCCTTCTACATCATTAAACTCTGAATCAGTTAATGCAAATGTTATTTCAATCATTGTTTGCCCTTATCTCTTCCATAGTCAATGGATAGGTGCTCAGTGCAACAAAATCATTCTCCAGATAGTATACAACATATTCTCCAATTCCTGATAGATGTAGCTTCATCCTTTTCTGCCATGTAGAGAAACTTGACTTGTTCAGCTTCGGTGCATCCCTCTTATACATCTTTGCATCTTTAACTCAAGTGCCTTTAAACTTTCCTTCTGGAGTCCAAAGCTTTGATACCAATTGATAGTTTTGATACTTAATATAAGTATAGATCCAATAGCCAACAAGATGAGAGGCGGGGGGGGTGAATCATACAAACTTAATCATCCATAAAAACATCAGATTCAACCTCGAAAACATATATATCAGTCATATAACCAAAAACTATCAAACATGCAAACTCAAAAGCATATGAACAATATAAACCTCATAACACTAGATTTAACATGGAAACCCAAATAGGGAAAAACCACTATGGGATTTCGGACCCACTAAGAAATATACTCTTCTAGAGTATGCTCGATTAAAAGCAAATCTTGTTAAAGATTACAAACACATTGCTAGATGTGACCCGGTTAAGGGATTTCCCTCAGATCTGTTAAGATCTTCACTTTGTTAGAAGTGACCTTGTTAAAGGATTTCAAACACTCAATAAGAATGTCACCTTGCTAGAGGATTTACAAATAAGACTGTTAAGTCCACTCGGTTAAGAGATTTTCTGCTACTTCTCAAAATAACAGTAATAAAAATATGTTTGCAACTTCACATCAAAAAATGTTGAAGTAGATTCTTATTTCTCAATACAATCAATTCATAGGACTTATCTTGTCCCTCTGCTGGGCTCTATACTCTGTTATCAAAACAGGTCTTCAAGCTTCTGTGCTCGGTAATCACTATGTAGCATCCCTATGCATACACTTGCCCGCATGCATTGTTTATCAACAGTTTCCTATTTATAAACAATCTTCCAACCGCTTAATCTCCTTGATTACATTTCCCATGATCAATCATAGCCATCAGATCTTCAATCTTGTCCAGGTTCAATGTATCCTTCGATCTGAAAATGTTTTACCCCACCTTGGAACTTGCATTTTCACCTTGGAACTTGTGTTAGGGTATTGCGGTTCAATCTGAGCTGTAGATCTTCCTGCTGATCTTCCTTTACCATAGATTCTTTAACAATCTTCATACATGACTTACCAATCATTTAATTCACTCCAGCTCATCAGCTTCCTTCATTAAAAATCATATGTAAACATTTAATGCATTCTGTTATAGCTCGGTTGTAGCTCGATAAATACTAAACTTCACTCCGTAGACATTCTGCCTTCATTAACCGATAGTGATAACCTTAGGGTTTACCAACTAGGTTCTTTGGGGTTTACTGACTAGGTTCTTTGCTTAGTAACATAGTATAGTATTAACCTTTCAAACAATAGCATATGTAGGATATCAAAACAATCTAAACATCATGATCTCATCATTGTCTAACTCGGTAATAGTTGCCCATTGAATAACTTATCCCCTTGTTCATCATATTCTTTCTATGTCTTTTACCGACATCTTTATACTCATCAAATCATACTTCTTAAGATATGGCAACATCATACCGAATTAGAAAATCAATTTCTTGACATCAATGACAAAATAATAATATTAAGATAGTAATCATCCTTAATCAGTTATATCCATAGTCATCAACAACTTTCTCAATATCCTTATTGAAATACCAACAATCTCTCATTGTAATTGGAATGCCAACCTTCTTCTTGTTTGTTATAATGCCAACACATATAATTGAAACTTATGCTAAAGCACTTTTGGAAGCACCAAATGAACCAAAGGAAGAAGTATTTGGTAGTCCTGAGACCATAGAAAAACAAATTCAATCTAAGAAGAGAGTGAAAAAGGTTGAAGCATTTGTGAGAAGAGGTTCTAGACAGGCTAAGGCTATTAAAGAAGATGTATTAAAACAAACTGGTATCATTGAGGATGAGTTAGGAACTCTACAACCTGAGACACACCTATCACCGGTAGCTACTTCTTTGGAGAGTGACATGCCTATAGCTTTCAAAAGAATTGTAAGGAAAATGGATCCTTCACCGGCATCCACACCTTCACCTAGAAGGACTAGACAAAAACAATAGGCAGTGAGGTCTCCGGTTAGAAAGACAACACCAAAGAAAAAGTTGACACCAAAGAAGAAGAAGACTAAACAAAACATGGCCCCTCTTGACAAATTGCTATATGAAATCATAGAGGAAGGGAAACTCAAAAACATAGGAAAGGTCTTTGATACATTGTCAACAAATGACAAAGAACAAGTTGAAAACAGTGTTATTTTACACATGGACATCTATAAGAAGTTCTTAATGGAAGTAATAGATGATCTACTAGATGAATTGTTCAAAAGACTAGAAGCAAGAAGACAAGCTGTTGTAGAGCTTGATAAGAAAATCAAAATTGAAAAGTTACTTGTTGTTTACCAGTAAACTCACCTAAGGAGATAGATGACTTAATTGTAGAAGCCAACCAGTCAGTATTCTCTACTCCACATCGGCATATTGCATTAATGGTTGGAAGAGTGAATGAAGTAACAGAGGAAACATAAAATGCATGGGACATATTTCTTCTTGAGAAATAAAAATAGGAAGAGTACAAGAACCCCAAACCAATAAAGGTATACTAGAAGGAGAGAGACAAAGGAAAAGGAAAGGTTGGTGGACCTCCGAGCATCAAAGTAAAAGATAACTTGTCCCCACAACCTCAAATTACATCACTGGTAATAGCTACTGAAGATCAACCGGCAGATGAGAGTATGGACACAGAGGATACAAATCCTAATCCTGAGGTACTATACACAGTTGATGTTGATACACAAAAGGTCAACATTGTGATAGACAAAGAATCAACAAGCAAGACAGATATGGCTAGTGAGCCACCGACAACTGACAACATTGACAATACTGAAAGGAAAGTTGAAGTTGATAACACAAAGCAATAGACTGAGACTAAAATAGAGCAACAAGCTATGGAACAGGAACAGGTTCACATGGAAACAGTGCCATCGGAAACATGAGAAGATCAAAAACCATTGCTTAAAGAAATGGAAACACAGACTGACCTACCAGAGGTCACTACAAGCTTGGTTACTTCCTCCACCAGTGGAATTCAGAATGTTGGTTCCTCCTCAATAGGTTACAAAACAACAAATGTAACTGAAGTACTTTTGGACTCCATCAAATAGATAACAGATTGTAGTTCACAGGCTTACAAAGCTATAGATGACACAATCCTAATTTTGAAGGTAATAGCTCCTAACTACAACATAGACAATAAGGATTCTTTAAGACAACTTGATACTTTGTGTAAATACATCACTGAGAACATAGTAACTATTGAGCAAATAAAGGAAGAGATGTTGAAGGGTAAGGTAGAAATTGAAAAGCAAAAATTCTTTGAAGATCAGATAAAGAAGTGTACTAGGGAATTTGACACACTTCTACCGGAACTATGTAACTTATTAAAGGAATTTAAAACTCTGTACAAAGATACTTGCAAGACAAACTTTTCGATAGTAGACATAGATAAGAAAATGAGCAAGGTACAGGATGAAATCAATAAACTTGCAGACAATTTTGTTAACTCACCTGATACATTATCAGTTTTTGAGCAAAGGATAACAAGTTTTGAGGATGAATTACTTAAGTTAGAAAGAGAAAAAGAGAGAATAGTAAATGAGGCAAAACATTTGAGACTAAG
Organism: Cryptomeria japonica; assembly: GCF_030272615.1. Taxonomy (NCBI): domain Eukaryota; kingdom Viridiplantae; phylum Streptophyta; class Pinopsida; order Cupressales; family Cupressaceae; genus Cryptomeria; species Cryptomeria japonica. The sequence continues at coordinate 407,404,812 of NC_081408.1, forward strand.
ACTGAGTCCAAGATTGGACTATCTAGCATCATTATGGAAGGAAATATCTGAGGCACTAGTATAGGGATAGAGAACACTAGCAGAGCATATGCAGCACCTCACTGGTACAGTTAAAAGAATAGAGACGGCAATAAAGGACAACAAGAAGTTTATGGAAAGTATAAACTTGATTTTGGCAGATCTTTTTCAAATTGTAACCACCCAGTTACAAGGTTGAGTGAGACTACAACTCTACTAACATCTTGGCAACCTTTGTCATTGATGCCAAAGGGGGAGTAGTAGTATGAGAAAATAACCGGTAGGAGACTTATTTGCTCAGGGGGAGCTCTTATTTTTTATTGTTTTTTGTAGCATATTTTTGGAAACATTTTTGGATTACAAGTTTTGGATACACTTTTGAATTTTCTTATGAGTGTTGCCATCAATGCCAAAGGGGGAGATTGTTGGCATATACACACTCCAATGAGACATTGTAGGTGATTGAAGGTTTTGTCATTGATGGCAGCCTTACAATCCTATAGCACCGGCAAGGCATTACACCAGCACTAGCAAGATCAAACTCTACACTGGCACTTAGACCACCGGCACCGGCAGAGAAAGGAAGCATATCGGCACAAAGACCGACAAGATTTTTGTTGTATTATATTTTGTTTATTATTGTAAAATCTTTGTAAGCCGACTTGGCATCATTGTAAACTAACTCTTATATAAGAGAGATCATTGTAGAACATTTATAAGTAAGAAAGAAGATTGTATTTAGGTGAAATAAGGAAGACCTATTATGTGAATTATAGGTTAAGGGTTTATGTAAGAAGCGGAGCAGAAACCGGTGCTGGATCTAGCATTATAGATGCTATTTTGAAGTAGTACAAGATAATGGATTTATATAATCCATCATTGTAAGTTAGTGAGACTTCCCATTAAGCAGTGAGCTCTAGGTAGTTGGCCTTCCTGCATGTGCAGGCCCCTCTTGTAGCAGTAATATTCTCTTATTGGCTAGTAAGTGAATATTGTGGGTCACAAATCCCACTGAGGTTTTTCCCACACCGGTTTTCCTTGTTAAATCATTATGTTATGGTGTGTTTTTCATGTGGTTGCTTTTAATTATGTTTATTGCATTATTTATTGCATACCGGTACACTGTTATAATATGTTCTACATGTTTTAAGTTAAGAAATTCAATTCACCGGTTAGATACTGATTCAACCCCCCCCTCTCAGTATCTGTGGGAATCCTAACATGCATATACCTTATTACAATCCTTTTTTTCACCTTCTCTACATAATCTCACAAATGAGATCTTACATATATACCAAAACCTAAGACCAAATGTGTAGGTCAGCTCACTAAGAATATTACAATTAAATCAATTACAAATGAATCAATATGCAATGCATTATGCTGGCTCAATGTATTTAGAATAATAACCAATCAATAAAACATCTCCATAATGTGTGGTGCTGATCTGGAATAGATAATGCTTGTCGGTCCATAACCTAGACCTATTTGCCGGTAACAATAAATATGCAAACTCGAGTGTATCAATAATCAAATCACCAAAACCAAGTGTCCAAACAATGTCTTTGACATAACCAAGTAATCTCCAGATGATAATAGATCATCCTTAGTGTCGGTGAACAATATAACCTGCTGGTGAACCGGATACTGGTGACTGTGCATAAGTCAATGAACATGGCAGTGAACATAACCAAAGATCTCCACAAGGATAAGTGTTGACAAGTGTTGACATCAATGACAAAACCAATGCAACACATCCATAATACCAACATGAGTCAGTGAGAGAAAATAGTTCCAGAATGGTGACCAATGCAGAGTTAGCTAAGAAGGTAGAAGACCAAGAGGAAGAGAATAGACTCCTGAGAGAAAGATTAATGCAACTAGAGAGAAAACTAGACACCATTGAGGATAAAACTGAGAAAGTAGCAATCCAGGTCAATGAAGGGAAGGGAAAAAAATTAGTAGAAGAGGATAGGATACTTGCCCCAGACCTTGTTCTACTTGAAGAACCTTTCCTGAAAGCCATTAAAGCCTTAGGAGGAAAATATTTGGAAGGAGTACCACTTTTCTATGGGAAAATGGAGCTTGGAATAATCATGGAATGGATCAAAGGATTGGAGAATCACTTTAAGTGTGATGGAACCAGTGAAGCCCAAAAGGTGAAGGTAGCTAAGTCTAGATTGAGAGGAGAAGCCTTGACTTGGTGGAAATCTATCCAAGAAGAAAGGCAAAAAGAGGGTAAGAACCAAATAGCCAGTTGGGTAGGAATGGTAGCCAATGTGAGGGAAACCTATATTCCTAAAGATTATGAGATCCAATTACACAAAAAGAGACAAAATCTGAGACAAAGAGATTTGGATGTGAGCAGCTACACTGAGGAATTCTAGAAGTTGTGTCTGAGATCTAAGGTGGTAGAGGATGAGAGTATCAAGGTAGCCAGATACTTGAATGGCTTGAGATGGAATATTCAAGAGGAGTTGAGTTTGTTAAGTCCTAACATCATGCATAAGTGCTATCAATTGGCACTAAAGGTGGAGGAAAAGAGAAAAAAGAAGAAAGAACAAAGAAACAAAGGAAGAGGCAGAGGAAAAGATGGTAGAGGCCAAAGAGGTAGTTTTGGTGGAAGAGGAGCAAATCAAAGGTCCCAAGGAGAGTCCAAACTTATAGAGAAAAGTGAGGATTCACATAGGAAGAGTAGCTATAGAGGAAGGGGATCATCTAGCAACCTAGGAAGAGGTAGATCTAGTGGACCGGGAAGAGGGTCCTACTTCTCCACCATGAAGTGTTACAATTGTCAAAAGTTGGGTCACCCTGCCTATAGATGTCCAGAGAAGTCCTCTTCATCTCAAGGAATTGAAAGAAGAGTGACATATGTGCAAGAAGATGCAGAAAGCAGTAGACACCAGGGGTGAGCTTAGCTCCTAAAGATGGAGAAAACTTAACAATGAGAAGAGTCTTGATGAAGGAACAAATCAAAGAAGAACCAACTCAAAGAAGATCTTTGTTTAGGATCAAATGCAAGGTCCTTGGTAAGGTTTGTAGAGTGGTGATAGACTCAGGGTCTACTGACAACATTATGTCAAAGGAAGTAGTAAACAAACCAAAGTTGGAAAGAATCCCACATAGTAATCCATATAGGGTCACTTGGCTCAACAAGGAGAAACATGTGGTAGTGAATGAACAAACATGGGTTGAGTTCAACATAGGTAGTTATAAGGATAAAGTCTTGTGTGACATCCTGCCTATTGATGCTTGCCATCTACTTCTTGGTAGACCATGGTAGTTTGACAGAAAGGCCATTAACAATGGAGAGAAGAACTCTTATTATTTTCAAAAGGATGGAGTTACATACCATATTCAATCTCTAAGTGATGAGGGAGAGAGCAGCAAAACTAAAGTCCCAAATGTGTTATTGGTGAGTGAAAAACAGTTCATTGACACTCTTAAGGAAGGAGGAGTGGGATTTGCTCTTATAGTGAAACCAAAGGAAGAAAATCTAGAAAAGAAGGTTCCAATACCTCATGAAGTGCAACAGATATTAAACCAGTTCAAATAAATTATAAGTGATGGAGCACCAGCAACACTACCTCCTGTTAGAGCCATCAACCATCAGATTGATTTTATTCCTGGAGCATCATTACCCAACAAAGAAGCCTATAAGATGACTCCCGAATAGGACAAGGAAGTGGATAGACAAGTCCAAGAATTGTTGGACCAAAGATTGATAAAGAAGAGTATAAGTCCTTGTGTCGTACCTTCAGTGTTAGCACCCAAGAAAGGAGGAACATGGAGGTTGTGCATAGATTCAAGAGCCATAAATAGAATCACTATCAGGTACAAATTTCCTATTCCAAGAATTGAAGACTTGATGGATTGTTTGGAAGGTGCAAAGTAATTCACTAAGATTGATCTCAAGAGTGGATACCACCAGATTAGAATAAAAGAATGTGATGAATGGAAAACAGCCTTCAAAACCAATGAAGGACTTTATGAGTGGCTTGTTATGTCATTCAGTCTTAGTAATGCTCCCAGTACATTCATGAGACTAATGAATGAAGTTATTAAAGATTTTATTGATAAATTTTTTGTTGTATACTTAGATGACATCTTGATTTTCAGTAGAATTAAAGAGGAAAATCTAGAGCATCTTAGTATTGTATTGTAAAAATTGTATAATGAGCAACTAACAATAAACTTGGAGAAGTGTGAGTTTATGAAGTAGGAACTTGTCTATCTTGTATTTGTAGTTTCAGGAGGAGATTTGAAGATGGACACATCAAAGGTGGAAGCCATCACAAATTGGCTAACACCAAAGACAGCGAGTGCAGTAAAAAGTTTTCATGTTTTAGCACAGTTCTACAGGAAGTTTATCAGAGGGTTCAACAAGATTTGTGCACCCATGTTGGATACCATCAAAGGAGGAGTTAAGACCAAGTTTCAATGGACCAATGCAGCCAATAAAGGGTATGAAATTTTGAAACAAAAGGTAGCTACATAACCGGTACTCATTCTTCCTAGTTTTGACAAGTTGTTCACAATTAAATGTGATGCTAGTAATATAGCAGTTGGTGTTGTTTCAAGTCAAGAGAATAGACCTATAGCTTTCTTTAGTGAGAAACTCAATGATGCCAAGAAGAAGTATTCATTCTATGATCTTGAGCTGCATTCTCTTGTCCAAGCTCTTAGGAAGTGGAGGCACTACTTGTTACCTAAAGAGTTTGTTGTTTACATAGATAATCAAGCTTTAAGTTTTCTGAATTTACAAGATAAGTTGAGTCATAGGAATGTTAAATGGGTTGAGTATTTGCAATCATATTCTTTTTCTATTAAGCATAAGAAAGGATAGTGTAATAAAGTAGTAGATGCTTTGAGTAGAAGGCTACTAATAGTGCAAAAAGTGTAGATTCAGAGTATTGGAGTTGATTACTTCAAATATTTGTACCCCAATGATGAAGATTTTGTAGCCATTTACAAGGTTTGTCAAGAATTTCAGATTCACTTTCATAGTGAATATGCTGGCTTTACCTTGCAAAATGGTTTGTTGTTTAAAGGTGGACAATTATGTGTTCCCAAAGAATCGATGGGGGAGAATCTGATCCAAGAAAAGAACAATGGATGTTTGAGTGGTCATTATGGCCTTAATAAGACATTGGAACTTGTTTAAAGGTTCTACTATTGGCCCAGAATGTAGAGGGATATCAGAAGGTATGTTGAGTAGTGTATGGTTTGTCAGAAAGACAAAGGTACAACTAATAATGCTAGACTTTATCATCCATTACCTATTCCTGCAAGGCCATGGGAGTGTGTCAGTATGGATTTTGTGGTTGGTTTAACCAAAAAAAATCTTGGCTGTGATAGAATTTTTGTTGTTGTTGATAGATTCAGTAAGATGACACATTTTGTTCCTTGTAAAACTACTCATGATGATAGTCACATTGCACACTTGTTTTTCAAAGAGGTTATAAGAATCCATGGTTTGCCGGTTAGTATTATTTCAGATAGGGATGTCAAATTCCTTGGACATTTTTGGAAAACTCTTTGGAAAAGACTGGGAACTAACTTGTCTTTTGGTTCAGCCTATCATCCCCAGATGGATGGTCAAACAGAGGTGGTCAATAGGACACTAGGAAACCTTTTAAGGTTCTTAATAAAAGAATATGGGTAGAGTTGGGATCAGGTTCTTCACCAGGCAAAATTTGCCTACAATGACAACATCAACAGGTCTACTAGGAAGAGTCCTTTTGAGATAGTGTATGGTATGCACCCATGAGGTGTTATGGAATTATGGGATCTTGGTGATCTGATGTACAAAAGTGGTCAAGATGATGATGTCGCTCAATCTATGAAGGAGTTTCATGACCAAGTCAGACAAGTTCTCCAAGATTCTTCACAAAAGGTTAAAGCCAGAGTTGATGCCACACAGAGAGATGTGCAATTTTTTGTTGGTGATTTGGTGATGGTACATTTGAAAAAGGCTCAACTGTAGAAAGGGATTCCCAACAAGCTACAAATGCAAAGAATAGGTCCATGTAAAGTTTTAGCCAAGTATGGCTCTAATTCCTATGAGATCAATTTGCCATCTGATATTGCTTTGTCGCCCATTTTCAATGTTGCAGATTTCGTTGCCTACAAGGGGCAACTTCCCAAGGGGGATGCACGAGTTTCAGAGGTTCACCATGCACTTGCCAATCTTCCCTTACCTTCTTCTACCATGCCTCAGGCTGAGAAAGTGTTAGATTCCCACATTTTCAAGAAGATTCAACACCAGGTCAAATGGAACATTTGGTCAAATGGATTAATAAACCTGATTCTGAAGCGACCTAGGTCCCTAAATCTGACTTTATCAAGTTGGGAATTCATCTCTCCCTGCTGCCGCATGTAGTCAATTGATTTCTTTGTTTTTGGGAGAGTATGGTGCAGGAGCACCTAAGGGTTGAAATGCCCTTAACCAATTTTGGCATGTACATACTATGGATTGGCTCTAAGTCCTTTTTGTTTGCAGTTTTTGAAATTTTGCCTATCGGCAAGACCTACCCCGATCGGCAGGACTTGTCTTGATGTGGTCGCCAGTGGTTGGAGTGGAGTTATCAGGTATCAGATAGAGTATTTTTATGCTACCCCGATGACCCGATGGGAAAGCAAGTGGTTCAATAGGTTCAAGCGGTTGAAATGGTTCAAGTTTCATAATGAGCGGATGTCTCTGTTTTAAGTTATTTTCCATACTTGAACTTTGAACCAATTTTCAAAGCAATTCAAAAGGTTCAAGCGGTTGAAATGGTTCAAGGTTCAAGAGTTCACTTCTAAGGCTCTTGATGATAATGAAAGTGGAGCGGACCTATTTGTTTTGATCATCAAGAGGATTGCTTCCATTTTACGTCGACAACCCGATGACAAAGCACAAGCGGAGGAGCATCAGACAAAGGGATTTCTTGTTATCCCGATGCTCGATGGAACATCACAAAATGGAGCATCGGCCATCAAGTTAACTCATTTGCAGGTCCCCGATGACCCGATGGAAATGCCCAGAGAGCAGAGACAAGCATCAGCTACCGAATGAAGGTATTTCTTGTTATTCTGATGCCCGATAGGAAGTGCAGAGTGTGGAAAGCTGCCATAGGCCATCGAAAGTTAGGATTTGTTGTCACACCGATGACCTGATGGAACTTGTGAGACAGTTACAACTGGAAACCGTTGGTAACGAGATTTATCTCATCCAATTGGAGAAGTTCATAAAAGAAGGGAAAATGTATAAAAGACTCTATGGGCATTTGTAAAGGGTTGGTTATTGGATCATTTTGGAAAAACAAAAGAAATACATACAAGTAGGTTTTCTGGTTTCGATCGCTGGAGTAATATTCTGTATTGTTTTGCTAAGTTTTTCATTACAGTTCTATAGCTAGAGTTTCCTTGTTATTGTTCATTCTTTATTTTGAATCCACATTGTAAATATGGCTCTGTCTTGAAACTCCACCGTGGGATCCACGCGGCCATTGGAGCACTTCAGGAAGAGCCAAAAATGTACAATATGAGTACAATAGCAGTAGGATGAAACTAAAGAAATGGCAATCACCATTTCTACATACTGATCCTAGGTGAGCTTGGAAGTAGTCTAGCTAGGTTTCAGTAATGTAATGAAGATAACTTGCAGGGAAGGAATCTACTGAGAACTAGAAGAAGTTCTAGAAGGCTACAAGCCTGAAACTGTGACATTGTGAATTCAATAAAGAAAATTTTGCTAAATGAAACAAGATGGGTGGTTTTTGCAACAAGAGAATATAAGTGTGTGTGTACTACGCTCGTGCAAGTATGTAGTGAGAAAAATTACTTTGTGAGCTTGAGGAAGGTGAGATAAGAAAACAAATGGTAGGGAAGCCCTTAGGAGTCTAGTGGAGTAGACTTGAAACCTTGAAAGGGATAGGAGAAAACCATCAAAGAAGACTAATTGATGATTGATTAGGTAGCCTCCCTATCAGAAAGAGAAAAGGCATTGCAGGATTTTCAAAACATGAAGTCCAATCTTGCAAGAAGTTTCAAGACCTAAGGCAATCTTTGGAGGAGGATCACAAAAGTCTTGTTCGAATGCAGGAGGTGGTGCAGGACACATGTACAAAAATCCTAGTTTTAGAGCACCAAGCATCTATTGTAGGTCAGAGGTTAAAGAGTTATATGAGGCCATTGAAGCAAATAATGAGGAGATCAATCTCCTATCAAATCCCTCCACTCCCCCCTCTACTGCCCCTGTAGATTTTACCTCTCTAATTAAAGAGCTTTACTTTTTCTTCTGGGAAAAGGTGAAGCAGTTTTGCCCCTCTCTGCGACCAGCCCTAAAATTATTGACAAATGCACAATCTCTATGTACCAAAGCAAACAAAACCATTGACAGGGTCAATCAGTTTATCATGCCCAAAATCCCTGATGCTCATAAATTGACTAATTGGTTATATATTACCTTCGACTAGGATTTGGTTGTCATCAAAGTCGGAGATCACAAACAGTTGGGCAAAAGGGCAAATGTTTTTTTTAATTATCACAAAGCAGTAGTGTAGGCCGCATCCAGTTTGAATATGTTGGAATCAATGAACACTGAGATGGGGGGGATGAATCAGTGATTTATAATTTGCAAACTTATTTATCTAACTCTCAAACCACTAGATGCATAAGAAAGATGCAGAAACATAAAGAAATTAACCATGCAACCATAACACCAAGATTTTTACTTGGAAACCCAAAAAGGGAAAAACCAGAGTGGGATTTGAACCCACAATATTATCATACTATGGCCAGAAGTATGATAATATTGTATACACCTAAAAATGGTCTAAAGGTAATTAATGAAATAAGCTATTGTTTAATTAATCCCCCTTCCTAATTTAATTTAATTCACTAAGTAATTTGATTAAATTCACCCTTTCATCTACTTATTAATAAATCTAAGGATTTATTTAATAGGTTCATTCTCATAATCCCCTTTGATTAAATAATTTAAATTAATTAATTCTCCCTCCATCTTCAATTAATTCTTCTAATATTCTAATTACTTAAAATAAATCAATTTAAGAGTTTTTGAAATTAATTAGCCTTTTCCTATTATTTGGATTTCTAAATTAAAATTACCCACATGCCTCCTAACTTTTAACCACCTAACCTAACCATCCCTAAACCTAACTCATTTCATCTAACCCTGGGTTTAATTAAACCTACTCTCCCCTTGACATACATGGCATTCTTGGGCCACATGTCCCCTTTCCTTAAACACTTGATCTCTCATGAGCAAAGCTTCTTGACACTTGTCACCATAGAGATGGCACATGTTCCCTTTTATCCAACCTTTCTAGAAGCCTCTTGACACTTGTCACCATAGAGATGACAAATGTTCCCTTTAATCCAACCTCTTTGCCAACCTCCTCCAATTTTACCATTGGTATATTCAGACTTAATCTTGACCATTGATTCCTACCACCTCACCCCTAGCCTTGGAAATCCTATAAATAGACCTCAATTTGGAGCAATAACCATCCCATCACATTAGCATTTCAGGCATTGTTACTATAGGCATATGCAAGTTTAGCTTATCATTTGAGCATTATTATCATAGCTTAATTGCATCATTTTAGCATATTTTCTAGCATACTCATGGAATCATGTAGCTTAATCATTATCATTGCTAGACTCATCTTTTTCTTTCATTAGTTCATATCTTTATCAAGCCTACCCTCCCGAGGAGGTAATAACTCTTAAAGCCATTACGACCGGTGAGAAGGGAACGACCTAAGTGGGAATGACTAACGCCAAGTAATCCAACCCACTATAAAATAAATATAATTTGATAAAAATCAAGGCAATGGTAGTGCTCAAGAATAGCTCTCCTCCGTACCTTCAGGTATATCAAACCTTGGTTTTCAAGGTTGGGAGACCTCTTAATTGAGTATTATACCTCGATGCGCTGAATGGATCCCTTACTAGTTCCGGTTAAATTAGAAGCTACCCGAATCACCTCTGAAAGGGTGATAATATTTGTGCAAGAGAGATAGTAACTCTCCCAAGACACTTGCCATATCATGCCCCCATTAGTGTTTGGAGTCGGATAATACGGAGTTGAGAATCCATTGCGTGAGACTTAGTGGCCATATTCTGATTAGCTATTGGATGTGTACCTAAGTTTGCAAGCAAAGGTTTTCTCTCCTCAGCCAATTTCCTTAGGGTTTAGTATGCTTGGAGTCACTTATCACATCACATGTTTGTTGTGTATTCATCCCTAAATTGAAAAATCAGACATCTAAAATTGGAAAACATAAGCAAAACATCAAACTTCACTAATCCAAATTCAGCAAAACAAACACTTTTTATCTCTACTCTGTTGTCTGTCGTATGATCTGGAGTTCTATGTCATACTAGATAATTATTTGTCATATGTCTTGGTATGTTTTGTCATATGAGTCTCTTCTCTTTACATGAAACTTTTGATTTGTCATATGGCTTTATATTTCTTGTCATTCTAAGTTGCATAGTCTGTCGTACGAGTCTTTGTATTTGTCAGTCTAGAGCTCTTCTTGTATGCCTTTTTCAGATCTATCATTCTTGTTTGATCAATTTGTAATAATCATAAGCATATGTTCTCTATCATTATGTGCTTGGATTGTCTTCTTGGTTGGCTTGGTCAAGTTATCATCTGTCAAAATCAGACTTTAGAACATAAAAACCTCAAGATTTTCAAGTGCTCACCCTCAACAAGTTCAAGATCTAAACATCTCAAAGTGCATTGTCACCTTCTTTAGTAAACTGATCACTCAAACATAGTTTCTCATCAGGATCTATCATCATTTATCATGAAATTGAAATGTTTGGTTAGGATAATCTTGTCCCACATCGTAGGATATAGCATTCCTACTTGACTTGGTTTTTATCAAATCATCATCATTGCACTCCAAAACCGAAGATCAAAAAACTTGCAAACCTTTAAATAATTGAACCATATTTTCATGTCATGTCGCGCTATCACATTTACCTTGAAAATTGATCACTTATCAAAAGAACTTTTTGATAATCAAATTTTAGCACAATATCCAACACACATGTATGCTTGTTCTAACTAGAGCTCAGAGACGAAGAATCATAGAGACATAAATCAAAACATTGGAAACAATTGAAGACCATATAACCATGGAACATGAAGATGAAATACAAGTTGAAGGAGAAATAACAGAACAAAATTTAGAGACATCAAGAAAGATCCTCAATTCGAGAAGTTTATGCATAAATTATTGGAGGGAGAAAAAGAAAAATATTTCCTAATGTTAGCAAAATCTGGTGCTACACTCCCCCAATATTTTGATGTGAACAAACTAACACAAATGAAAAGTGATCCTCCCCCTAATAATGAACAATACAAAGATATTTTTGGTCTCCACATGAATGACACATCAATTAACAATAATACCAGAACCAATGAAGAAACTTACATACCCAAAAGAGATGAAATAGAAATTTTGAATAACATTCAATCTAATGAAGATACAAGAAGGACTAGAGATTAAACAAGAAGAGATCCAAATCCTCCTAGAATACAAAATCATGGTCATGCAAGAACAAATCATGTTGATAATCCTATCACAACTCTCACACAACAATTACAAACACTGCAAACACAAATTCAAGATATGCAAAGAGGAAATGCTAGATGATACTCACTTCAAGAAATTTGTCCTTATCCATTTGACATAAATCTAAATATGATACCATTTCCTATAGGTTTTGAAACTCCTAGATACGAAAAATATGATGGAAGCACTAACCCTCAAGATCATATATGATAATTTTGAATATTGAGTATGAAGTTTGCACACGAGGATACATAATTAATGAGACTATTTTTGAAAAGCTTAACTGGACTAGCTATGGAATGGTTCTCCAAACTTCCATCAGGAATTAGATCATTTTCAGAGTTGGTGGATAAGTTTGTTTCGCAATACTCTTACAACATACAACATGAAGTAACAATGCTAGACCTATGTAATGCCAAACAAAAGAGTGGAGAACCTTTCATGATATTTTTACAATGATGGAGATGATTAGCTTCGTGGTATCCTCGTATAGTACCAGAGTAGGAAAAAATGGACATATTCATCGACAACCTAAATGATCAAATGAGTTATTACTTTAAAATGCAAGGAAATCAAAGTTTCAGAAAAATGATTGATAATGGAATCGGAATGGAGGAAGCCATGATAAAGAAAGGTGAATTGAAAATATACAAAGAAGGAGTCCATCCTCCTAACAACAACAATAATAACAATCACAATGATAAACCAAAGCTTTGGAATAGAAATCAAAATATCGTCAATGATGGAATAGTGGATAACAACAATGTGAAACCAAAACAACCGATTTTTAATTTATCCACTCACTCAGCAGCGGCTCAGCAAAACAACCATCACCAGAAAGCAACTATCAAAACTTTCTTTTGAAGACAATTTACAAACACTGGTGAACCCCTTGGGTCAACATTAAAGACACTTCTCACAAACAAATTGATCACTTTGCCTGAAGAAAGGAACTACGAACCTCAAATAAAACCACCTTGGTGGAATGATAACCATTATTGCGATTTCCATCAAAACAAGGGACATCACACAAATAATTGTCAGAATTTGAAACATGTCATATAATATTTGATTGATAATGGAGTAATAACTGTGGATGGATATACAACAAATGAATCTCATACAAATTTTAAGACTCTGCTTCCAAAGTATGAGAAAGGTGAATCATCAACAATGAATAATGGTAAGGGTAAATTGAACATAAACTACACTCATACATATGACAATATGGTGAATGTGATTGTAGTTAAGGGAAAAAAAATCAAGAACCTGCTCATGCTATCATAAGAAGCAAAGCTAAAGTTGTTTTGTCAGGTCCTACAACAAACATATCATCCACTACAACAAAATAATACAATCTAGTGGAACAATTGCAGAAAACACCCGCACAAATATCCATCTTAGAACTTTTAAAGATTTCACCTTCACACAAAGAAATTCTTGAATGAGCATTAGTAGATACAATAGTGTCCAAAGATCTTGATATCGATCAATTCCAAACCATGGTAGGACACCTCACAACCACTCACTGCTTATCATTCACTGAAGAAGACGACATGTCCTTGCAACATCCCCACAATGCTCCTTTGCATATTGAAGTCCTCATTCACAAAACGCACGTTAAACATGTTCTAATAGACGGTGGAGCTGGCCTAAATATTGTTCATTGAGTCTTGTTCATGCCTTAGGATATTCAGAAGATGCAGTTGATGTCCAGAAAAAGATCACCATAAAATCCTATGATGAAGAAGAACGTTCCTCCAAGGGAATTGTGATACTACCCATCAGAGTGGGACCTTTGCAAAAAGACACAGCATGCCAAGTTCTAGACTTTGACTTATCAGATAATGTACTCCTAGGGAGACCATGGCTACATGAATTGCAAGTTGTCACATCAACATATCATCAGTGTGTCAAATTTCCCTACAATGGACAAGAAATCACAATCCCTGCAGACTCAAATCCATTTCAATACTACAACAATTTAAAAATGGCTCAAGAATTTATTGTTCCTCATAACAGGGAGGCATCATCTTCAAACACACAATCCAAGGAACAATCATTTGCCTCTATCTTGTCAAGTATGGAAAAACAAATGCAGCTAAGAGATCGAGGGAACAAAAAATATTCAATCACAATTACCACTTTCTCCTAAATCCTTTGGAAAACCATCAAACTCTAAACAACAACCAATTGTGAAACATCTTCCGATATTCGATGGAGCATTCATTAGTGTTGGAACCTTATCAGAGGATACAGATTATAAAGATGTGCTATAATGGCTATACAAAGATGAAGAAGCTCAACAAAAGGTCAACAATATCAGAATATCTACAGAAAAGTATGGGAAAGGATTTAACATTCTCAGAAAAATGGGATACACTGGAATAGGTCCTATAGGAAAAAGAAAAGAAGTTATCTCAAAACCTATTTAGCCTTACACTCAGTAGACTACAGAAAAAATAGGCTTAGGGTATGGACAAGTCACTCTACCAGAAAATGCATCTTTTAGTCAACAACAAGAGGAATATGAAAACAGACAAGAACAACTGGCAATTGAAAGAGAAGAAACATTAGCTAAGCAACAAGCACAAGCAAACATGAAATGGGAAAAGAAGAAAGCTTCAAATCAACAAGAGAAACAAACTAAAAGCACCTCTCAAGTAGCATTAAATCTAAATCAAAACAAGAAAGGAGCTAATACTAATCCAGGAGAGCTCATAGCAAAGTTGACAGAACTCAATCTCAATCCTAAAGAAGTTGAACATAAAAGAAGAAAAGATATAACAAGAAAAGAAGAAGAAATGCTATATGATCAAATCTGTAGATTGCAAGCTGCAAGTGATACAGATTCTAATGAATGGGAATGGGATTCCTATCACTCTAAAGAATTAGTTGAATTAAATTGCTTTGAAGGAGATGTAGGAGTCGATGTAGTTCACACATATGTAGGACAAACGTCAGGAACTAGTTCACTTGAATTAGAATCACATTCAGCTGACTTGGACTTAATCGAGAACGATCAAGAGCTCCTTACATGAGGTCATTCTAATGAGAGTACCCTTCTAGACATTGAAATACATATTGAAAACTTTGATACACCCATCATGACTCTTGAAACCCTTGAAACATCCCAACCTGAAGATCCCCTACCTCTAATCCACCCTGAGCTTATTGATTGGGAAAATGAAGGACATATTGCCATTGATACCTTTCCAAATGACCATGCCATATCTCTATATATTAACGCAATCAAACTCGTAACAAATTTCACCAAGAATTTCAACAACTTATCTTCTAGTCAACTAGGTGCCAAATCTCCTAGTCACAAAAGTGAAAATAAGGAAAACAATATCAGGTCTAATGCTAAAAACCATTTCTTGGCAACATTAGATCGAGAAAAAGTAAAAACAAAGGATGCATCTAATGGTGAAAACCTCCTTGAGGCACTGGAAGATGGGAGATTTGACACTTTACCTGAGCACTATCAAGAAAGGTCATCCATTTTGATCGAACCAATAGAGGCAGTTGACATTGGCACAACAGAGCAACCAAAGATTCTTCATCCAATGACTTCTCTATCAGAAGAAGAAATGCAACAATATATAGAGTTCTTCAAACGATGACAAAACAATTTTTCTTGGTCATATGCAGCCATACCAGGGTTAGATCCAAAGCTTATTATGCATCACTTGAATGTTAGTCCAGGAGCCAAACCAGTCAAATAGAAGTTAAGAAAAATGCATCCTCATATTGCCCTTCTAGTCAAAGTAGAACTAAAGAAATTATTGGATGTAGGATTCATCAGACCTGTAGCATATCCTCAATGGGTATCCAACATCATTCCTATTTCAAAACCAGATAAAAGCATCAGAATATGCACAGACTTCAGAGATCTTAATAATGCATGTCCAAAGGATGACTTTCCTTTGCCTAACATTGACATCATTGTAGATTTAACTATTGGACACTCCATGTTCTCTTTAATGGATGGTTTCTCTGGATATAATTATAGCAAAATACCACCCGAAGACTAAGAAAAGACAGCTTTCACATGTTTGTGTGGTACTTTTTGCTCGAACGTCATGCCTTTTAGATTAAAGAATGTAGGTGCTACATATCAAAGAGCTATGACAACTATATTTCATGACATGATGCATACATTCATGGAAGACTACGTGGATGACATATTGGCTAAATCATACAACAAAGAAGAACATATAGAGATACTGGAAAAGATCTTTGACCGGTTAGAACAATACAAGCTACGACTAAATCCTAAGAAATGTGCTTTTGGTGTCACTTTAGGAAAGCTATTGGGATACATTATTTCAGCTACAGGTATTGAAGTGGATCTAGCTAAGGTTAAAGCAATCATGGAAATAGCATCTCCCAAGAATATTAGTCAACTAAGATCACTTCAAGGAAGACTCCAATAAATCAGAAGATTTGCTGCTCAACTAGCAGATAAACGACAACCATTTACTCATCTATTACACAAAAATGTTCATTTCAAATGGGACCACCAATGTGAAGGCGCATTCAACAAGATCAAGGCATATCTCATGCAACCACCCATCCTAATGTCACCAATTCCAAGAAAACCATTGTTACTCTATGTATCAACCACCGAAACATCATTAGGAGTTTTGCTTGCACAACAAGATAATGAAGGAAAAGAATGAGTTATCTACTACATCAATAGAACACTGGTAGGATATGAGATCAACTATTCACCAACAGAAAAAGCATGCTTGGTAGTAGTTTTTGCTTCTCAAAAACCATGACATTATTTACTATCTCACTCCATCAAGTTGATAGCTAAAATTGATCCTCTGAAATATTTACTCAGCAAAGCAACATTAACAGGATGACTAGCAAAATGGATCATGATTCTGAGTGAGTTTGATATTGAGTATGTTGATAGAAGAGCTATAAAAGGACAAGTCATTGCAAACCAACTATCAGAGGCACCACTTCAAGCTAATCATCCTTTACAGATTGAGTTTCCTGATGTTGATATCCTAACAGTCACAACAAAAACATGGCAACTATACTTTGATGGTTCATATACACAACACAAATCAGGAGCAGGTATTGTATTAATCACACCACAAGGTCATACAATCCCAAAAGCATACAAATTAAGCTTTCCATGCACCAACAACACAACAAAATATGAAGCTTTGGTTACAGGTATCAAAATCGATATAGAATGGAACATTACACAACTTCAAATCTTTGGAGACTCTCAGCTCATCATTAATCAAATTAATGATGACTATCAAACAAAAGGTGAAAAATTGATGCCTTATAAAAAGATGGTTGATGATATCAAGAAATACTTTATAGAAATAACTTTTCAGCAGATTCCAAGAAATGACAACAAAGAAGCAAACTCCATGGCTACACTTGCTTCTCTACTTCAGACACAGGAAAATCAACAACATTATGAATTCCTGGTGGAAGAGTTGTTTTACCATACTCATAATTGTCCTAATTCCCAAACTATCTGTCACCTTGTGGGGCATGGTTCCTCTCGCTATGGCCAAACTTACACATACCTGAAAGATAATATCTTACCTCTTGACTTATCAAAAAATCAAAAGAGAAACTTTATTCTCCAATCCTCCCATTTTACTCTCGTCATGGATACCCTGTTTAAACGAGTTCTAGATGATACTCTTTTAAGATGTCTCAAACAAGAAGAATCTGAGAAGGCCTTACATGAAGTCCATAATGAAATTTGTGGCACTCATTCAAGTGGTCTTACCCTTTCAAAAAAACTCATACGCTTGGGCTATTATTGGCCAGCTATGGAACGAGATTCTTTTCAAATAGCTAGAACATGCAAACAATGTCAAATCCATGGGAATTTGATTCATGCACCAGTACAAGAACTTCATGCTTTGGCAATATCTTGGCCTTTCTGCCAATGGGGTCTTGATCTAGTAGGAAAGATAAATCCTTCTTCATCCAATGGTCATAAATTCATCCTTGTAGCTACATAATATTTTATAAAATGGATTGAGACAATACCTCTCATAAATATCATAGGAAATAAATTGTTGCATTTATCTTGAATTACATCATCTGTTGCTATGGAATACCAATGACCATTATCACTAATAATGGGTGATCATTCAAGAATCAAGATGTACAAGAGCTATGTGAGAAATTCAAGATCCAACATAGATTCTCCACACCCTACTATCCACAAGGGAATGGGCAAGTAGAAGCATCAAACAAAACTATTCTGAAAATCCTCAAAAAGATAGTGAATGATGCTGGAAAAGATTGGCATATTCAATTAAACCCTGCTCTATGGGCCTACCATACCAGTAATCGTACACCAATAGGTGGCACACCTTTCTCTCTTGTTTATGGATTAGAAGAAATTCTGCCAATAAAATTAGAGATACTTTCTCTATGAGTATCATTAAAAGGCCTTATCCCAGATGAAGAACAATGAGTATCTAGATTGCAAGAGTTGGAACTGATCCATGAATGAAGACAAAATGCCTTTGATCATTTAAAGGTATATCAACAAAGAATGTGTCAGAGCTATAATCACAAGGTCAAACCACAAATTTTTCAAGTAGGGGAACTAGTACTAAAATAAAATCAACGCAACCAGGCAGATCGAGAAAAGAAAGGAAAATTTGAACCAAACTGATTAGGTTTGTTTGTGATCACAATAGTATTTGGGTCAGGATCATATCAGCTATCAACACAAGATGGGGAGCAGCTCGAGGAACCCATCAATAACATGCATCTGAAGAAGTTTTATGTTTGAAAAAGCTGAAAAATCCAAAAACAGTGAAAAAGCAAAAAAATCCAAAAAATAGTGAAAAAGCAGAAAAATCCAAAAATAGTAAAAAAGCAGAAAATACAAAAACAGTGAAAAACAATGAAAAAATAAAAAAAAAATCAAATATGAGAAAAAGTGCAATAAAAATAGATGGTGAAATTCTGGCAAACAGGTGCTATCTGTCAACTAGCTCTTCCATCTATTAGTTCATGCATCTTTCTGCGTGCATTCATTTTCCATCAGTGTTGTTCATATGCATCATGAAGCCTTTGTACATACGCAGGCATCCTAGCTAAATCTCTCACCATGGTTTGGATCATTCGGTATCATAACAAATTTGTTTCTAGGCTTGGGGCAAAATCCTGCACTTAGTTGGGGGCAAAACTTTTGATCAATTCTAAGCTTAATCAAATAGGTAGAACAAACGATTAGACAACTCTTATCAAGCAAAAACTGTGACATATCCAACATTGAACATGAGATCAAATTATCAACCATGAAACTATCACAAAGTCAGTCTAAGGACATCACACACTTTTCAATAGATGATATCTTTTGGATAATTATTTTAACATGATTGTTCAACTTTTCTATAATTGATTTTTGCTATCATGATTTCTGAGTGACTCCAGGATCTCTTTGACTAGAGGAATAAGGAAGGAACATGATATTTTCTTTTCTGCTGTCTAAAAATTAATCATTAATATATGCAAATTTGTCTCAGGACATGATCATCAGAGTTTCATCGAAGACATTTCCAATTTGCATATTGAAATGGTTAATACTGCCTGTTTTACACAAGCAACACTTAATTCATCTTGGTTAATTATATCTCAATGCTTGTGCTAACTTGCCATATCAAAATCCAGGAAAGTAGTTCTCAGGTCGTCATGGTTTAATAATACCATCGATGTTTGCACTCACTTCCAACATTTAAAAAGCTTATTGATGACAAAAATGCAATAATCTAGTGACTGGTATGTTCATAGATTTGCATTTTCATTTGCATTTAGCTTGCATTTCATTCTTGCATGGGATCCCGCATGCTCCTTTTCTCCAAGGTTAAATCTATCATAGTAATCATCAAGGTATCATCACAAGTGTATACACAATCAGACTAATGACTCATATATCTCGAGATATTGATGACCCAATGAAAATCTTATGCTATCCTCTCAACAGAATCAACATCAGCATATCTGAATCTTTCTGCAACTTGATATCAATAAACTGTCAGTTCTTTATTCAATCAATCTTATCAATTCTATCAATAAATCACATCTAAATTGATTTTCTCATGTCTTATATAGGATATATCATTCCTGAAACCAGATGCTTTGATCATCTTTTTCTTATACAGGAGGTGTCATTCCTGAAACCAAACTGAATATTGAACTTATCAATCTAACCAATCAAACTTTATCAATCATCAACAACCACATCACCATGATTATAGAACTCGTATTTTCATCAACCACAATTGCAGACATCAAATCATTTCTAATCAGGATATCAATTTTGCAAAGATTACAAAACTCCAAAGATCAATTATCTCAATTGATCTCCCAAGGGGGCATCATCATATCGCAATCTATCAACCAAGAGCTAGAGCATCCTATCAAACCAATATCATCATCAAAATGAGGTTATTCTTTGAATCAACGTGCCATCACAGCTCGCTTCAAAGAGGGGCAAAATGTATACACCTAAAAATGATCTGAAGATAATTAATTAAATAAGCAATTGTTTAATTAATCCCCCTTCCTAGTTTAATTGAATTCACTAAGTAATTTGATTAAATTTCCCCTTTCATCTACTTATTAATAAATCTAAGGATTTATTTAATAGGTTCATTCTCATAATCCCCTTTGATTAATTAATTCAAATTAATTAATTCGCCCTCCATCTTCAATTAATTCTTCTAATCTTCTAATTAATTAAAATAAATCAATTAATGAGTTGTTGAAATTAATTAGCCTTTTCCTATTATTTGAATTTCTAAATTCAAATTACCCACATGCCTTTTAACTTTTAACCACCTAACCTAACCATCCCTAAACCTAACTCATTTCATCTAACCTTGGGTTTAATTAAACCTACTCTCCCCTTGAGACACATGGCATTCTTGGGCCACATGTCCCCTTTCCTTAGACACTTTCTCTCTCATGAGAAAAGATTCTTGACACTTGTCACCATAGAGATGGCACATGTTCCCTTTTATCAAACCTTTCTAGAAGCCTCTTGACACTTGTCAACATAGAGATGACAAATGTTCCCTTTAATCCAACCTCTTTGCCAACCTCCTCCAATTTCACCATTGATATCTTCAGACTTAATATTGACCGTTGATTCCTGCCACCTCACCCCTAGCCTTGGCAATCCTATAAATAGACCTCAATTTGGAGCAATAATCATCCCATCACATTTGCATTTCAGGCATTGTTACTATAGGAATATGCAAGTTTAGTTTATCATTTGAGCATTGTTATCATAGCTTAATTGCATCATTTTAGCATATTCTCTAGCATAATCATGGAATCATGTAGCTTAATCATTATCTTTGCTAGCTTAAATGCATTATTTATCATTTAAATCCTCCATCTAGGTGTAGTCAAGTCACTAGAATTTGCCTAACCAGATCTGAGAGCAAAATTCATACTCGCATTTACTAGGAGGCAGTAGATCGATTAGTCATGGTTTTATCTTTCTTTGTTTCAAATTTGCTAACCATGCTTGTAATGATCTATTCAGTGTTTTGTGTTGTAGCTGCAAGTATCATAGGCATACACTTCACAGACATGACAAATATTACATAAGGGGAATGCACTTGCATTCAGGCACACTACCTAGAGCTCACTGCTCAATTACAAAAGGACTACAACTTGGAGGAAGGCTCACTGCCTTACAGGCTATTAAAAAATTATTACAATGATGAATGAACTAAAGTATAGAATCTAACTATGCCAAAATATAGTTATGATTAGGCTCAAATCAACTCCTACAACTATTCTATTTCTTTGCTCTGTTTTCCTGCTCTATCAAATACTAGAGCACCAAAACCTTCAATCACATTCACAAAACTAGAAAATTCACTCTTACAGACCTCCCACACTCAAAACTCATAACAAAATGATCAACCAAATCAATCTTATATATCTGCACCAACAAAAAGAATCATTTACTAAGTTGGCTTCCAAAAACTGCATAATACGCAACATGAAACGTGTATCAAAAAGTTGACTCAATCCATCCACAAATCCAAATACGGACCAAAATAAGAAGACAATAGACTTCCCATAAGTCATCCCAATCACTTCAAACATGAAACTGATCACTGAAATCAACCCATCAAATCCGTAACACACGTTGCACAAAGACAACTCTATTCTAACTAAATTACCAAATACCAGAGCTCTAAACTTGCACACAATTCAACACCTGATATCAGGATCATGAGATAATATGTCTCAAACCTTGAATCAACTGTCTTGATCACTGTGACCAAAATTACATCACCAAAATCAAGATGTGCACCATGATCTCATGCTCTACCGGTTACTAAGTTCCACCTTCCAGAATTATGCCTTATGAGCAATATGACTTCTGGTAAGCTAGATTTATGTACACTGGATGTGATTTCCAAACTAAGTTTCCATCAATGACAACCTCTAAAATTCTGTCATGAACCAATCTGCACCGGAACGGTGTCTCTTGCCAACAATCTCCCCCTTTGGCATTGATGGCAACACTGTGAAAAATGAATTGAACGAATTGTACACTCAAGACTATAGAACTTGAAATTTTCAAACTCACAAAGAATATACAAGCTCCCCCTAATAATTTGCACCATTTTTCACTCTTCTCTCTCCCCCTTTGACAACAATGCCAAAGATAGGAATCTACCAAAACTTATATACAAGGGTATGTACAACTACTTACAAACACTTGAAGATGTTTACAGAAATTATTCTAAGGGCAAGAAAACGATTATCCCATGCCTTCTTTAAGCTCTCCAAAATGCTCAGATCATCTCGCTGAAAAGATAGGCATGCATTTAGGGTCCCTGTCTATCTGTCGCAACAGGCTTATTCAATTCATCCTTAGCATCCTGCATGCTACTCATCAATGAATCTATCCGAGTAATAATAAGACTCCTCACTTCTGACACACTACCCAAAACTCTTTCCTTTTCTTGATTTAAACTCTTGATCTTATTCAATACACTTAAAACTTGGGGTTCAAAATTGCTAGCCAAGGTTGATTGTGGTGTGTATGATTGTGATATGCTTGCTAGCTGGCCTTCACATTCCCTTATTTTATTGTCAATGTCTATAGTGAACTTAGGCAAAATTAGACATGAGTTGTATATGTTACCACCTTCATCAAGTGCATCCTAAATACTTTTCAATGTAGTAACCAAATTGACTCTATCATCTTCAAAAATTATTTTAATCGCATGACATTGAATTGATTCAAAACTTTAATATTTGTTGCCTTTGCTAAAGACTCAAAATGGGAACCAACAACACTTAGAAAACCCTTGAGCTTACTGGAGGGATCAGATGTATCTGGTTGGAAAGATGGCATGATTTTCTTGTCATGCCCAAACTTTTGGGCACAAATGGAATAAATTTTTTTTAAAATACTTAATCTAGTACAACTAACTTATTAAAATAATGCAAAACTAGTCTAGTCTTAACTATGTTTTGAGTAAATCAAACAACTAAATCAATTAGGTGATAAATAAAGCTAAGTTAAAAGTGGGATAATAATTCTCCAAGAGAATTATTATTATCACCCATTAGTAAATGGTTAAACTCACTTAACGGATAACTTCTAAATTAATTGATAAGGGATATTATTAATCCTCATAAAGTCCTTTTATTGCCTAGGGTCTAAATAAATTTGCCCTAGCCCTTAGATTAAATAACCCATTAAGCAAAATTTCCATTAATTAAAATGCCTTATAATTTAAAATTTAAAGGGGCCATCTTTACTTACAAATGTCATTTTAATTCCTTAAAGGTTAACCTCCCAAAGGGTTTAATTTTAAAGCATCTTATTAAAATGCTTCTACATACATATAAAAATTGAAAGTGAATTCATAAATCTACCATTAGCTATTTTAAGTCCATATAAATATAAAATTTTACTTACATATATATGTGTAGATAACTATATATCTAAAACATATATATATTTATATATATAAGTAGGTGTGAGGGAATGTAAAAGTATATGTATATATATATATATATATATATATATATATATATATATATATATATATATATATATATATATATATATATATATATATATATATATATATATATATATATATGTTTATATTCAAAGGATAAAGGGGTTCTTTTTATTTATTTACTTTTAAAAGAACCCAAAAGGTCCATATGCTAACCCTAACCCGAAATTGGGTTAGGGTTGCATATATATTTTTTTTTAACAACCCTAAACTTTTTATACTATCCACACACATCCTTTATTTTTATAATTTATTTTTTTTGTGTGTTTTGCCCTAACCCAAAAATTGGGTTAGGGCTTTGTGTATGTGGATGCATGTTTTTTTTTTTGTGTGTGTGCAGGTCGTGGAAGTGGAAGGCGCCGCCTATTATTTTTTGGGGCGGGGTTTGGGTTTGCGTGGGGGCCGAGGCACTCAAAGGGCGGAGGCCTAGCAGCTTGCAAGAGAGGGGAGAGCCGAGTGGCGGCCACTGCGGTACCCCGCAGGGAGCGGCCGTCGTCCACCAATAGTGGCAGCTGCCGCCCACTGCGGGTTACCACAGTGGCGGTCACCGCTGCTGGGGGTTGCCACAGTGGTGGGCTTTGCCCTGCCCACTGCGGACGGCCCACAGCGAGCGGCCTCTGCTCACTACGGTGCCCGCAAGGGTATGGGAGACAGCCGGCGGGGTAGGGTTTCTTGGCCCTTCCCCCGGTCTGCAACATTTTTAATTAATTTTTTTTTTTTTAATTTCTTTTTCTTTAAAATGTTTAACATTTATATATATAAGTATGTATATATATATCCCTTTTTTTTGAAATATGTAGACTTCCAAAATAAAACATTTAAATGAATAAAATGTATATATCTATATATATATATAGGTATATATATTTTTAATAACTCACTTAAGCAAGCTTATGAGTTTTCTCCTTTCTTTTTCAGTATTATTAAGTCTATATAATCATGCAGAAACTAGTAAAATAATGACAGTAAGCTATAGATGAAGGTTTCTATTTTTTTTTTATATGTTAATATGTATGCTTTATATTTTTTTTGTTGATTAAAGCATTCTATTTATTTCTATCTTATTTAAAAAAAAACATTAACAACAAGCTCTAATCTATATATTTTCCTTTTTAAGAGTTAGATTCTAACTTTGGAAATGGAACACTAATTAGCTTTATTTTTCTGCAACTAATAAAATGACAGAAAACAGTAATTTATAACAACAACTACATTAGCCTAGAAAACATGTAAATCAACTTAAAGATAGATAGATTAAACCTATTTAACACATTTAGTATTTGTATTTAGCTCAAGAGGCCTATATGCATGTTATTCCCTATTTCCATAATTTTATTTGCATGAAGTATAAAAGGAACTTTAAATTTCAAAAAAAAAAATGAATGCAACAACTTTTTTTTTTTTGGTAACTGTAGGACTTAATAAAACTTATGCATTTCATTTTTGCAAAAATAACTAAGTAAAATCATGCATTTCTTTAAGCATTTTTTTTTTGAATACAATGAAGATAGCATTACGAATGGGATTGAAACCCTACTAGCCTCTCCTTCCCATTGAATAAGAACTTAAAATAAATACATACATTTCTTTGCTTTTGGAAAATAAATACAACAATGGCTTCTTCTTTTTTTAAGCTACAAAATAAATACATTTTTCTTTGAAACTTTTCTGCAACTCAAAACAGCAACAAATCTCTTCATCTTTTCTTTGCCATCCCAAGCAACCTGCAAATAGAATACAACTTGACCATGGAGAGCTCACCTCCCAGCCTAGGCTTACTAGAAGCCACCCCTGAGCTTGGAGAACCAAGCACTAGACGGATCACAAACAAACAATCACAACAAACAAAAGGGCAAACACTCAATATACATTTTCCCAACCCAAGCTACACTTTCACCACAACTTGTGATGATCTTTCCATAGGTGGAAGTGGACCCAATACCATTGGGGAGACTGCAAGCATAGAACAACTCAAGCCACCTCATGGCAAATCAAAATACAACAAAAAATATCTCCACACCCTTATGCCCCCCAAAGGCATTAAAGCCATATCTTCTCCCCTTATGACCCCCAAATGCATACACAAGGCTATGTAGCAAGGGTCACAAAGAACACCCTTGAGATCACTCTCCATGAGGAGAGCCTCTCACCCAAGGTTGTCATACTTCTTCCACCCCAAGACCATCCTACTCTCCCAAGAGTAGGAGGCCTTGGACACTCCCAAAACAAGAACACATAAAAAAAACAAGTGAAGGAAAAATTACTTCTTTCTCTTACAAAGCAAATTACATATACACATCTTCTCATACAAGCATTTCTTTCTTTTCAAAGCAACATATACAACATAACTAAAAGGAAGTAAAACCAACCTTAATCTATCAAAAGGTATGATAGACTTAGTTGGGGATGAGCAGCCCAAATCCACACAAACTCTTCACCAGCACTTCACCAAAAATTCTATCCTACAACTATTTTCAAAAATTGCATAATCTCCAACAATGGAGAGTGGGTGATTACTCACTAAGTCCCTAATCCTTTCCTAAGAAGGCCTCTCTCACTCTTCCCAACCCCTTGGGTGAAGTGAGAGTTCCCATTGGTTGTTCTTCCCAACCTCTTACATGTTGCTAAAACTGGAAAGGGAAAAGGTGAGAGAGGATGGGGAAGAGAGTTTGACACCAAAAGGGAAGGTTGTCTATCCTAGGAGGAACCTTCTAAGTTCAATTTTCGCTCACCTTGGGAAAACTACTTTTTGAGGTGACTAAACAGTCACATGGGAGTAGTCACATGTTTAAAAATACCCCTAACCCATAGGTATACCCTTTGGACCTTTGGAAAAGCCCTAAAACTGACCCTAGGAGTCCATTTGACCCCTTAGAAACCTAACTGAAGTTAACCTACGGGTCAAACCTGAGTTGACCACTCCCAAGACTCCCTACCCAAGGCAAATTTGGGACCACACTCATAAGTTTGAATGGCTTTGGTAGAAACAAAACTCCCTCCAAGAGACAAGTCAAAATCAATGACACTAATCAACACGTGTCAAGTGACACAATAAAATACAATATAAAAATCACACATGGAATTTGTCTCTTGTAGGTTTACACAATTAAATAAAATCAATTTAACACACATGCATCATTTACTTTCACAAATAAAATACAATACAAACAAGGTGTTGTCTCTCCAAATAGACAACCCCTGGCTTAACAAACGTACATAGGTCTAGGTTTGGTTCTCCATATTATTTCCATGGTCACATGGATAATTTTCCTGCTCATCTCAATCAACACATTAGTAATTCCAAATAATCACAAATATATATATATATATATATATATAATTAAACACATGGATTCCATTGGACATCAAACACTCATACATTTGTCAATAATAATTCAATATCTCATATATTCAAATTCGATTCCACATAAGCAATTATCATAATCCTCAAAATTGAACCATTCATATAATAAGCATCCTATTTCTATCATCAAAATGAAGTCCTGCAAATCCAATAATGACATACATCATTTCAAAATAATTCTATTCTAGCAACATATAAAGTTTCATAATCATAATGCATAAAATGAAGCATCAATATACGTCAATGTGATCCAAAACATGGAATCATATAAGTTCTAAATCCATAATGCATAAAATAAAGCATCCATAATAGTCTCAATATGAAAATAATAGAAATGTCAGGATGAGTCGGGGTAGGGTCTCACATTTCTCCAACATATCTCCAGCCAATGATATCAACTCTTTGTCAACAAAATGGGACTTAAGAAAGTCCTCATTATCTTTGGCTTGAGCGAGAGTTGCCAATTTTAGTGCTTGAATCAAAGATAATGAGCTTAGATATATAGGCCCTTGACCAAAATCATCTGGATCAATAACAATTTGTTTCCCTTAGGCAGGTACAGTGTCTCTTGTCGCTGTTATCGGAGCCTAATCTTTCTCCTTCACTCCTTTTTCACCTACCTCTGCACTCTCATCTCTATCACCATCCTTGCCCTTATCCACTTCATCTATCTCCTTAGCTACTTTCTCTGATGCAACTTCTATAACTAGAGGTTCTTGTTCATCTTTATAAGAGATACCATTAGCACCATCAATATCATCAACTGTGGTCTGATCATTTGACTGTCCTTCCAGAATGACCTTCTGTTGCAGGGGCACCTAGGACTTAGGCTATCTAGTTTTATCAATTTTGGCTTGTACTGACCCTAGCCAAGTCAGTAGTGAATAAGGACTCTAGGAGAGTCCAAGAGTTATTGTTTTGAGTCAATTTAGGCCTAGGTTGAGTTCATTCTTCTTAGGTATTCATTTTTGTGTAAATAGTGGGTTTGAGTAGGTAGTTGACCCTCTTGATGGTCAAAAGTGTCAAAACTTGGTATAGGAATTAGGGAGGGTTAAATTAATCTTAGAAATTGTAGCATCCTAAAATTGCGACACTTGCAATTTCGACTGCATTTGGGTCTTCACGATGGCGACGCAACACTAAACCTGAATGGAGAGCCCGAAACTTGCTCACGACACCAAAAACTGCATTTTTCCAGCACCCTGGCCTGATCCTCCTTGCACCCCGTTGTCCCGGGAGGTGGGACCAGAGCGCCTAGCGCCCTGGTCCCTGGCCCTATTTTGGGCCCGGTCTCCTATGGGACTTCGGGCCTTTTTGTTTGCAAATTGGAAAATAACATTTCCTGGTCGGCCTAAGGTCGGGAAAATCAGTCTTTTAACCCTAATTGGCAAGTATATAAACTACATTTCCTCTCCCATTGGAGGAGGTCAAAAAAGAGGAAGGACATATGTGTACAAGACGTGGAAACTCTATTCAAACATTCAAGCATTCAAGCATTCAAGCATTCCTTCAAGCAATTGATCATTCTAAGTCTCCATTCAAGGCTAAGTGTTGCATTCACGACAAGGATTCAACCATTGAAGAGGAGATCACATACTACAACATACAAACATACAACATACAACAACATCTATACCTTCGCATATAAGGATACAAACATCCTTACAACAAGGTATTAGTACTTGTTTTACATTACATTTACAACATTTCTCATTTCTTGGTTAATTCCAAAACTGGGGTTTGACCTAAAGGCAAACCCCTCATCCCTAACCCCCCAATCGTCTTCGCTTTTCTATGTGTAGGTTGCAGGTACGCGGCTGAAATTGAAGATATGGAATCCTTGTGTAGAGACGAACATATCCCCCTTCGTTTCGCGGATTTTTCGGAGGACCGTGTGCACGCCGGGCGCCATCGTCCCGTCAACTTTTGCTCAAATTTGTAGGACAGCGCTGTTTCGACATTTTACTACTAATTCCAGGTCCGTAGCTTCATATCATATCCCTAACTCAGTTTATAAGTGAATCTTTCCTACTTTCCATGCATTCCTAGTTCAATCTTTCTATCTATATTTCTTTACAAAAGAGGGTATCCTTGATGTCTTAACGCTTGAAACTCATATAGAATCCAATCTTGCATTGCGTGGGATTGGATCTTGTGGGTTTCAACCCCTCTTTTGAATGTAAAGTCTCTCCTAAGTGAAAACCATCAACCCTAGTGACTCTCCCTTCTCTCTCCTCGGAGTTGGGGAGGGGAGAACGACTAGGGTTCGATTTTTCTGCTTTCCATTGTTGGTGAACCCGACGTGAACATCCTTTCTGATTATTCATAGTTAGATCTGAAAATTGGATTCCTTGATTACATTTCCATGTTTGATCTTTTGCAAAATTTTAGAGGTTAATTGCATAAAAACCCTAAATTTTCTTTTTAAGTAATTAAACTTGTGAAATGTTTAATTGTTAATGCTTGTTTCAGATCTGCCCTTCTATTACAAATTATCAATTCATATTTGTGCTTTAATTCTGAAAATTAAGTGGTTAAGTGTCAAAACCCTAATTTTTGAAACCCTCTTGATTCAACCTTTGTCCGACAATTTCACTAATCAAAACATTTCCAAATCAGCTGTAACTTTGGATTCCGCAATAAAATCATAATATCTTTCATCCCTGAAAATTTGGAAAAAAGTTGCGAGGACCGTGTGCACTTCGAGCGCCATCATCCCCGACATTTTTTCCGAAATTTCGGGAGCTAGATCTTACTGTATTTTCCTACTAAAATCCAGAATTTTGGCTGATTTTATCAATTTTAAATTACAGTCAAAGTTGGTCTAGCGATTGCTTGGATTGAGGCTTCTAATCATTCAAAAATTGTTGAAATTGAAATTCATGTCAAAATTGTGTTTCTTACAGTCCTAAATCTGAAAAGTGTGTTATCATTCATTCGAAATTTCAGTGATTTATTCAAATTTTTGCAATTTGTGACTTTTGAAATTAAGTGCTTAATTACAACAACTTTGATTTCCGCTTTCAAAATTGAATTTTGCGTGAAATTGAGTCAACCTTCAAATTTCAAAACTTGCATTGCTTTTGGTATTCCCTCTAAAATCATAAAATTCAAAATTTCAGTTTCCCTCTCTTTTTCAAAATTCAAATTTTGCATTTTTCGACAATCTTGGTAGGGTTCAATTTTGAGATTGCAACTTTAATTTGGCCTATCTACAGATCATAAATCACTCAATTTTTTCAGGTTAGCTGTAAAATCATCATAACTTTCACCCCTACAAATTTCGAAAAAAGTTGCGAGGACCGTGTGCACCCCGAGCACCACGGTCCTGGACATTTTTTCCAAAATTTTGGGAGATTGTCCTGATTGTATTTAACAGCTTAAATCTAGAAGATTGGCTGGTTTTACTGAAATTTGCTACCTCTAAAATTCAAAATCTTCTCTCTCTCTTTAGTGCATGAGTTTTACAACAATAAGCCCTACTTACACTATTCCCGTTAGACGAAGCCTTAGAATTAAGTCTTTCCAAGGTTTAATTACTGAGGAGATGGAACCTAATTTGAATGGTCTTTTTATCGAGGACATGGGTAATTCCTCTAATCCTCTTAATGATGAAGAAGCTCTCCATGAGGTTTCTGTAGAACAACTTTCAAAATTGGATAACCAATTTGATGATTTTCGACAATGGATGTCTCAAGAATACCCTGATAGTCAAGCTCTTCCTTTAATTGAGGGTCTAAAACGTATGCTTCAAAGTGATAAGAATGGAATTGATATTTTGCGTGGTATTGCACACATTGTGGATTCAAATGTGATGCCTATGAAGAGTTGTGCTGAAACTTTGGGTTATACACAACCTCCTACTCAAGACAATCATTTTATTCCTTTGATGACTCCTATTGCTAGTATACCTACTTTTACATCAAACATAATGAATACTTCAACACAAGACATTCCTCCCATGATCACTAGTCATGGGGGCAATCCCTCTTCTTCAATAAATCCTCTTCCTTCATTCAATCCAACTTCTTCATTCGTTCCTTCAGTGAGTGTTCCTCTTATACCTTCACAAATGAACATGACACAAGGGGGCAATTCATTTAACCCTTCCATTCCTCCTTGTAGTGTTCCTCCTGTCCAATCACCCCCTATGACTAACTATCATAGTGTCCCACCACCTTACTATCTACCTTCTTTCAATAACATAACACCTCCATCACAATCTAACACGTCTAATATGAACTCTTCGACTGAAGCGACCATTAACAATCTTGCACAAACTGTCTCTTCTTTACAGCAACAAATTGCCTCTATGAATCAATCCAAGTTTAGTGTGCCCACATTTGATGTTGCGAGCCCACTTGCTCTTGATATTGTTCGAGCTATTCCCCCTAAAGATGTTGAAATTCCGCATTTGGAGCTTTATAATGGTAAGGGTGATCCTCTAACACATGTTAAGACCTTTCAAACAATATGTACTGATTTTGCTTATGACCAAAGGTTGCTTGCAAAACTATTTACTAGAACATTAAGAGACAAAGCCCTACAATGGTATTTCTCGTTGCCTTCCTATTCTATTACTTCTTTCGAACAACTTGCAAATGCTTTCATTCAACAATTTCAAAACAATATAAGTCCTAAAGTTACTTTGATTGATTTAATGCATTGTAAACAAGGTGTTAAAGAAAAAGTGACTGATTTCATTGGTAGATATAAGCATTTGTATGCTCAAATTTCTTTTCTAGTTCCTGACAATGATATTCAAAGAATCTTCATTTCTAATTTACAAAAAGACATTAGAGAAAAACTCCTGTTTTCTGAGTTTACTTCTTTCCAACAGTTGAGCGCAACTCTTCACAATTATCAACTAACTGTGAGTCAAATGGAACAATCACATCCTATGGCTCCGAGTGATAAGGGTGATAGTAGTCAACAACCATTTGGGAAGTTTAAACCGAACAGAGAGTCCATTAAATTCAATGAAAACATCATCAACAACAATGTGAATGCAGCATCAGGTGTGTCTCCTATTTCTAAGTTTTTCAAGAAAGAAAGAAAGTTTACTCCTTTGAATGAATCATTGCATAGTATTATGAATAAGTTATTGGAACAAAATGTGCTTACTCTTCCTCCTATAAGGCAAATTGATCCTACAAAGATTAATTCACCCTATTTTGATAACAAATCTTTTTGTCAATTTCATCGTCAACCTGGGCATGATACTGAAAAAGGTTTTGCTTTAAAGGGGAAAATTCAAGATTTGATTGATAATAATACTATCTCTATTTCTGGTGTGAATGATAAAGGCAACACATTTGTAGCTCCTCCTAACCAAAATCTTCAGATTTTCACTGATCCATTTCCATCTCATACCTCTAATGTGATTGATACTACTGATTCCTCTGTCTCACCTGATGATCTTGTGTCTATGACTCCGAATGTGATTAACTTTGTGGAGCAACAGAAAATCCCTAAAGAACCTTCCATCACATTTGATTCCAGTGAAACTATCAGGGCACCTGATGGTCCTTTATATATAGTTGCAAAAGTCAAGAACACACCTTGCCGTGGAGTGCTTATTGATCCTTCTTGTACAGTTAATGTCATTACTGAAGAATTTCTTTTTACTTTGCAATTGAATCAAGTTATCTATGACAAAACAGATGTGGTTGTGAAACTATTTGATGCATTTTCTTCTCCTACAATTGGTTCTATTACATTACCTATTGAGGTCTGTAACAAATCCCTTGATGTAAACTTTGCTATTATTCCATCTTCCGAACAATTTCATGTGAAGCTTGGC
The DNA here is from genome assembly GCF_030272615.1 of Cryptomeria japonica. Lineage (NCBI taxonomy): Eukaryota > Viridiplantae > Streptophyta > Pinopsida > Cupressales > Cupressaceae > Cryptomeria > Cryptomeria japonica. Next base: position 407,437,671 of record NC_081408.1, read on the forward strand.
TATCCTTGGCTATCTTCCATGAAAGCTATTACTTCTCCTATTCACAAGTGTTTGAAATTTCCCCATAATGGTGAAGTTGTTACTGTCAATCATAGTCTCTTTAAACCAGCTGAAAGAACTTCTAGTGTTCCTATTGATTACTTTTGGCCTAAACAATTCCAATCTCTTCCTCCGCGAAGTGATCATCTTTTCAAATCTTATCAAAAGTGGAAAAAAGATATGATCCTATCTCTAAGTGAACCTAGAACACCCAAACTTGATATTCCTATCGTTCTTGAGAAGGAAGTTCTTCCTTTGAAAGATAAAACCAATGTCTTTCCTCAAGAAGATTCCCAACCCATCCCTATGGATGTGACTATGCCTATATCTAATAAACTTCCTAAAAGTAGACCTATCCCTCCTCGTCATGATGGACTTGGTCTCCTTCCTAAACCAAATATTCCTCCTTTGTATGGAGTAGTTCCTCCTCCTTCCTCTTATGGAGAAAAGAGACCTTCCTCTTCTCCTATTGTTCAACCTAAGAGACCACAACTTAAACACCCAAGTGATAAGGATGAGAACATTCCTCCTCCTCAATCTTCTCAACTTCCTACTAAGACTAGACGAAATCGTTCTGCACGTGAACACCGACGAAAGCGTCGTCTTAGAGCTCAGGCAGCTGCTTCTCAAACTTTGCAATCCCCAAAAACACCTTCAATAAGCATTATTCCATTTTCTCCTCAACCGACGATTGAGCCGAAATCTCCTAAACATAAGATGCATGATGATCTTGATCCTGTGCGAGTTAAAGATCCTATTTTTATAAATCTTGATGATGATATAGATGAAAATGTTATTCATGATGAAAATGCTACTTCTTCTGTTCATTCTGATAGTGAATATGAACTTGTTGATATTGATAACCATTTATCTAATGAATTTTCTAAAGCACTTATCCTAGCTCCTAGACAAGAACAATGTGGCTTGGAACATGAACATAGCCCTTGTTTGGATCTTGTGATAGCTCCATCTGCTATGTTAGATGTTCCTCCTCTAGCGTGTTCCCTACCTTCCTGAAACATTGATCAGCAAGATCGGGGGGTAGATGACGTGCTAGACTAGTTTCATTAGCATAGCAGATTCTCTTCTCCTCTATTTTGTTACTTCTTCTATATTTTATTCTCATTCTTCTATTTTTTGTCCTTAGTGTTGTCTACTTGAGGACGATGCAAAGCATTGAGATCTCTTGATCTCTCTCATGTTGACTCAAAAGACACATTTGTTCCCTTCTTCTAGGTGACCTTCCTTGATTGGGGAATGAAGAACAATTATGCATACATACATATGATATAAATGAATTATCATACAGCATACTGACCCCGAGGAAAGCGAAGTCACCTTGTGCTTTGTGTTTTGTGTCTATTATCCTTGGGCTTATCTCACACTTGGGGGCTAAATCCTTGTGATAACGTGCTCCTTTCCTTTCTCATTCTTATATGTATCACTACCTTAAAGCAATCACCCCCGGTGAGGCGTGTGCGATCGCTTTAACATAGGGGGGCATACATCCCATTCATATCTTTTCAAGATACTTGAAAATTTCTTGACAAATTTAGCTTTGCCTTGAAAATTTTTGATATCTTTCTTGCATGACTCATAGTGAGGGAACCTTACTACTGACAGTCATGGTTCTCCCTCGTGATCTTCCCTTTTACTTTCTCAATTGAAGTCGTAAGATCCTTAGTCCACTGGGGGCTTGGTGTATCTTGCCTCCTTGACATGGTGAAAGTTTTTCAATGTTGTTTCCTTGTACTTTACCGGAAGTATGAGCGTATGCTTATACTCCTGCTAAAGTGGGGGCTAAATGTAGCGTCCTAAAATTGTGACACTTGCAATTTTGACTGCATTTGGGTCTTCACGATGGCGATGCAACACTAAACTTGAATGGAGACCCCGAAACTTGCTCACGACACCAAAAACTGCATTTTTCCAGCACCCTGGCCTGATCCTCCTTGCACCCCGTTGTCCCGGGAGGTGGGACCAGAGCGCCCAGTGCCCTGGTCCTTTAGGACCAGGGTGCCCAATGCCCTGGTCCCCCAGGACCATGGCGCCCAGCGCCCTGGTCCCTGGCCCTATTTTGGGCCCGGTCTCCTATGGGACTTCGGGCCTTTTTGTTTGCAAATTGGAAAATAACATTTCCTGGTCGGCCTAAGGTCGGGAAAATCAGTCTTTTAACCCTAATTGGCAAGTATATAAACTACATTTCCTCTCCCATTGGAGGAGGTCAAAAAAGAGGAAGGACATATGTGTACAAGACGTGGAAACTCTATTCAAACATTCAAGCATTCAAGCATTCAAGCATTCCTTCAAGCAATTGATCATTCTAAGTCTCCATTCAAGGCTAAGTGTTGCATTCAAGACAAGGATTCAACCATTGAAGAGGAGATCACATACTACAACATACAAACATACAACATACAACAACATCTATACCTTCACATATAAGGATACAAACATCCTTACAACAAGGTATTAGTACTTGTTTTACATTACATTTACAGCATTTCTCATTTCTTGGTTAATTCCAAAACCGGTGTTTGACCTAAAGGCAAACCCCTCATCCCTAACCCCCCAATCGTCTTTGCTTTTCTATGTGTAGGTTGCAGGTACGCGGCTGAAATTGAAGATTTGGAATCCTTGTGCACAGACGAATAGATCCCCCTTCGTTTCGCGGATTTTTCAGAGGACCGTGTGCACGCCGGGCGCCATCGTCCCGTCAACTTTTGCTCAAATTTGCAGGACAGCGCCGTTTCGACATTTTACTGCTAATTCCAGATCCGCAGCTTCATATCATATCCCTAACTCAGTTTATAAGCGAATCTTTCCTACTTTCCATGCATTCCTAGTTCAATCTTTCTATCTACATTTCTTTACAAAAGAGGGTATCCTTGATGTCTTAACCCTTGAAACTCATATAGAATCTAATCTTGCATTGCGTGAGATTGGATCTTGTGGGTTTCAACCCCTCTTTTGAATGTAAAGTCTCTCCTAAGTGAAAACCATCAACCCTAGTGACTCTCCCTTATCTCTCCTCGGAGTTGGGGAGGGGAGAACGACTAGGGTTCGATTTTTCCGCTTTACATAAATGTTTTAAAATTCATGTGTGATGACTTAGAATAGGTCTCATAGGTTGAGAAGACCAAAAAGTGCAAAAGTGCAATGTTGCAAAAAGTTGTCATGACAACTTTTGTTCTGAATTGGTTAGCGATGGAGTTACACCCTAGGATGACTCCACCTGTGGTAAAAACTATAATTACCCTCTCTTGCATAGTTACCAAGGTTGGAGAATGTGTTTTGTAAGTTCAACAATCTGAAACTACTCATTTTCAAACTAGTTGGCAACATTTTGGCTTGATTTTACTCATTTTGTAATTGGAAATGGATTGAGTTTCTCTAGTGTGTTACAGTATTGTTTGTTCCATTTCAAGCTTTGTAGATAGTTTACTTTGGTGTTTTCTTGCTTGGGTTTGTAAACAGCCAGTTTTGGCTTGTATATAGCAGTTTATGTAAGAATGGTTGCCCCATGAATTCCTCACGTGCCGCCATCATGGATGTTTGGGACATGAAGGGAAACCACCTATAAATTGTACATATGCAAGGACAAGTGTTGGAGATGAGTTTCAATGTGATTGTCACCTTTTTCTAGGCGAGTCGAGGAGTAACCCAGCTAGAGGAAATAAGGTGAAATTAAAGTGCTAAGTGCAAGGGTGTATGCCAAACCACCATCTAAGATTTTTGATGGGTCCATGAAGTTGGGATAGAGTTTCCAATGCAAGGAGAATCCTTGACAATGTCATTTGATGCCCAAACCCCAACTTGACCAGTCACTGCCACCTAGAAGGCCTAGAAACCTTTCAAAAACCTCATTTTGGGGTTAGCATATTGTACGGTGGAGTAAGGAGCCAAAACCAAAAAAATCACTTGAGGTTAGGTGAAAAATTGAAGAAAAACCAAACTTGATAGGGGGTCTTTTGAACCATTTTCACTCAAGCCCTAGAAAGCCAGATTTTGGAGGCCTAATAGGGCTAATTCCTTGTAGCCCTTTTATAGGCAAAATATTGAAATCGGTAAGAAAGCTAATGGTTGAAAACCTCAAATGGACCCTAAATACATTAAAAACATGTTAGAAGACACCTCCACACCTCTGCATCAATTCACAATAGTAGGAGGTCAATTTGACAAGTTGAAGCCAAGAAGCCACAATTGAGTACATGGGAAGCATTGTAACTTGGTAGGGTTCCTAGCTAAAACACTTGAAGCAAAAACCTTGGAGTGGTTAAGAAGAAATTCCTAGAAGAGACCTTGAAGGACTTGGAGGTCTAGAGAGAAACTAGGCCTAGTGAGTTGGTGGAACTGAGCAACACCAACTAGGTGAACCCCATCAAATTGGTATCAGAGCCTATAAGATTTGGGCCAGGTGAGTAGATGTCCTCAGTGGAATCTGTAGGAGACAACAACATCATGACCAATGTAGAGTTGGAAAAGAAAGTGGATGAGCAAGAGGAAGAGAATAGACTCCTGAAGGAGAAGTTGCTAGAATTGGAGAGTAAGCTTGGAGAGGTAGAAACCAAGGCAGATGAAGTGTTGGTAAAGGTAGAAGGAGCAGAAGGGAAGGGAAAATAAGTGTCTGAGATAGAAAAAATACCTGAACCTGATCCTATCCTAGAGAAAGAACCTTTCCTGAAGGCATTGAAGGCCTTGAGTGGTAAATCACTGGAAGGATTGCCATTGTTCACTGGTAAGATGGAGGCAAAAGTGGTCTTAGAATGGGTAGAGGGAATGGAGAACCATTTTGAATGTGAAGGCATAACTAAAGCCCAAAGAGTCAAGGTAGCCAAGTCAAGGATGAGAGGAGCTTCTCTCACATGGTGGAAATTTGTGTAAGATGAAAGGAAGAAAATGGGAAAAGCACCCATCTCTTCTTGGAAAGGGATGTTAGTCAAAATCAAAGAAGTCTATCTCCCTGATGACTATGAAGTGAAAATTCATAGGAAGAGGAAAAAATTAAGACAAAAAGACCTTGATGTTAGTAGCTATACGGAGGAGTTTCACAAACTTAGCCTTAGATCTCATGCGGTGGAAGAAGAGAGCCTCAAGGTTGCTAGGTACCTAAATGGTCTATGGTGGAACATCCAAGAAGAAATCAGTCTAATGAGCCCAAAAATAGTCTGTCAAACCTATCAACTTGCCCTTAAGGTGGAGGAAAAACTGAAAAAGAAGACATGACTCAAGCAACAATAGGGGCAGGGGTAGAGGAAAAGATGATAGAGGCCATAGAGGAGGCTTTGGAGGAAGAAGTTTTGAACAAAGAACACAAGGAGAGTCTAAATTCACTAAGCAGCAAGAGAGTGGCACTAATAGAGGAGGATTCAATAGAGGAAGGGGATCTAACAGTGGGTTTAAAGGAAGATCTAGTGGCCAAGGTAGAGGTTCCTCATATTTTGCAACAATGAAGTGTTACCAGTGCAACCAACTTGGTCATCCAGCATATAGGTGTCCAGAGAAGGGATCACCATCACATGGTGGTGAAAGAAGAGTGAGCTATCTTCAAGAAGAGTCTTCAAGCATCAAGACTTTAGAGGTTTCCTTAGAATCAGAGGTAGGTGACAACTTGATGATAAGGAGAACTTTGATCAAAGAACCGGTTAGAGAAGAGCCAAGCCAAAGAAGGTCCTTATTTAGGATCAAATGAAAGATTATGGAAAAAGTTTGTAAAGTAATCATTGATTCGAGGTCAGCAAACAATATTATGTCAGAAAAGGCAGTGAGTAAGCTCAAATTGCAAAGGATACCTCACAACAATCCTTATAGAGTCACTTGGTTGAACAAAGGCCAACATGTCCTAGTTAATGAGCAAGCATGGGTGGATTTTACCATTGGGAGGTATAAGGACAAGGTGTTATGTGATGTCCTGCCCATGGATGCATGCCATATTCTATTGGGATGACCATGGAAATTTGATAGACAAGATATCCATGATGGAGCCAAGAATGCATACTCATTCAAGAAAGATGGAGTCACATTCAAGATTTAGTCTATCCTTGAGGAAGGGGAAAAGAGGGCAGCAGGTCCTAATGTTCTTTTGGTGAAGGTATAGGGTTTGCACTAGTAATGAATCCCAAAGAGGAAGACAAGAAAGAGCAGCCATATTTGCCAATAGAGGTGCAATATTTGTTGAAGAAATTCAAAGGCATAGTAAGTGATGGATAGCCAGCCACCTTACCTCCTAAAAGAACCATAAGCCATCAAATCGACTTCATTCCCAGAGAATCCTTTCCTAACAAGGAAACTTACAAAATGTAGAGATTTCCAAGAAAATCCAAGATCTCTTAGACCAAGGCCTAATTAGGAAGCATTAGCCTTTGTGTTTTCCCTACCGTGTTAGCCCCAAAGAAAGGTGGTACTTGGAGATTGTGTACTGATTCTAGAGCTATAAATAGGATCACCATCAGATATAGGTTCCCTATTCCTAGAATAGAAGACCTCATGTATTGTTTAGGGGAAACCAAGTACTTTACCAAGATTGACCTTAAAAGTGGATACCACCAAATTAGGATTAAGGAGGGTGATGAATGGAAAACTACCTTTAAGACAACAGAGGGTCTTTATGAGTGGCTTGTAATGCCATTAGGTTTGTCCAATGCTCCAAGACCCTTCATGAGATTCATGAATGAGGTGATGAAGGACTTAATACGTAAATTTATGGTGGTATATCTAGATGATATTCTCATTTTTAGTAAGGATAGAGCAGATCATATTAATCATTTGCAAGATGTATTACAAAGATTGTATGATGAAAACCTAACCATGAACTTGGATAAGTGTGAGGTTGTTAAGCAGGAGTTGGTTTACCTTGGGTTTGTGTTGTCTCAAGGAAACCTCAAGATGGATCCCAGCAAGGTTGAAGCCATTGTAAATTGGCCTACTCCTAAGTCAGCAACAAAGGTGAGAAGCTTCCATGGACTAGCTCAGTACTACAAGAAGTTCATTAGGAAATTCAATGATATATGTGCACCAATGTTAGACACCATTAGAGGTGGAATAAAGGAAAAGTTTCAGTGGGGTGAAGAAGCAAACAAAGGTTTTGAAACCTTGAAGGAGAAGATAGCTACTCAACCGGTGCTAGTGTTGCCTAGTTTTGAGAAAATTTTCATAGTGAAATGTGATGCAAGCAATGTTGCAGTAGGTGCTTTCCTAAGCCAAGAAGAAGGACTAGTACCTTTCCATAGTGAGAAGCTAAGTGATGCCAAGAGGAAATAATCCTCTTATGATCTCGAGTTATATGCTTTAGTGCAGGCTTTGAGGAAGTGGAGACACTATCTCCTCCCTAAAGAATTTGTAGTCTATACGAACAACCAAGCATTGAGTTTTCTAAACTCACAAGACAAACTCAGTCATAAACACATGAAATGGGTGGAGTACATGCAGGCCTATGTAATACCCTAAAAATGGTCACCCAAATCATGAGCCCCTAATCTCGACAACATCACCAAGGTCCTAACCAAAGGCAATTAAATCAACCTTGAGCACATTATTAATTCTTCAGTCATCAAATATCACATAGCAAGTGAATTACTCAATATTAATTAAATATTTATTTAATTAATTGAATCATTCCAAGAATATCATTTTTAATCAATAATCCTATTTAATTTATTAAATATCCTAGCATATTTAATTAATTAGTAAATTTGCCATTTAATCATGCAAAAAAAGAATTACTTTATTACAAAAGAGGAATTAATTAAAAAGCAAGAGTTGAATTGAAAATAAAATAAAAGAATTGAATTAAAAGAGAAATCAAACTTGAGATATTATTTCTTTTTCCAAATTTAGAACTTGAAATCAGAAAAGCAATTAATTGAATTATTAATCATTCTCTAAAATTAGAACTCAAAGCTTTTCAGAAAAAGAAGTTCAGTTGCATTGAAAGAATCTTTTCTTGAATAATTCAAAGAATTATCTATTTTTATCACAAACGCATGGAATAATTTAAATCTTATTTCCAATGCAACTTGAACTTCTTATTTAAATGCATTTCAATTAAACTATAATTGGAATCTATCTTAAGGTTAACTGAACCCGATTTCTCAATTATTTTCAATTAATCCTAAATTGAGCTTTTTCATTATCTCTCTTGAGAATTCTCTATAAATTTAGCCTTCAACTCTCATCCAAAACACCCCAAAGATTTTTGAGAACACGCTTGGAGATTATTATTATGCTGATTTTTCTTTGGAGTCATTGAATATATTGTGCTTTTTTAGATTATTTGCATCCATTATTGCTTGCATCCATATTGCTTGAATTCCTTATTGCTTGAATTATTCATCCATCTTGTATCCATTTTAGCTTAATATCATGCTCATATAGATTAAATCCTTCGTCTTGGTGTAGTCTAGTCACTGGTATTGCTTATAAAAATCTAAGAGCAATCTTATACTCGCATCTTTTAGAAGGCAATTGGTTGATTTGTTATGGTTTTATTATTCATGCTTATATCTATCTAACCATACATGTAATGAATTAATTGAAGTGTTGTGCCTGCAGCTATCAGACCTTATTCCACTTTTTCACACACACATCTCTGGCACCCACCATGGGGCAGAAGACTACATTTTTTGGCCTCCAAGACTGACTTTTTTATTTTTGTTATTTTTCAGATTTTTGACTTTTCGGATTTTCGTCTGTACAGTCTCTACATCATCTCGTACAACATTTCCCATAGGCTGAAATAACAAAATGCAGGTGTCATGTGAAATGGAATTCTGTATCATATGAGAAAGAATCTTGTATCGTACGATCTAGTAAACTCTATCATACGGCTCTGTATTTTTTAGGTTAAAAAGGCAAAAAAAGTAAATTTCATGATTTTAGTTTTTTGTTCAAATTGATTATTTTGATGACTGAACCTGGTTGTTTATCTATCTATCTTAGAATTTTTCATAGCCTAATCTATTTTTTGCATAACACGAGTATGCTTGTCGCACAAAGACAACATGACTACTGATTCGTTGTCTTTGCAGGTTACTTGAGAAGAAACAACTAAACTTCATGTATTCTTTAAATTCATTTTTAGGCACCTAACTTGCTATCTGGTTAATGAACAAATCTGTCTTTTTTGTTTTTAGAAAATTTTGAGAGGTAGGAGAGTATGCTCTTGTCTTTTTCTAGACAATCAGAAATCCAGACCCTTGAGGCTTTTTCTTTGTTTGAGATTTGTACATCTTTAGTAGGCTTGCCCTCCCGAGGAGCTTAAAAACTCTTAAAGCCTTTACAGCTGGTGTGAGGGGAACAACCTAAGTGGGAATGGCTAAACGCTAAGTACTCCAACCCACTATAAAATAAACGTGATTTGATGAAAATCAAGTCAACGGCAGTGCTCGGGAATATCTCTCCTATGTACCTTCGGGTATATTAAACCTTGGTTTTCAAGGCTAGGAGACCTCTTAATTGAGTTTATACCTCGACACACCAAACGGACCCCTTACTAGATCCAATTATAATTAGAAGCTACCCAGTTCACCTTCGAAAGGGGGGATAATCTTTTTACATGAGAGATAGTAACTCTCCCAAGATACTTGTCATTTCGTGCCCTCATTAGTGTTTGGAGTTGGATAATACAGCATTGAGAATCCATTGTGTGAGACCCAGTGGTCATATTCTAATTAGCTATTGGGTGTGTACCTAAGTCTACAAGCAAAGGTTTTCTTCTCTCACCAAATTTTGTAGGGCTTGCATGTTGTGATTGGAGTTACTATTCGTACTACGTGTTTTCTGTGTTTTCATCCCTCAAACTAAAATTGGAATACCAAAATTGGAGAAAACAAGAAACAACTTAGTGATCAAAAACTTTGTCTGTGTAAAAACTAGTTCATCCTAAGTCAAAATTATGTCCAAAACTAGTCTATCCTAGTCAAAAATCAGTCCATCTCAAAATTGGTCATACTTGACTATTGAAAAACTCTGAATTTTTGTCTTTGTCCTGTTAACAGTCATACGAATCTGATCATTTATCGTCCTGCTCTATATCCTATGTTGTATGAGTCTAATAATTTGTCGTCTGAGCTCAATCCTCTATCGTACGAAACCCAGTAGTCTGGCATCTGAAGCTAAATCTTGTGTCATACGATACATAATTGCACTAAATCTTTTGTCATCCTAGACATACCCATATGTCGTACGGTACTAGGCAACAACTCGTACGAAACAAAACTGTTGTCATCCTGAAGCTATTAAATTGTCGTCCGGCTTAGGAAATTCTATCGTACGAATCTCTAATTTTGTCAGTACAGAGCAATCAAACTTGCCTAAAAATAGTCTATAGTGAACATAATACTGGTTATCATCATCCTAAGCATAAATAGATCAAGACAGTGCACCTCTGCCATTTGTGTTGCATAATTTGGTCGATCATCTTTCAACTAGTTCAATCAACTACCTATCAAACCTAAGTCACTTAGATAACATCTTATACAGGATAGATCATTCCTGAAACCAGACCAAAATCTTAATCACTACTTTCAAATCAACTTAGATAAACATCTTATATAGGATAGATCTTTCCTAAAACTAGACTAAATCTTAGTTTCTTCTCTCAAACAATACGTTAACCGAACAACTAGCTTTGAAATTGATCTTGACCTCTGCATCACAAACAACTTTAGGTCACACTAATCCATAAAAATGCCTACTCAAACTAGGAGTTCTTGTAAGAAAGAAGCCAAAGGAAAAGGACAACCCTTCACATATCAAGATAATCCATACTACGTGAAGGACCCGCTCACTGATAAACCTTCTTCATCAGGGGTACCAGTTTTTGATGAACCTGAATCTCCCACTATACATGAGACGGAATACAATGGTAAAGACAACCTTAATATTCATGAAACCAATAATGATTCCTCATCAAGTGAAGTTGAAGAAGATGCTGAACCTCCAAAATAAGATATTCGTGACTCTCAAAAGGATAAAGACTTCCAAAAATGATGAAAGTTATCTTGGCTCGAGAAAAGGAAGACTATTTCTTAGAACTAGCAAAACAAGGTGCCAAACTCCCTACTGGATATGATGTTCAGACACTTGTTACTAAAAAGGAAGAATCACCTATACTCATGGTACACAAACAATTACAAGCCTTACAGACGGAGATCACAAAACTGAAAAATAAGGATAAGTCCCCAAAACAATATTCTCTAGAAAAAATATGCCCCTTTTCATTTGACAAAAATCTATACATACCACCATTTCCTTCATGAGTTGAGATCCCAAAATTTGACAAATATAATGGTACCTCATATCCTCAAGATCATGTCAGGGAATTTTGTGCTGCCTGTATGGAGTTCATGCATGATCAAATGTATCTCATGCGCTTTTTTCCAAGGAGTTTGGGAGGACAAGCTATGGAATGGTTCTCAAGTCTACCCAAAGGAATAAAAATATTTGAAGAACTAATCCAACTATTTTTACAACAATACTCATACAACATTCGACATCCTGTGACTATGATTGAGCTTTGCAATAATAAACAGAAAACAGGGGAGCCTTTTCTCACTTTCCTCCAACGTTGGAGAAAGATGTTCTCTAGGTATTCACAACATATCCCATATGCTGAGAAAATGGATATATTTGTCAATAACTTGGTCCCAAAACTGAAATATAGTATACAAATGCAAGTACACCCATCTTTTAACAAAATGGTAGATAATGCCATTTGAATGGAAGATGTGCTCATAAAGAAGAGGGATATCTCACCTTGGAAAGAAACACAACCAGGATCTAGCTCTAAAGAGAAGAACAAGTATTGGAAATTTGGCAAAGACAACAAAAAGAATGTTGTTAATGACGGAGTAGTAGACACTATTAAAACTAACTCAAAGCCCACCATATTCAACTTGGCTAGTGGCACACAAGCACTCAAAGCAGCTGAAGTTGCATCAGAAAATCCTCCAAAGAAAATAAAAGAGTGGTTCAAAGGGAAACCTTGGCTTTCCAAACCTAAGCATGATTTCACTCCGCTCAAAGAATCATATGAATCCGCTTTCAAAACTTTGTTGGCAAACAACCTGATAACGCTACTAAATAATTCTAGGCCGTATGATCTAGAAATCAAACCAAAATGGTGGAGAGAAAATGAATACTATGACTTCCATTGGAATAAAGGTCATAAAACAAACAACTGCATGAAGCTCAAACATGAGATTCAAGATCTCATAGACATTGCTAAAATTATAGTCGAGAATCACCCAACCAATGTTGATCACAAAGCATTTAAGGACCCTTTACCTATTTACGAACAAGGTGATTCTTCAAAGACCAAAGGAGGTGCCAAAGTAAATTATACTTATACCAGCAATGACAATGTCATCAACATGATTGGGCCTTCCCAATCTGAATATTGCAATGTGATTATATTCCAAGATAAACCAAATGAATCACAATATGTAAGAGCTTTGACCTGTTCTCAAAGGAAAGTCACTCTCCAAGGAGCTAGTTCTTCCAACCCAACTCAAGCAACATTGAACCCACCAACCTCATCAAACAAACAAAAATAATCGACCTTGGATAAATTTAAAATGCTAACTTCAACATCATCCTCTGGATATAGCGTTGTGGAACAATTAAAAAAGTCAAATGCTCAAATCTCAATCTTTGAATTGCTAAAACTCTCGTCTTCTCACAAAGAGATCCTAGATAAAGCATTTCTCACCACTAACATTCCAAAGGATTTAGACATTGATCAGTTTCAGTCTATGGTGGGTCATCTAACCTGGCCTCACTATCTGACCTTCTCTAAAGAAGATGAAAACTCTCTAAATCATCCACATAACCAGCCATTGCATATTGAATCCATGATCCATAAACATAGAGTCAAATGTGTTTTGATAGATGGAGGCGTGGGGTTGAATATATGTACTTACAGTCTGCTTACACAACTAGGATTCTCTGAAAATGTCATTGATCCCGCCAAGAAAATAACAATTAAAGCCTATGGTGAAGAAGAAAGGATCTCTAAATGTTTGGTATCATTACCAATCAGAGTGGGACCTATAGAAATAGATGTCCTTTTTCAGGTACTTGATCTTCCTCTATCATACAATATCTTACTGGGCAGGCCGTGGATTCATGAAATGAAGGCAGTTCCATCAACATACCATCAATGCTTAAAATTTCCTTATAATGGAATAGAAGTCAGTATTCCTGTTGATACAAATATCCTCTGTAGTGCATTGACAAAAGGTGCTAATACTTTTGTACCTCATCATAGGGCAGCTTCTACAAATGAAAATCTAGAAGCTCTGATGAAATACTTGGAAAATAAATTGAAGATTACAAATACCAGCATGGATGGATACAAGATAGAACCAGTACTCTCATTAGTTTCTCTCCCTCCATCACCAAAATAGCTAGGAAAACCATCAGAGGCTATGAGAACACATACTTCAACTCTGAATATCAAATATGATGGTATTTTTGTACAATCTTCTCCTTCCCTGGCAGATGAAATAGAAGAGTATGCAGTTCTTAACTAGCTTTTTAAGGAAGATAGTCAAAATGAGGAGTTATGACATTGTGAGATTTCCTCAACCCAATATGGTCTTGGATACAAGATGATTCAATGCATGGGATATTCAGGTACTGGTCCCTTGGGAAAACATCAAGAGGATATCATTGAACCAATTTAGCTACAAACAAAGTCCATAAATGATAAGGCTGGATTGGGGTACAATCCGAAAAAGACATCAGACCAAAAACATGTTTCTAAGTCTAAGTGGCAGAAAAGGATATCAACTTCAACATTACAGGAAACAAACACTCAACAAACTCAAGCAGAGTGTGTAAAAGAGAAAGAGGAATCAACCGTCAAGAAAGAAGAAATAGTCAGTACTCAAGTTCTGATGGTATCAGCTACAATGCTACAAGAAGTAGAAGAAATGAAAAAGGAAGTAGAAAGAATCGGGGAATTGTATACGTCGCTAAAAATTCTAGTTACATACATTGGTAGGAAAAAAGTAGAAGATTCAGAGACTGACTCAAAAGAGTATGAATGGGGTCATCACCACCTCTTAGATACATCTAGTACCGAAACTCCAGAAGAGTCTAGCGGTATCACAGATGATACTCAAGAGCTGATGTGCATAAAACTACAGAAGGAAATACAAGAAATTAGACAAAAGAGACAAGCAAACTATGAACAAGGACTAAAGGAAGGAAGAATAGTAGAAATATTTTCATCTATGTACCCCTCTAATAAAATAGAACAAATCAGGTATAGCACTACACAAGAAGAGTTCGAAGCTAGTGAACAAGAGCCAATTATCAGTCCAGAAGAAGTTGAATGGAGTAGACAACAACAAATCACAGAAATAGTAAGATCATGTCAATAGGTATGTCAAATACAAATGATAAATGAGACAAATCTTGAAGGAACTTGCAGTATTAAAGATGTTGGTGTTGATACCATACATATTCTCACTAAATCACTTGAAGAAGACTCAAAAACTTCATCCGATGACTCTGATGACTCTGACAACAGTCCTATTCAAGACAATATCTACTCAGCATCAAATTCTAAATCATCTGATGCAAACAATGAAAATCTATCTACTGATCTTATCGTTGTCAAACCACGATATGAAGTCCAGTCTAGCGTAGAGAACAATGCTACAAGTATGTCTATTGGATTAGATCAACTAAATATTAATGTGAACTTTAATAATCATGTTCTGACTCTTCCTAGTCTCGAGACACTTACACAAGGTATCGTTCTGGAACTTGACTTTTTGATCTGTAGTTGTGATGACAATACTGTGAACACTCTTGAACCTATCCAACATTTATCCTTACTACATCTAGAACTAATTTTTACAAAACCAGCCCATGAATATACCTACTTTTGCCAATGACTATATGTTAGCCTATTATCTCAATGCAGTTGAACCTATGGACTCTTCCACTAGTGAACAAAGTGAAAACATGACTGAAGCGGATATCAAGTATCTTAGTCACAAAAACAAGAAAAATAAAAATAAAAGATCTGATGGTGAAAACCACATTGTGGTGGTGTGAGAATCTAAAAAAGAGAAAATAAAGTACGTACCTAAGGGTGAAAACCTCTCTGAGGTGCCTGAAGGTGACATACTTGATATACTGCCAAGTCATTTCCAGGAAAGGCCTTCCATATTGATCAAGCCATCTCAACTAGTGAACATTGAGAGTCAAGAGACACCACACATCATTCATGTAGCTCAATCATTATTAGCAGAAGAATTGAAGGATTTCACTCATCTATTCTCAGAAAAGAAAATAAACTTTGCATGGACGTACTCTGATATTCCAGGCCTGGATCTTGATCTCATCATGCACCATCTTTCTATCACACCAGGAGTTAAACCAGTCAAGAAAAAACTCTGTAAGATGCACCCTCATGTGGCACTTCTAGTCAAGGCTGAGCTAGAAAAACTGCTAAAAGCTCAATTCATTAGAGCCATAGACTATGCCGAATGGATTTCAAACATAGTACCAGTGTCAAAGGTAGAAAAATCAATTAGAGTTTGCACAAACTTTAGAGATCTCAACAAAGCTTGTCCGAAGGATGACTTTCCATTACCAAATATTGATATGATAGTCGACATGACTATTGGGTATGAGATGTACTCACTAATGGACAGATTCTCTAGCTATAATCAAATCAAAATAACTCCTAGAGATCAAGAAAAGACAGTTTTCACTTGTGCATGGGGAACCTTTTGCTGGAATGTCATGCCATTTGGGCTAAAGAACGCAGGAGCAACCTATCAAAGAGTAGTCACTACTATTTTTCATGACATGATGCACAAGAATATGGAAGATTATGTTGATGACACTTTAGTGAAGACTATGAAGATATCAACACATATTCAAGAGCTAGGTCCTATACTAGACAGAATGGAAAAGTTCAAACTCTGATTAAATCCAAAAAAGTGTGCATTTGGAGTGACATCTAGTAAACTACTTGGCTACATCATTTCAAACAAGGGAATCAAGGTTGATCTTGAGAAGGTCCAAGCCATAATGGAAATTCCATCTCCGAAGAACATCAGCCAAATGAGAAGTCTACAGGGACGTCTCCAATCTATCAGACGATTCATTTCTCAGCTAGCAGAGAAAGCTCAACCTTTCACAAAAGTATTTAGGAAAGGAGTAATATACAATTAGGATCAGGAATGTGAATAACATCTTCATAAAATCAAAGAGTACCTGTCGAATCCACCAATATTGATGCCACGTATTCAGGGTAAACTATTGATCTTATACATATCAGCAACTGATTCATCACTGGGGGAACTTCTAGCACAACAAGATGAAAATAAAAAGGAATGAGCTATCTATTACATCAGCAGAACATTGGTGTCTTATGAAATGAACTACACTATAATAGAAAAAGCATGATTGGAATTAGTCTTTGCATCACAAAAATTGAGACACTAAATGTTAGCACATTCAGTTAAGCTGGTGGCTAAAATTGATCCGCTCAAATATCTTCTCAGCAAAGCAACACTTACAGGAAGATTGGAGAATTGGGTAATGATCCTTACAGAGTTTGACATTGAATATGTGGAACGCAAAGCCATAAAAGGATAGGTAATTGTTGATCAACTTGCTGAAGCTCCACTTGAAGACACTCAACCACTGCATATAGAGTTTCCAGATGAATCAATAATGAATCTTACTCAATAACCCTATAAGATGTTCTTCGATGGGTCTTTTACTCAAAATGGTTCCAGTGTTGGAATACTATTTATTACTCCTCAGAAGTATTCAATCCCAAAGTCTTATAAGATTATGTTCCCTTGCACAAACAACATTGCAGAATATGAAGCTTTGGTAAATGGGATAAAACTAGCTATTGAATGGAAGGTTGTAGAATTACACATCTATGGAGATTCTCAGCTGATCATAAATCAAATCAATGATACATATCAGACTCGAGATGAGAAACTGATGCCTTATAAGAGAATGGTTGATGATCTTAAGAAGTGTTTTGCTTTTGTATCATTCCAACAGATTCCTAGATCCATAAACAGAGAAGCAGATGTTATGGCCACCTTGGCATCTATACCTGAGTTACAAGAATCCAAATTTTGTTTTGAATTCTTGGTGGAAGAGTTACATTACTTGGCCTATGATTCTCCTGAGACCCAAATAGTTTGTTCTATTATTGGACATGACTCATCCCAATACAGCCACATCTACTCTTATCTACAAGACCAAATTATCCCTGAAAATCTTACCCGTAATGAGAAAAGAAACCTAACCTGAAATGCTTCATGGTATGTTATCATTCCTAACGATCTATTTAGATGAGGTTTGGATGGTACATTGCTTAGGTGTCTAGAAACTGAAGAGTCTAAACATGCATTATCGGAAGTTCATGAAGGTATTTGTGGATCTCATTCGAATGGTCTTACTTTAGCTTGGAAACTACTATGGGTTGGCTACTACTGGTCAGACATGGAGAAAGATGCCATTAAATTTGCTAAGACCTGTGAAAAATGTCAGCTACATGGGAACCTCATACATTCTTCGTTAAGGGATCTCATACCCTTCACTACACATTGGCCTTTTCAGCAATGGGCCTTTGATCTCATTGGTCAGATATATCCTCCATCATCTAACGGACATAAATTCATCATAACTGCCACTGAGTATTTCACTAAGTGGGTAGAAGTGGTTCTGCTCATCAAAGCAACCGGCAAACAAGTAGCTCTCTTCATCCTAAACTATAATGGAGGACAATTCAAGAATAATAATGGAGGAAAGTTCAAGAATAAAGACCTAGATGAGCTTTGTGAGAAATTCAAAATAAAACAACATTGGTTATCAGTATATTATCCTCAAGGTAATGGACAAGTTGAGGCATATAACAAAAACCTACTGACTATCTTGCATAGAATGGTAAACAAATCTGGGAAGAATGGGCATCTGTAGCTCAATCCTGCATTAAGGGCTTATAGAACAAGTATCAGAACACCTACTTGGGCTACAACTTTTTCTTTGGTGTATGGGTCCAAAGCAGTATTACCTATTGAAGTAGAAATACCATCTCTAAGAGTTTCTCTACAAGGTCTTGTTACTGATGAAGATCATAGAATATCTAGATTGCAAGAACTTGAATTATTGGATGAGCGTCGGCAAGTGGCATTTGATGATCTCAAAGTATATCAGAAGAGAATGTCCAGAGGATATAACAAGAAAGTTAGACAAAGAGAATTTCAAGTTGGTGACCTAGTTCTGAGAGAAAGTCCTAAAAATCAGCAGTTTTGAGACAACAAAGGGAAGTTTGAACCCAACTGGATGGGTCCTTAAATCATTACTAAAGTATTCGGCTCTGGTGCCTATCAACTCTCAAACTCGAAAGGAGAACAACTCTGTGAACTGATTAACACCATCCACTTGAAGAAATTCTTCACTTAGCATTCTCTGCTCCAGCAACATGTATAGCTGAAAAAGTTTTGAAAAAAAATCATAAAAATCTTAAAAAGTCCTGAAAAAAGAAAAAGAAAATATAAAGAGAGAAAATGCCCTGGTGAAAACCTGGTAAACATGCACCTTAGTAAAAAAAAATGAATCTCTACCAGGCAGGTGAAAACCTGGTAAACAAGCACCTCTTGTACTCAAGTGCTCCATCTATCAACGCAACGTTGGCATTCCCGCCTTCCCGCATATTTTCTTTTTCTTGTACATATTTTATAGTCACTTTTATGACATCCTTGTCCATTGGAATCCTCATGGCTTGAAACTAATCAATGTCCTAGTCTTAGGGTAATCGACTAAGCAATTTGCATGTCCTAAGAAGTATTAACCAAGTCATCTTTCTGTCAGTGAAACCTAGTCATCCACTCTGAGTCAGTCACCTCTCTCTTGACTATTGAAGATTTTTATCACTGAGTAAACAAGCAAAACAAAATAATGGAAAACAATCACTAAATAGTTTGAGCTATGCATGAAAAGTGTCTTTGGGTGTTGTCTTTTATATTGGTTTTTGATTATTATCCCTCTGAGTAACTCGAGGAAGTCTATCATGACTAAGAGGAGCAAGGATTGGGGGCATAATATTTTCTTTGTTTTCTGCTTGTAGAAATGATCCCAATGATCTGGAAACATCTAAACTAGTTGGGTGTCTATGATAAGAACCTTCACATCAAGGTGAAATCACCTCACATACCTCGACTTTGCTTATTTGAATGCTACAGGGAGGTCCACATCATTTCTTTGTCTGTTTTGAGGGAATTTCTTTATGATGCAATTCTGGTCCCTACAAAATTTGTCCAAGGATATGAACGAAAAAAGGGTCATTGTGGACAAGATAATTAAAATTGCACATTGAAAAGAAAGGAACTCTAATCTACCTGTTATGTTCGTTATGCTCAGTGATGAATCTTAAGCATTTTAAATCCAGTGACTAGGTTTAGGTTGCATTTCATTCTATATTTTGTGAATTTAGAGTGATTTCAGTGTGATAATAATGTTCTCTTAATTTTATAAGAGCTGAAAGCATCATCATTTCTTACGCTAAGTGGTTTGTTCTTAATCATTTCTCTGATCGAGTACTTGTGTTTTGAGATGTTAGTTGCATGCATAAACAAATCATAGATTCATACATTTCATTATTTACTCATTTGCATTCATCTTATTGCATAGAAAAATGAAAAAATTGCATTACTCATTACTCATTTATATTCAATTATGTGCTTGTGAAAAGAAACAAAAATAGACATCCATAATCAATTGCATTACATACATCCATACTAAAAGAAATGCATACATGTAGAATAAAGCATATAAAAAGCATCTCATAAATGAATCAACACAAGTACAATGAAGTCAAATCGATCTCATATATATATATATATATATATATCGTATAAAGTCTCAGAGTACAAAGTGATGTCAAATGACATATACAAACTCCCATCGGAACAAGAATCTTATAGGCTACAAAAAATGGGTGTGTCTACAAAAAAATATCAGAGCTACCAAAAAAGAATACCTAGCTCTCGGCCTCTTCCTCATCGTCGGGTGGAGGAGGAGGAGCCTATTGATCATGATCCAGATGAGGTTCCCAAGCTCCCTCCGACCATGCCATGTAGTGCGAGTACGGGACAACTTGCTGCGCAACTGGAACTACTATGTTGTAAGCTGCAACATAGTACACCGCCCTATTCATCTGGTGAAGAACCTCATGCTGCAAGGAATCACACTCTGCCCTCATAACTACAACCTGACGGTCTCTCTCAGCTATTAGCTTTGCTACCTGACACTCTCTCTCAGCTCTCACCTCTGCTAGCTGTCGGTCTCGCTCTGCCAGCTGAGTCTGAGCCACTATCAACTGTGACTACAGCTTCACTAGACGTGCTCTCATCGACTGTCCCGCATCAGTCGCCTACTCTCTCACAGGCTCTCCACCCCCATCTCCACCTCTAACTCCACCCTTCTCCTCTCACTATTGTCAAACCTCTCTCGGAGCTGCTCTCTCCTCCTCAGCTCCACCCAATCTCACACCTATACTCCCTAGAGATCCACCCTCACCCCTCTGTTGTCCAACCCTAGCTGGAACCCTGTTGCTACTAGCACCAAGATCACCCCTTGCCCACCTCAGAGGCTTGGCTCCCTATCCCTTTGCGGGGGCATCATCCTCAATCTCCTCAATACAAGGAGCCTTCTCAGTTGGACTTGTGAATTTGGGGAATGGATGTTGTTGGAACCAAACCCTATACTAGGGCAATACCCCCTACATCCGCAACATCATCCATGTAATCCCATCTCAAATGCTGTAAACCAGTTAGCTCCTGCATACTCAAGGCATAGGATAACCTCAGTGACCATCCCCACCTCTCCTCATCAGCATATCTCGCGTATGTTGTGTACTCCTGTGAGATCCCCTGAGGCCTACCATACTACCTCATCACTCGAGATACTACAAATCTCTCCACCATAGTCTACGATCTACCAATGAGTGGGCGTGTAACAAAAAGATCCCTATGTACCAGCCGCTAGTCATCACATGGCTCTAAGCCCCTATAAGGTCTCCATACCACTGCTATCAGGTCATCCAGCTACCATCACCAAAAATTGGTCTTGCCTAGATGGGGCTGCGTAACATAACCTACATACCTATATACAATCAGCTGTCCAGGCTCTCTGCTATCATCTATAATTGATCGACAAACTGGGAGGTGCTCCCATGCCCATATCTATAAAATTAAAACACTTGTAGCCATACTCTTACCCTCCCTGTACACAATCTCATGCATCTCGCGATACATGTGGGCTAATATGCAAGAACCCTAGCCAAGCCTCTAAGGTGTCTCAATCAGCCTCTCTAGCATCCTGCCCCGTCCACACTGGAATCCCTCCTATCCTCTATTTGGCATCATAAAACAACTGATAAAACCTGCTAGAAAACAAGCTAGAGGAAACTCCTCAATGTACCTACTCATCATGACGTCCCAACTGATGGAATGTGTCAATATATTAGGATCCTTGAAGACAAGCTTGACCACTTGTAATCCAGGTAGCAGTGCTACATCATAATCTACCTTATCCCTAGTAAAAAAGATACGGAGAATCCTATATACATCCTTGAGAACGATAGTCATCTCCCCAATTGGCAAATGGAAGGTATTATGCTCTAAATGAAATCACTCAACCAATGTTGTGAGCATACCGTCATTCACACAGATATCTGGTAAACCAAGAAGGTGAGTCAAACCACACAAATCAATATGAGCCTGCTCAACCTCTGATAATTGTCAAACTAATTTCATAGTGGGTGGATAAATGCATTTGAAAATCATATGAGGTAATCGAACCTGCAAAAAAAAATTAATTAAACAACAATGAAGCATCAGAAAACATTCCAAAGTAGCCTACAAGAGAAGTAAAACATCACACAAATTCAACTACGTCAATTGCAAAACCAAAATTTCAAGTTTAGACCTTCAAAAATGCTCATTGTTTCCCAAATGACAAAACACAGAAGGGCAATAACTCGTACGAGTTAGGATTGGGCCCCATACAACAAAAGATCCCCATACGACATAAGATTATACTTCGGACGACAAAATGGTCTTTTATGAATGTTGTCGTATGATAGAAGGGTGGGGTTAGAACAACAAAACTAATGGCCTCAAATGAAAAAACAAACTTCAACAGTTTGTCATACAAGACTATCTCGCACGACAAAATGAGAAAGCCAACTTCCAATGTGCCAAAAATTTGAAAATTCAACAAAAAAATTCAAAATTGAGAACATAAAAAGGCTTAAGATTGATCACTTACCACTAACTCGTAGTCCTGAGGTTGATTATGTCATCTCTAGTGCTTGAATCGATGCTCACGGATAGGGACCACCATTTTTCTTCGCAGAAGGCTTTTCAAATTTTCAAACTTGGAAGGTTAAAATGACTTGAAAATGACACTTTTACCCCATATATAGCCAAAACCCTAAGTTTTCCAATTGCTCCGATGGACATGAAAATTGTACCCTTAGCTAATTCGCCCATTCTGATTCCATTTTCGAGATCGAAATCAAAATTTGAGATCATTTTTCTAGTCAATTTCACAATTTGGACCACTTAGCACTTTTTCATCAAAAGCTCATTCTTTCTTCAAATTAAACTCAATTTCTTATGAATCAATGCTGAATCTCAATTTTTATTCTACAAATCAACTTTGCACTCAATTTCTCAATCAACGCAAAAAATTCAAATATTCCTTTGAATCATTTGTGCTTAAATAAATTATCATCACTCAAAATTGCCTATAATCATCATGTACCCTCGTTATCTTTCGATTTTGCTCCCGAGGGGGCATACTCATGACCTTATGACCTCACATCTTCAAAGTTGAGAAAATTTTCAAATCTTCATCAAAAGTGAAGCAAAATATCTTTTTCAACTAAAGAAAATCAATCAAAATCTTATTGCTAAGGGTTATCTCATCTTCATCGCTTCACATCAAGTTGAGATCTCTCGATCATCTGAATCAAATCAATCACTAGGGGCATATCAGTTTCATCGCTTAATATCAAGCTGATGTTTGCCTTCATTTGAATCAATCTCTTAACATTAATCAATTTCATCGCTTCATATCAAGCTGATATTTGCCTTTATCTGAATCAGTCTCTTAACGTTAATCAGTTTCATCACTTTTCATCAAGCTAATTATTTGTTTAAACTCAATCAAAATTTTAAAGAGTATCTTCGATCACACACTCAATTTAAGTAGGTGTTCAGTTTCATCACATCGAATCAAGCTGGACAGTTTATTTTTCATTCATTGTATCTTGATCCATCAAGTTCAAGATTGATTTTATCTTCGCTCACTATGTCTAGTTCAATCAAGTTCTAGATCAGTAAGATCCGTTTCTTGATCAATCAAGTTCAAGTTCGGTATCTTTGCTCTCTATTGTTCCCAAGTTCAATCAAGTTCTAGATTGTTATCGCTTTAATCAGACTTTATTCGGCTTCATCACTTTGAATCAAGCTAAACACCTTGCTCTTCATCTGGTTTGTGATCAATCAAGTTCAGAACTGGCATCTCCTAGACATCAACTATTCTTTCAACCAATGCGATGCTCGCACATTAATTCAAAGAGGGGCAAATGTAATACCCTAAAAATGGTCACCTAAACCATGGGCCCCTAATCTCGACAACATCACCAAGGTCCTAACCAAAGGTAATTAAATCAACCTTGAGCACATTAGTGATTCTTCAATCATCAAATATCACATGGCAAGTGAATTACTCAATATTAATTAAATATTTATTTAATTGATTGAATCATTCCAAGAATATTATTTTTAATCAATAATCCTATTTAATTTATTAAATATCCTAGCAAATTTAATTAATTAATAAATTTGCCATTTAATCATGCAAAAAAGGAATTAATTTATTACAAAATAGGAATTAATTACAAAGCAAGAGTTGAATTGAAAATAAAATAAAAGAATTGAATTAAAAGAGAAATCAAACTTGAGATATTATTTCTTTTTCTAAATTTACAACTTGAAATCAGAAAAGCAATTAATTGAATTATTAATCATTCTCTAAAACTAGAACTCAAAGCTTTTCAGAAAAAGAAGTTTAGTTGCATTGAAAGACTCTTTTATTGAATAATTCAAAGAATTGTCTATTTTTATCACAAACGCATGGAATAATTTAAATCTTATTTCCAATGCAACTTGAACTTCTTATTTAAATGCATTTCCATTAAACTATAATTGGAATCTATCTTAAGGTTAACTGAACCTGATTTCTCAATTATTTTCAGTTAATCCTAAATTGAGCTTTTTCATTATCTCTCTTGATAATTCTCTATAAATTCAACCTTTAGCTCTCATCCAAAATACCCCAAAGATTTTTGAGACCACGCTTGGAGATTATTATTAAGCTGATTTTGCTCTAGAGTCATTGAATATATTGTGCTTTTTTTAGATTATTTGCATCAATTATTGCTTGAATTAGTTATTGCTTGAATTATTCATCCATCTTGCATCCATTTTAGCTTAATATCATGCTCATATAGATTAAATCCTTCATCTTGTTGTAGTCTAGTCACTAGTATTGCTTATAAAAATTTGAGAGCAATCTTATACTCGCATCGTTTAGAAGGCAATTGGTCGATTTGTTATGGTTTAATTATTCATGCTTATATCTATCTAACCATACATGTAATGACTTAATTGAAGTGTTGTGTCTGGAGCTATCAGACCTTATTCCACTTTTTCACACACACAGCCTATACATTCACCATTAAGCACAAGAAAGGGCAGTTAAACTAGGTAGCTGATGCCTTAAGTAGGAGACTTTTGATAGTCCAAGAATTTCAATTGAGAAGCATAGGTGTTGATAGTTTTAAAGATTTGTACCCGGAGGATGAAGACTTCTCAAATGCCTACAAGGTGTGTAAGGAGTATCAAAATCACTTCCATAGGGAGTATTATGATTTTACTTTGCAAAATGGGCTATTGTTTAAAGGTGGGAAGCTTTGTGTTCCTAGAGGATCAATGAGAGAAAATCTCATTCAAGAGAAGCATAATGGCAGCCTTAGTGGACATTTTGGAGTCAATAAGACTCAAGAGCTGGTTCAAAGGTATTGCTATTGGCCAAGGATGAATCTATATGTGAAGAAGTATGTGGAGACTTGCATAGTTTTCCAAAAGGCCAAAGGTACTTCTACAAATATCAGTTTATACCAACCTCTTCCCATACCAAATAGACCTTGGGAATGCATTAGTATGGACTTTGTAGTAGGTTTACCAAGGACAAAGTAGGGATATGAAAACATTTATATCATTGTGGATAGATTTAGCAAAATGGCTCACTTTGTGCCATGCAAGACTACTCATGATGCATGCCAAATAGCTCATTTGTTCTTCAAAGAGGTAGTGAGGATACATGGTTTACCCATGAGCATTGTTTCAGATAGGGACTCAAAGTTCATGAGTCATTTTTGGAAGACACTTTGGCAAAAGCTTGGCACCAACCTCTCTTTTGGATCAGCCTACCATCCTCAAACAAATGGGAAGACCGAAGTGGTGAATAGAAGCTTGGGAAACCTTTTTAAGGTGCCTTACTAAGGAATATGGTCAGACATGGGATCAAGTACTCTCACAAGCTAAATATGCATATAATGACACCATGAATAGGACTACCGGCAAGAGCCCTTTTAAGTGGTCTATGGTATGCACCCAAGAGGTATTTTGGAGTTGAGAGACTTAGGAAGTGTAGCAGTAAGAAGTGGATATGCAGAAGACTTTTCTCAAACAATGAAGGAGGTCCATGAATCAGTCAAGAAAGCATTGATGGAGAATACAAGCAAAGTCAAACAAAAAGTTGATGAAAGAAGGAAGAACCTCCAGTTTCAAGTGGGAGATCTTGTCATGGTGCACCTAAAAAAAGAAAGGCTATAGAAAGGAGTACCCAACAAGTTTCAAATGAGAAAGATAGGTCCATGTGCCATTCTAGCTAAGTATGGATAAAATGCATACAAGGTGGATCTACCTAGTGACATAGGATTGTCACTAGTTTTCAACATAGCAGACTTAGTTGCCTACAAGGGACCAATTCAAGGTTTAGATTGCAGTCACTCAGAGGCATTAGATGATGTGAATAACCTTCAGTTACCAGCTAAACCAAATCTAAAGGCCGAGAAGGTGTTGAGTTCAAGGATCGCTAAGAAGACAAGGCGTCAAGCCTATTGGGAGAGCCTAATCAAATGGCAGGGTATGGATGATGCAAAAGCTACATGGGTGCTTGAGACAAAGTTTAAGAAGCTTGGAATTGATCAGAATCTGATTCCCAAGGAGGTGACATGATTTTCTTTTGTTTGGGAGAATGGTGCAGGAGCACCTAGGACTTAGGCTATCTAGTTTTCTCAATTTTGTCTTCTACAGACCCTAGACAAGTCAGTAGTGAATAAGGACTCTAGAAGGGTCCAAGAGTTAGTTTTTTGAGTCAATTTAGGCCTAGGTTGAGTTCATTCTTCTTAGGTTTGCATTTTTGTGTAAATAGTGGGTTTGAGTAGGTAGTTGACCTTCTTGATGGTCAAAAGTGTCAAAAATTGGTATAGGAATTAGGGAGGGTTAAATTAATCTTAGAAATGTTTTAAAATTCATGTTTGATGACTTATAATAAGTCTCATAGGTTGAGAAGACGAAAAAGTGAAAAAGTGCAAAGTTGCAAAAAGTTGTCATGACAACTTTTGTCCTGAATTGGTTAGCGATGGAGTTAGGGATTGTCCAATGCCCTAGGATGACTCCACATGTGGGAAAAAATATAATTACCCTCTCTTTCATGGTTACCAAGGTTGGAGAATGTGTTTTGTAAGTTCAACAATCTGAAACTACTCATTTTCAGACTAGTTGGCAGCATTTTAGCTTGATTTTACTCATTTTGTAATTGGAAGTGGATTGAATCCATTCATCCAGCAATGGATTCAGATTCTATAGTGTGTTATAGTATTCTTTGTTCCATCTCAAGCTTTGTATATAGTTTACTTTTGTGTTTTCTTGCTTGGGTTTGTAAACAACCAATTTTGGCTTGTATATAGCAGTTTATGTAAGAATGGTTGCCCCATGAATTCCACATGTGTTGTCATCATGGCTTGTTGGGAAATGAAGGGAAACCACTTTTATATTGTACATATGTATGGACAAGTGTTGGAGATGAGTTTCAATGTGACTGTCACCTTGTTCTAGGTGAGTCCAGGAGCAACCTGGCTAGAGGAAATAAGGTGAAATTAAAGTGCTAAGTGCAGGGGTGTATGCCAAACCACCATTTTAAGATTTTGGAGGGGTCCATGAAGTTGGGACAGAGTTTCCAATGCAAGGAGAAGCCTTGAAAAAGTCATTTGATGCCCAAACCCCAACTTGACCAGTCACTGCCACCTAGAAGGCCTAGAAACCTTTCAAAACCCTCGTTTTGGGGTTAGCATATTGTACGGTGGAGTAAGGAGCCAAAACCACAAAAATAAATTGGGGTTAGGTGAAAAATTGAAGAAAAACCAAACTTTCTAGGGGGTCTTTCAAACCGTTTTCACTCAAGCCCTAGAAAACTGGATTTTGGAGGCCTAATAGGGCTAATTCCTTCTAGCCCTTTTCTAGGCAAAATATTGAAATCGGTAAGAAAGCTAATGGTTAAAAACCTCAAATGGACCCTAAATACATTCAAAACATGTTAGAAGACACCTCCACACCTCTGCATCAATTCACAATAGTAGGAGGTCAATTTGACAAGTTGAAGCTAAGAAGCCACAATTGAGTACATGGGAAGCAATGTAACTTGGTAGGGTTCCTAGCTAAAACACTTCAAGAAAAAACCTTGGAGTGGTTAACAAGAAAGACCTAGAATAGAATGAGAATGACTTGGAAGTCTAGAGAGAAATTAGGCCTGGTGAGTTGGTGGAACTGAGCAACACCAACTAGGTGAAGTGTTGAGAAAACTAGGTAAACCCATCACCTTCTTGGGTGATTAATCCTTTTGCTTGTTAGGGACATATTTATGCACTTCTAGAATGGGTGTGTCATGAAATTTTTCTACTAGATGAGTGTCATCCTACACTAGATTTACATCATATCTCTAATCTATCAAAAATTATCTCAAAATTGTTTTAGTCTCCTTAGTCGCCTCATTTATCTTCCCGAGCATAAGCTTATTTACCATTTTCTTAATTCAAAATCTATCATTGGAAAACTTTAATAATCTAATAACTTCATCTTTAGAAATGACTGAGGATAGATTTACTAGTACATACCCCTTTATTCTCTCATCCTCTAAACTTGTTGTATGCCTTCTTGCATCTAAAATGTCATATAGGCTTTTAGAGATCATAGATGAAAGTGATATCAATGTCTTGCTATAGACATCCATATATTCAACACCTACTTCTTCAATTGCCCTCTGATCTTTATCATCAAAGTTTTCATAATATGTAGGCACATTTTTCAAATTTCCATCCTTAAGAATTTCATCGATTAATTATTTCAAAGTCAATGGGGGCACAACTTCAAATTTACCTTCAATTTTACCGGATTTGAGAGCTTCATCTATCTCAGACTTCTGTCTCTTGCTTGCTCTTGATTTTTTGGATGACTCAGTTTTTGCTCTTGTCTTCTTTATTGTTGAACTCCGTTGGATTGTGGCTTCTTCACTACTCTAGCATAGGTGGTTGTCTTTTTCACCTATTTCACTCCTTCATCAGATTTTGTCTCTATGTCCTCAACAGTGGCAACAACATACAATCTTTGGGGTTTCTCCTTCTTCCTCTTCTCCACCCAACTAGTTGATGTTTTTTATTGTGATTTGGATGGAGGAATGGGCTTCAACACATTGGAGGTAGGTGTGGACTGAGACTGTCTTGACTTAGCCTTCTTCAGAGGAGTGGGAATAGGTTTAGACTTCTTGGGCTTCCATATCCTCCTCCTTTAGTATATTTTATTCTCTATCCCTTTGCACAACCTCATTAGATATACCCATTTTCTCTGCTAGCTCCTCTGCCTCCTTCCTTACTTTCCTCTTTCTTGTCCGTCTTGTAAAATTATGCAAATCAAGATCTTTTTCTTTACAGGTACCAAAACTTTCCTCCATATCATCCACTAGTTGACTCAACAATTTTTGAGCATATGAGTCATGTGTGGTAGCATCCACCTCATACCCCATGGGCATGATCTAGACAATTCTTGGCTCAACTGCCTCTATGTGGCATTGGTCCTTATCAACCATAAAGCAGATGGTTTTCTCATATTTCTCAACAATCTCCTTAGGGATCCTTTCCCTACTTTTCATTGTTTCTTGGAATGATTTAAAATATCCTCATAAAGTAGATTTATGTGCAACAGTATCACCTAAACCTTGTAATCCTTTCTTGATTTGAATGGCCACTGGTTTATCATAAGCCTACAAAATCTTTCCAATACTAGGGATTTCATTTAGGAAATACATTGCTAAGAATATAATCAAGGAATTGAATTTGAATGCATATTTCTTGTCTTGCTTAATCTTCTTCGGGATGCTTAATAACTCACTAAGAAGAACTGCACAAAGATCATACCTTTGTCTTCCTTGAGCATCTCATAGGCTATAAATATGGCAGTACCGGATATAGAGTTCTACCTGTTCGATTGATACACTTTATATCCAGTCACCATTGAGGCAAATCTAACATCATGCTCTATAATATCACTGATAGTCATCGAGTGGCTATCATGCTGAGATCTGATAACTTTTTTCATCGTTGTATTCTAAACTTTCCTCAATCTGGGGATCTCACCGGTTGCATTTAAATAGGTAACTGCCTAAATGTCTTGCTTGGTGATCTTATGAGGTTGGTCCAGCCACATGAACTCATCATGGATTTGGCTCAGAATGTATCGGACCCATTTGGGTTCATCAAACACTAGGAAATGAATGAATTGGATGAAACCCTTGTCATGCAATGACTTGAATTTTGACTTCAAATTTCCTATACCATCCATCATATGCTTGGTATAAAGTGAGAGCATATCTGCATTCCCAAGATCTTCAATGTTACACCGGATAAATGCCCTAATGTATTTGTTGTGAAGCACACCATACAGGACAGAGGAAAAAGAACCTTCTGGATCATCTTCGACAGATTTGAATGGGTGCCTCTTGAATGCATCCCTTTCTCTTTCAATGATCTCAACCACCAAGGGAGTCACAACACTAGATGTAGATGTAGATGCCATTTCAACACTAGGGTATGGAAGGATAGGTCACAAATGAAAAATACCTTTTTGAATCACAACTGGATGCTTGAAATCGCTTACTGATCAGTAAAGGCTCGGATTTCGCTACTAAATCTCTTTTTGCTCTGTTGCTTTGCTCTTTTATCTCATTCATATTGTGAGAAATGAATAGTAGAATGCCTTTTTATCCACTAAAAACGTAATTTTAAGTTGTAATAAATGCACAACCCTAAAGACTTTCAGATGCTCTATTTTTATGAATTCACTCACCGCAATTCCTAACTGCCATAAAATATTCCGGATATCATCTGCATAGCTAATCTCCATCATCAACAATCATTCTCAACTAGTTATAGATCTCTAAAATGTGATTTCTAAAGATCTACATAAAAATCTTCCCCCTTAAGGCATTAGACCTTAGTTGTCGAATGAGGTTCCTACACCGGAATCAGGCGTGGAGCTATTCTGCACATTTGAATCTTCTTTTTTAAACCACATCTTCTTATGCTGATCTTTGATCTCTTTCACCTTAGCTTTTCCCTTTTCATATGATTTGTTCTTGTCTACCAAAGAATTATTTCTTCTGTAATATCTTGCAATATGACCAAGTTTGTTGCATGCATGACAAATAACATTTCTCTGCACAGGCCTGAAGTTCGTCTTATTTGGTCTCATCCTGCATTGGCTAGAAATATGGCCAAAGATTCCACAAGCATAGCATCTCTTATTTTAAAAATTGTTCATCATTGTTCTGCACATGTTTGACTTATGACCAAAGTTGTTGCATATGAAGATTTGATCGGTAAAGGTAGGACCATTGTTCATCCTATTATTCATCATCCCATTATTCATCTTACTTTTGCATTGACTTAACATGTGTCTGAATTTATCACAAATAAAACATTTACCATTGAATTTGTAAGCATTAGGTTGTCTTACCAAAGGTTTCTTGTTCTTCTACTGATGATTAATCTGACCAGAATTGGAGGATTATCCTTTGTCAAATCCAAGTCCTTGCATGTCTTTCCCATGTCTCTAACTTTCTAGCATCTCATCCAACTGGGCTAAACTAGCTTTGAATTTTTTTTGGTACTCATTAGTAGTAGTCAACTCATCTATCATAATTATGATCTTCCTTTCAAGTTCTTGTCCATCAATATTTGTTTGCACCAATTCAAGCTTCAACTAATCATTCTCATATGTCAATCTGCAACATTCATCAGATTTGTCCTTCAGTGACTGAGTCAAATTTTCTGCATTCTTCTTTTGGTCTTCAATCTCCTTTGTTAGCTTCATTACAATGGATTGCATCTCATTTTTCAAGACTGCATTCTCCCTAGCCAACTTCTCACATTCATTTGTCTTGTCTTGTAGGGATTGATTATCAATGCTTTGTTCTTCTTTCTCCTTGAGTTTGTCCATCAATTCCTCTCTTTTCTCTACAAGTGCTCACTTGATCTTTCAATGTCTCAATGAAGTCTTCAGCTAGATTTGGATTTCTTTTCAGGAACTTACTTCTTTTCTTGGCTATTAAAAAATGATTACAATGATGAATGAACTGAAGTATACCATCTCACTATGCCAAAATGTAGTTTTGGTTAGGCTCAAATCAACTCTTGCAACTGTTTCATCTCTTTGCTCTATTTTTCTTCTCTATCAAATACCGGAGCACCAAAACCTTCAATTACATTCACAAAAATAGCAAATTCTCTCTTACAGACCTCCCACCCTCATCACTCATAACAAAATGATCAACCAAATCAATCTTATATATCCACACCAACAAAAAGAATCATTTACTAAGTTGGCTTCCAAAAATGCATTACACGCAACATGAAATGTGTATCACAAAGTCAGCTCAACCCATCCACAAATCCAAATGCGGACCAAAATAAGAAGATAATAGGCTTGCCATAACTTGGCCCAATCACTTCAAACATGAAACCGATCACCAAAATCAGCCTATTAAATCCAAAACACACTTTACACAAAGAGGGCTTTGTTCCAACTGAATTACCAGATACCAGAGCTCTAAACTTACACACAATTCAACACCGGATATCAGGATCACAAGATAATTTGTCTCAAACCTTGAATCAACTGACTTGATCATCGCAACTAGAATTACATTACAAAAATCAAGATGTGCACCATGATCTCATGCTCTACCGGTTACTGAGTTCCACCTTCCAAACTTGTGCCTTATGAGCAATATGACTTCCGGTAAGCCAAATTTATGTACATCGAATGTGATTTCTGAATTGAGTTGCTATCAATGACAACCCCTAAACTTCTATCATGTACCAATCTGCACCAGAACAGTATCTCTTGCTAATAGAATACACTCTAGTCTTTAGGCTTACACGTAAAGGAGTGTTTTGGGCATTTTGTGAGCTTTGACTTACCCTCCCCTTTCCTCACAGATAATTCAATTTTGAAGGCTGAGTAGATCATGGACCTGATTGAACAACAACAATGAGAACAAACACTTCCCTAGGTTTTAAGAGTTTTGCCTACAACTAGTGAACTTGAATAATTGTTGCATCCCATAGCTCAACTCCATACTTTGTTCAAGTTAGCTCATAGCGAGCTAGGAGACCTGCCTTTCCATGATATTATCGACCTTGATCAGAGTTATTAGATCCTCAAATCTCATAATCACCCCTCAGAGGAAGATTGGACTCCCTTGTAGTAAGTCCTTGATCAACTATACGCAATGGATGCATAAAGTCTGGTTGGCAAACCATAAATTTTGGGTTTCAACATCCCACAGGAAGGATTATCCCAGAAGTCACCAAGAAACTATGGATTTATTTATCCATGCCACTCTTAGAGCTGGTATCCTTTATTTTTTGCAAACTCTGCACCCCTTTCTTTGCTCTCATTAATTTTGTTCTCAATTCGTACACGCCCACCACATGTTGGCGTGACGCGCATCTTCAAAACCTCCCCTTTTTTCTGTGATAAGTAGCCACAATAAGCTAATGCATGGTGATGATTTTTTTTTCTTTCGTAACACTGGGCCTGCAATTTTGAATGAAGTAAATGCGACACATGGCAACTCCCCGGGGAGTTTCATTTTGCAGCTAAGTCAAAGACCAGGTCTTCCCCTCCTATTTCCATGTGTCTTTCATGTTGATGGCCAGGAGATCCCCTGAGGGTGTTTTCCAGAGAGTGGGGTGTTTTGTTAAGAGATCCAAGTAATTGGGAACGACCGTAAACCCTTTTGATCCGATCAACAACAGTAGTTTTTGGGGACAGTTGTGCTAGATGCCAAAAGTGGCATTTCTCTCTTGCTCCTTGTTCTCATGACTAATGATGCAGATACTAGAAACGCATCATCATGATGCTTTTCTTGTTTTTTCCAGTACCAAGTTGTTATGCCCTCGCACTATAAGAAGTGGAAGGTTTTTCTTTTCAAAGGTTTCAGAACTTATTTTAACAAATATAAAGAAGGTTCTCTAGCTAAGATTTTAGCCTTAAAATCTATTATTATTACCTAAACTAAGATAATCAACTATTCTTGTGGCCTCTTAGATTACTTTATTCAGTGTACTTTGATAGTTTCTTGTGCATCTTCAAATTCTGGCATGACTTTAGTAATATATGCTTAAAATTCTACTGATTAAATCATGTTTTTATACTCTTTATCTAGTAGATGTGTGGTATATGTTTCTTTATGTTGAGGAAAGCTTTATATGTATCTTAATTCATGTTCAGGGCATGCAGATTTTTGAATGGGCCTCAAAATGACATGTATGTGAAGCTCTCTATGCTTTTAGTTTGACAGAAAAACCAATTTAGTGTATCACTTTAGAGTAGGTTTACTTTATGTTTATTTCTTCCCCTTTTCCCCCTAACAAATGAAGAAACGACTTATAAAATCTTGGAGGTTACTTAAAGAAAACTTATAAGTCCCCCATTACAGAGTTTCCCATAAGACTATTTCCCTAAGAGTTTTTTTTAGTGATCAACACCAACCATTAGTAAGAATTTCATCAAGAGAGAATAAACCACCAATAGGAAACATGCCAATATCAAAACAATAATTAGAAGGAGCATAATCCAATTCGTCAGTGGAAAATAGGAAGGAGTGTAATAAAATATCCAATTTAGCCTACACCATATAAGAATCCAGCAAAGGATCCATACAAATAGTAAGTGTAGACACTAAAAATGGTCAACGCTTGTGTCATTACATGTTAACATGTGTATGTTACCTTTTTTCAGGTTTTCACACTTACTAACACTTCCTCTATGTTGCACATTCGATCTTTAGCATTTGTCAATATCATGCCATTCTTAGGCTTTCTCTTACTATTTTTTCCTACTCATTCATTTCAATTTGGATCTTATCAATTTCAATCTCAATTGTCATTTCATGATCATGGTTATCTATCAATGTCATTTAATTGTCATTTTAACCCTAATCAATATCGATTAGCATCAACCTCCATTGATTCCAATCAATTCTCAATGTCCTGTCATCATTCATTATCAATCAATTGTCCTTTACAATCATCAATCATTTATCTTTGTCAATTGTCCTTGTCATTTCAATCATTATGATCGATCTTGAGCATTGATTTAAATCAACCTTAGTTAATTTTTTGATCATTGTATCAATCAATCAATTCAATCATTAAATTCTTATCCTGATCATGTTAATTGTTTATCAATTTAATCCATTTAATGACATCATCTTGACTTATGTCTCTCTCCTAGGGCTAGATAGTTCTTTAATTATTATTCCTTTACTAATATTTCTCTTAGGATATATGAATTTATTCATTTACCCTATGTCTTGTGTCACAATTAAATTATTTATTTAATTGGCTAATTGTCCCATTGTGATTAATTAATAATAAATTATTAATTTCTCCCACCTTTTTTCTCTCCTCATTTCCTCCCCACTTTGTCATAATTTGTCATTCCTAATTTCATGCTTCCCATTTCCTATAATTTCTCCACTAATATGTCTCCGCCAATTTCTCAAATCATAAAGCTATAATTGAGGCCAATTTGTCATAAATCATGAAGCACAAATCTCTCTCCAATTTGTCATGAACTTTTCATAGCAATTTGTCAAAATTTGTCATATCAATTATACCATTTTTGAATCAATTTGCCTCTTTTATTTGCCTTAATTTTCTCATGTCATTTTGGTGATCATTTTCTCTATAAATTGATTTCATTTTTCAATGATTAACAACCACATTTTGAGTATCCTTATGCTGTCAAAATCAACTCGCTATCATTTTGTCTTTCTTTCAATACACTTGTGTTTGTAGGTGAGACCCACATATATTTGAAGCAGAAAGATTAACAATGG
The DNA here is from genome assembly GCF_030272615.1 of Cryptomeria japonica. Taxonomy (NCBI): domain Eukaryota; kingdom Viridiplantae; phylum Streptophyta; class Pinopsida; order Cupressales; family Cupressaceae; genus Cryptomeria; species Cryptomeria japonica. Next base: position 407,473,299 of record NC_081408.1, read on the forward strand.
AATGGAATGGAAGAAGCGCTTTCGTTGGTTTTTATTTTATTTAATTATTTCATTTTTATACTTCTATTGATTGTGATTAGGGTTACTTTTCATGATATTTTTCTTTTGTGATTGGCTTTATGATATCATGATGTTTTTGCCTAATTCTCAAACCACATTTTCTAGTGAACTTCACATGAACACGTACAATCTAATAATTTCATGAGTCTTATGTTTGCATGTAGGTTTTATTTGTGGATTTATTCTTGCATGCGGGTTTTAGGTGCTAATTTTTTATTGCATGCAAGTTTTAGGTGTCGGTTTGTTGTTGTGTGTAGATTCTATTTGTGAATTTATTGTTTCATGAAGGTTTTCTAGAGTCTAAATTATGATCTATGCAAGATTTCTTAACATTAAATTAATCACAAGTTTCATGTAGCCTAATTAGGGGTTAAAATTAATGAAAAAAATTCAATCTTTGATTTAAAATGAACCCTATAATTCTCACATAGCCTTATTAGGGGATTAATGGACAATAATTCCTTGCTTCAATTTGTTAAGTGGATAAAAATGAATTTCATCTAGCCTAATTAGGATTTTAATTTGGTGACAATTTCTCATTTCCTTTTGCAATTTGGTTAAAATGAACCCTACAATCCTCATCTAGTTTAAATAGGGGTGCAAATTGGATAAGATGCAATTAGGTCTATTCCTTTTTGGTCAAGTGGTTTTGTTTACATGAGGAAGTTTTGGTGTTGCTGATTTGTGCAACACCTTGGCATTTATTGGGAAAAGACATATTTGAAACTACTAACACATTTGGATGCAGGACGTTGTCAAATATCAAATATTGAAACAAAGTGTCTTCTTTTTCATTAGATAGAAAACATTTGGATTTGGGCTTTAAAATGTACATTTGTCTTCTTTTTTTGGCATGCTTGTGTATGTGAGTGGACCTACTGCTCCCCTTATCTTTCATGGTCCTAGGTGCACGATAAAAATGTTAGTGACACTCTTTATTAAAGGGCTTGCCTCACGAGAATCCATTAAGGTCGGGTGAGAGGGAAAAACCCAAGTGGTAACAAGGTATTTAGCCAAGCTACTTTTGAGCCACTATATAACAAAAAATATTATGATGAAAGTCATAAAAAACAGTTGTGGATGTGTCATGCCAATGTAAGTCTCCCTCAGTATTCGTGTGATGTGTAATCCACACAGTGATGCATAAAAACCCATAAGGGTTGGGATACATCTTAATTGAGAAAAACACCACACGTATGACCACTTGAATGAATGCCCTTACTATAAGCCAATTGTTATAGAAACCAAAATCCTTCTATTTGCTGGTGCAAGAGGTCGGACCTCTGAAGCCATCCCACACTCTCGTAATCAAATTTGAGATAGAAAATTCCCCTAGATCTTTGGGTCTTTGGGAATTCAAAGTTTGGTGTACCTAATAAGTGAGTGTTGTGGAGGGGGAGCCAGTGTCACCAAACTTCAAAGCTATCCACTCTAAATAAGTGCAGATCGAATTTATTCATAGTGGTAACCCAACAAATATTGTCTTGGCCAACCTAGGATTTGTATTTGAATGTGCTCTTATTTAATGTAAAAATTCAAATAACCCTTCTCTCTTCTGTGTTTGTTGACAAATCAAAAACATCATTTCAAAACAAAGGTCACATTAAAAGAAAAGATTTGAATATCAAGACAAAGTCATAAACAAGAAACCTTGGTCATAAGATTTAAACAAAGATTTCAAAAGCTAAAACTTGTCTCAAAACAATCAAAGATAACATCCAAAGTTCAAAATATCTCAAAAACATGGCTTATGAAATAATTGGACTCCTTTGTTTCAAAATCCATGTCATTTTAGGCAAGTTTTTGCATGGACCAAACTTAGGTCATAGAACATATTCACTTCCTTCATTATAGTCCATTGCAATATCATTATACCCCTTTGCATCTAGGTTTCAAAGTATTTTCCTAAGTCTTGATCATTCATTTCATTCTATTCATTTGTCCTCATTATCTCAAAATTAGCTCTTGCTTAGATTGCATTTTCCATTTTTTTTCCAAATCATTGGTCCTCATACATTCACATTGCATTCCCATTATCATGGCATTGGTTCTAAAGCCTTAGCCTTGTTTTAGATCATATCATATCTTTAGATCATATCATATCCTTAGATCATATTGTTGGGTCTCAAATCAATAGATTGGATAGGTTCTAAGGAAATGCCAACTCCTATGCTCAAACCCTCCAATTGACTTGGTCAACTTATAGAGTGAACCTATTTGGTTACTAACTCTCACTTTAGGCTCTGCAGGACCTAGGTAGGTATACCTACTCACTAGTTGTTCCTTCAACTAATGCTTTTTATAGCAGATTTAGTGGCTTGATCTGACTTCCTCCTATCTCAGAATGGCATAAGCTCCTAGGATGGAGATATAGCAGATGAGTTCAAGATTGTTGTTGTAGAAGCTATTTGATCTTTGTGCTTGAAATATATATATATATATACACTATTGCTAATTTATTCTAGAATTCCTACTCAACTACTCCTGTTACTTTTAATGTGAAAGTGTGAATGGATGAGTTGTATTTTATAGATGGCCAGTGCCTTTCTTTGTTGTTTGGGCTACAGAGTCTTTATATCTCTTTAGGACTTATTGTGTAAACTTATGAGACAATTTTTAAACCCACCCCCTCTCGATGAGTCTGTCAGTTACTATTTCTTATGAGCTCTACTTCAATGTCTATATTGTAAACCGCCTGAATGAATTTAACTCTAACCTTAAGAGACCATCCAAGGAAGAAATACAAGGAACAATTACAATTGCAAGTAAATCTTTTTTATCCAAATCTACAATATGAAACACATAATTTTACTAGAAGAACACAAATAACCTTATCTCCTTTAGATAATATCATAAGCAACTGCCTGCAGAAAAATGCAGTAATCCACAACACATATGCAAAGGAAAAACAACTGATTATATTATATATATTCGCCAAAATTGTACAATGGTAAGTCCAAGGCTATAATCTACTCCTTTCTCTCATTCTTTCCCTCCATGTTACAAAAGTTACCTTATTTATATGAGGGTATACATTGTCACCAAGCGTCATGGCTTTTCAACATATAACTATTAATTAGCACCCTTGTTAACAAACTGGAAGATAAACAAGTTCAGTACTCCTATGTGCTCAATATACTTATCATCTTTATACATCACAATATCACTATTTAATATCCTCGATTAATTCTCTATCTTTTAGGCTTTTCTTCTGCAGTGATAAGTTCCTTTCCCTTTCTGGTCTTACTAGCCTTAGATGATGATTCCATTCTAATTTAAGAAAGAGGTCTGTGTGTAAACAACTTACTTGAAATCATTGAGTTTTATCTGTGAATTCGCCCAATTTCTACTTCCAATTCGTCACCTGTGAATTCCTCAATGTTGTGTCTTTTGATGTTGATCTATTACTTATAACACATTTAATCAGTTAGTAGTGGTGGTTTGGACAACGGTCACCTGGGCACACGTTTGAATTTAATGGTGATGTGACCTTGCCTGAGATTCATTTTTTATTTTCGTGGCAATCAATAACCATTTCGATGAGAATATATCTTTCGATCATTAATTTCTTTAGTCCATCGATCTCTTTGTTTCTATCGACAACACTTTTATTTCGAATATCACTTCGATCAAGTATTTCCTTCATTCATCAAAATATTGTATTTGGTCACTATGGCTATCTCCTCACCGATACCTATCTGATATCTATCAGGTTTTTATTTCAAAGAAACCTTGGGCTTCGGTGACCTCCTTTATTTTTTCACCAAAATACCTCTTCCATCAATATCACTATGCCCCGTCGATGAATGGATCTATTATCTCACCGAAGCCTTTCTTTATCCTCTCTTGTCATCTTCCACCAATAAAGTTGTATCGGCGAAACAACGCATATCGGAGACATGCCTTGTAGCCTCCTCAAAACCTATTTCCTCATCGATGTCTTTTATCGATGTAACTTCTTTTTGTTTGATCGACCTTATTCTTTTGATGAGAATGTTTCTTTTGATGAGTCCCTTTGCACCAATGGTATTCTCTCCTCGAAGACCTTTTCCCGTCGATGAAAACCATCTTCACTTTCCTCGACATCTTTTGTCAATGGAATTACTATCTTCGATGAGTCCTTTCTGAAGTTCATCAGCATTTCCTTTCTTCAATCGCCCTTCTATATCGATGAGACATCGTTGGGTCTCATCGATACTATTTGAATCCAGATATCTTTATACGACACTATTATACCCGCTTGATGACTTGTGGGCTATCATGGTATTAATGAAAATGATGACTTCTTCTAACAATAGGGGGATTTTATGATTTAATTCCATAGATAAACATTCAAATTTGATGCTCAACAAATATCATATCATTAGTTCATATCATATCCTTAGTTCTTATCATTATCCTTGCATTGTCAACAACTTGCATTTAGTCTCTAAAATCAGATTTTTCAAACTTGAAGAATCAAATATTTAGACCATACCCCAAGTTATCGTTAGGATTCTTGACCTTGTTCAATTTTTTTTTATCCTTTTATCAACACTATCATGTAAAACCTAGCTTAGTATCCAAGCAATAGGTGAGACATTGTCATTTCTCCCATCATCATTTTGTCCTTTGTTCTTTTGTCAATTAAGGTTTTGACTTCATTTCTATTTCCAAAGGTTACATCTTTAGGTTTGCATTCCTAAAAGTTTTTTCCAAATATTTAAAAATAACAAAATCATAGGTTGCATTGTCACCCTTTAGGATTGCATCTTGTCATTATTTAGTCTAATTTGCCAAAATCTTCAAAAACATAGGTTGCATTATTGTCCTAAATTGCATCATCATTCTCTAACATTGCACTTAGTTGCATCTAATTATCATCTCAAAACGGTCCAAAAACATAAGTTGCATTCCCATTTTAGGATTGAATTTGTTGAATCCCTCTAGTTGCATCTCATTGCAATCTTAAATCCAAAAATCCTAAAAAAATAGTGTATACACCTAAAAATGGTCTAAAGATAATTAATTAAATAAGCAATTATTTAATTAATCCTCCTTCCCAATTTAATTGAATTCACTAAGCAATTTGATTAAATTTTCCCATTTCATCTACTTATTAATAAATCTAAGGATTTATTAAATAGGTTCATTTCATTTCACCCCTTTAATTAATTAATTCCCTTCATCCAAATTCATTTCTTCTAAATCCCCTAATTAATTAAAACAAATCAAATTATGAGTTGTTGAGATTAATTATCCTTTTCATATTATTTGAATTTCTAAATTCAAATTCTCCTAACTTCTACCACTCCTAAACCTAACCACTCCTAAACCTAACCATTCCTAAACCTAACCCATTCTACCTACCACCATGTCCCCTGTCATCCAACATCTTCTAGAACCTTTGTGACACTTGTCACTAAGTGTTCCCTTTCATCCAACTCCTTTTAGAAGCCTCTTGACACTTGTCACCATAGAGATGATAGATGTTCCCTTTAATCCAACTCCCTTTGCCAATCTCCTCCAATTTAACCATTGATATCTTCAGATCAATCTTGACCGTTGATTCTTGCCACGTCACCCCTAGCCTTGGAAAATCCTATAAATAGACCTCATTTTGGAGCTCAAAGGGTCCCAATTTCATATCATTTTTTGCATATCGATTGATCCCTGATAGTTCTAATACTTAATATAAGTACAGATCCAATAGCCAACAAGATGAGAGGGGGGGGTGAATCATAAAAACTTATTCATCCATAAAAACATCAGATTCAAACTCGGTAACATATATCAGTCATATAATAAAAATTGTCAAGCATGCAAACTCAAAAGCATATGAACAATATAAACCTCATAATACCATATTTAACATGGAAACCCAAATAGGGAAAAACCACTATGGGATTTTGGACCCACTAAGAAATATACTCTTCTAGAGTATGCTCGGTTAAAAGCCAATCCTGTTAAAGATTACAAAACACATTGCTAGATGTGACCCGGTTAAGGGATTTCCCTCAGATCTGTTAGGATCTTCACTTTGTTAGAAGTGACCTTGTCAAAGGATTTCAAACACTCATTTAGAATGTCACCTTGTTAGAGGATTTACATATAAGACTGTTAAGTCCACTCGGTTAAGAGATTTCCTGTCACTTTCACAAAATAACAGTAATACAATCTATCTACAACTTCACATCTAAAATGCTAAAGCAGATTCTTATTTGTTCAATACAATCTAGACATAGAACTAATCTTGTCTATCTATTGGACATCAATACTCTGTTATTCTAATAGGTCTTCAAGCTTCTGTGCTTGGTAATCACTATGTAGCATCCCTGTGCATACACTTGCCCACATATATTGTTTATCAACAGTTCCTTATTTATAAACAATCTTCTAACCACTTAATCTCCTTGATCACATTTCCCATGATCAATCATAGCCATCAGATCTTCAATCTTGTCCAGGTTCATTGTATCTTTCAATCTAAAAACATTTTACCCCACCTCAGAACTTGCACAATCATCTTGGAACTTGTGTTAGGGTAATGCGGTTCAATCTAAGTTGTAGATCTTCTTGTCGACTTTCCATTGCCTTAGATTCATTAACAAACTTTTTCTATGGCTTGCCAATCATTGATCCGCTCCAGCTCATCAACATCTTTCATTAAATATCACATGTAAACATTTAATGCATTTTGTTATAGCTTAGTTACAACTCGGTGAATACTAAACTTTACTCGATAGACATTCTGTCTTTATTAACCGACTGTGATAACCTTAGGGTTTACCGACTAGGTTCCTTAGGGTTTATCGACTAGGTTCTTTGCTTGATAACATAGTATAGTATTAACCTTTACATTTTACAACATATGTATGATGTTAGAACAATCTAAACATCATGATCTCATCATTGTCTGACTCGGTAATAGTTGCCCATTGAATACCTTATTCATCCCCTTATTCATCATATTCTTTCTGTGTCTTTTACCGACATCTTTATACTCTTCAAATCATACTTCTCAAGATATGGCAACATCATACTGAATTAGAAAATCAATTTATTGACATCAATGACAAAATAATAATATCAAGACAGTAAACATCCTTAATCAGTTATATCCATTATCATCAACAACCTTCTCAATATCCTTATTGAAATGCCAACAATCTCCCATTGTCTGTTATAATGCCAAATGCCAACAATCTCCCCCTTTGGAATTGATGGCAAAACCAATTGATTTGACCTTTAAGAATTCGGATTGCTGTGATTTTGAAATGTTGAAATGCTCTCCCCCATATATCAGACTTCTCTTCTATTTTCAATCTGTAATATTTTCTCAGTTTTCTCCCCCTCGGTAGGTCTTCTCCTTCTTGGTCTTCTCCTTGGTCTTCTCCTTGGTCTTAGGTCTTCTCCTTGGTCTTCTCCCCCTTTGACAACAATGCCAAAAAGAATAGAACTAAAACATAATTTCTTGCTGTAAGAAGTTATTTCATGTTGTTGTGTATCAACTGAGTCTCGGTCAAAGCATTTGTTTACAATTCTTTATCATTTTCTGTATTATCTCAGTATTATTTCCAGTACACTTTTAGAAAAACATTCTAAAGTGTATCACTCCAGCATCAGCTCCGTAAAAGATATTCAATAGAGTCATCAAAGTGATGCGTTCACCGATCTCGGTCAGTGAGTAGACGATAGGGGTAGGACCCCTAACTTACTTCTGAGATATTCAAAAGTGTCCTTTGGTAGTGGCTTGGTGAACATATCAGCTATTTGTTCCTTTGTGTTAACATATTCCAACACCACTTTCTTCTCTTGAACTTCTTCTCTAAGATAATGATATTTGATAGAGATGTGCTTTGTCTTAGAGTGCATAACAAGATTCTTTGAAATGTTAATGGCACTAGTATTGTCATAGAATATAGTTACTAGCTCGGTAACTTTCTCATTTATTCCTTCCAACAGTTTGATCCATGCTATGTTGGTACAATTCAGTGCTGCAGCAACATATTCAACTTCGGTTGTTGACTGAGAAACACATCCTTGTTTCTTGCTAAGCCAACTCACTAGTCTTTCTCCTAAGAAGAAAGCTCCTCCACTTGTGCTTTTTCTATCATCAATGTTGCCTGCCCAATCAGCATCAGTATAAAATTTTAAATCAAAATTATTTCCTTTCTGATATACTAAGCCATAATATTCAGTGCCTTTCAAGTATCTGAAAATTCTTTTGATTGTTGTCATGTGTATTTCTTTAGGATCTATAGAGAATCTTGCAACAATACCTACTGCATGTGCTATATCTGGCCTATTGTGAACAACATATTGTAGTTTTCCAATCATGGATCGGTAGAGTGTCTCATCAACAGATGCAGATTCATCATTCTTTGATAGTTTGCAGTTTGTAGTCATAGGAGTACTTACTGGCTTTGAATCCTCCATTCCAAACTTCTTCAAGAATTCCTTTATGTATTTGGATTGAGTAATGAAAATTTCATTTTTCATTTGCAGTATCTGTAAGCCTATAAAATACTTTATCTCACCAATTAATGACATCTCAAATTCTTTGCTCATTTCATTTCCAAAGTTCTTGCATAAAGAGTCATTTCCAAAAAATATAGTATCATCGACAAATATGGCTGAGATTAGTATTCCATTTTCATCATTCTTCATGTACATGTTGTTGTTCTCACTTGTCCTTTTAAAACCAATCTTAATCAAATAAGAGTGCAATCTTTCATAACATGCTCTAAGTGCTTGTTTCAGACCATATAAAGCTTTGTTCAATTTACATACCTAATCTTTATTATTGTCTTCAACAAATCTTTTAGGTTGTTCAATGAAAACTTCTTCTTCTAATATTCCATTCAGAAATGGAGATTTGACATCCATTTGATATACCTTGAAGTTCTTGAAAGCAACATATGCCAACAATGTTCTAACTCCTTCAAGTCTAGCAACAGGTGCAAAAGTCTCACCATAATCAATTCCTTCTTCTTGGGCATAACCTTTGCAAACCAATCTTGCTTTGTTCTGAATGACCTCACCTTTCTCATTTAGCTTGTTTCTGAAGATCCACTTTGTACCAATTACATTTTTGTCCTTCGGTCTTGGGACCAATGTCCATGTGTCATTCTTCTTGATTTGATCAATCTCTTCAGTCATAGCATTTATCCAATCTTCATTGTTGAATGCCTCTTTCACTATTCTTGGTTCAAATTCATATATCAAACATGTGTTCTGTCTCAGTTTGTTCCTTGTCATCACTGGATCATCCTTATCTCCTATAATCTGACTTGGTGCATGGTGTCTTCTGACATATTTGGCTAATATAGGCTCGGTAGGCTCTATATGATACTCTTCATCACTCGGTAACTGGATATCTTCCTCATTTCCTTCAATAGTTATCTCGGTAGGACTTCTCGGTTGCACATAGACAAATTCATCATAGTCTTTTGGTTCTTTGGAATTCTTGTCATCAGTTCTTTCTACAAATTCATCAATTTTCACATTTGCACTTTCTACTATTTTGTTAGATGATTTGATCAGACATTTAAATGCTTTACTTTTAGAAGAATAACCAAGAAATGTTCCTTCTTCACTTTTCTGATCAAACTTTCCATTTCTATCATCTTTATGAACATAGCATTTGCTTCCAAAGATCTTAAAATAACTTACATTAGGTTTCTTGCCATATTAGATTTCATAAGGTGTCTTCAAAGTACCTTTCTTCAATTGAACTCGATTCAAGGTGTAAATAGCTGTGCTTATTGCTTCTCTCCAAAATGTTTGTGGAACCTTCTTCTCAATCATCAGTGTTCTAGCACAATCCACAATAGATCAGTTTCTTCTTTCAACTATTCCATTCTTCTATGGAGTTCTTGGTGCAGAGACTTGTCTTTTAATACCATTATCATTACAAAATAGGTTGAAATCATCAGATGTGAACTCTCCTCCTTTATCTGATCTAAGACATTTCAGTTGTCTTCCTGTTTCATTTTCAACTCTAGCCTTGTACCACTTAAACATTTGAAAAGCTTCTAATTTTTCTTTTAAAAACATTACTGACATCATCCTTGAATAATCATCCACAAATAATATGAAATACTTATCACCATAATAACTTTGAACTTTCATAGCACCACAAAGATCAGTGTGCACAAGATCTAAATTTCCCTTAGAAGTGTAGGACTTACTTGTAAAGCTGGATCTTGTCATCTTACCCATTTGGCATCCTCGGCACATAGCATTCTCAGGTTTTTCAAGACTCGGTAGACCTCTTACTCTATGCTTCTTACTTATCTTGATCAGATTATCAAAATTAAAATGACAAAACCTTTTATGCCATAACCAAGTATTATCAATCTTTGCATGCAAACACTTGTTGTGAGTAGAGTCAAGGTGAAATGTATTACCTTTTGTTTGTGTCCCGGTAGTAGCTAACTTTCCATTTTTGTCATGAACTTTGACAATTCCTTTTTGAAATTCTATTCGGTAACCTGTGTTGTTTAGCTGTGCTACACTTAACAAATTATATTTCAAACCTTCAACCCAATAAACATCATTGCATCTTGCTTTATCAAGAAGTGTTATGGATCCTTTACCTCTTACCGGACATGGTGCATCATTACCAAATCTAACATAGCCTCCATCATAATCTTCTAACATAACAAACTTGTGTTTATCTCCTATCATATGATGTGAGCATCCACTATCTATAATCCAAGAATCATTAGTGTTTATGTGAGATATTAGGGCTTTTTCTTCATACCTTTCTTCATCTGATCCATCCTTGATAGCCACATAAACAACTTCCTCTGTATCAGTCTCATCTGATTTATCATCTTCAGATTCCTTATCAGTAATTAAGCATGTCTTTCTATCTCTTCTTCTGAAGTCTCGGTGACCTCTGTAATGATTATCTTTCTATCTGTCTTCTCGGTAATTTCTCTTTTCAATGAAATCTTTTTCAGGATAGTTAGAATCCATATGTCCAATCTTATCACAATTGAAACATTTCAAAGGTAGTTTTCCTTTATACTTACCTTTGCCTCTTGGTAACCTTTTGGCCAATAGTGCTTCAAATTCTTCTTGCTTTTTGATTTCTTCATACAGTTTATGTACCTCCTCCATGTTCTTCCGAAATCTTTCACTTGCTCCACTGTGATCTCCTTCAGAGTACTTATACATTCTCTCATTGTAATCATTAGATTCATTCAGATGAAAAGAACTAAATACATATTCAACTTTATTTACCGATGACCCACTGTTATCAAAGTTACTTAACTCAAATGCATGTAGCTTACCAATAGTAGCATCCAAGGAAACTGGCATATTAGGTACAGACCTCAATTCATTGATTGCAGAGACTCGGATTGCATAGGCAGGTAGAAGGGTTCTTAACAACTTACTTGTCACATCCTTTTCTTCAATAGTTCCTCCTGCTCCTTTGATTTGATTTACAATCTCCTTTAGTCTTGTACTGTACTGGGTTATGTTCTCACCTTCATTCATCCTCATAGATTCAAGTTGTCCTCTTAGACTATCAACTTTTGCTCTTTGAACATGTTCATCTCCTCCATATATAGATATGAGCTTAGTCCACATTGCCTTTGCATCATTGCAGCCTTCTAGATCAATAAACTCAGAATCGGTCAATGCAAATGTTATTTCAATCATTGCTTGAATGTGTTCTTGCTTTGCCTTTATCTCTTCCATAGTCAATGGATAGGTGCTCGGTGCAACAAAATCATTCTCCAGATAGTATAAAGCATATTCTCCAACTCTTAATAGATGTAGCTTCACCCTTTTCTGCCATGTAGAGAAACTTGACTTATTCAGCTTAGGTGCATCCCTCTTATACATCTTTGGATATTTAACTCAAGTGCCTTTAAACTTTCCTTTCGGAGTCCAATGCTCTGATACCAATTGATAGTTCTGATACTTAATATAAGTACAGATCCAATAGCCAACAAGATGAGAGGGGGGGTGAATCATACAAACTTATTCATCCATAAAAACATCAGATTCAACCTCAGTAACATATATTAGTCATATAATAAAAACTGTCAAACATGCAAACTCAAAAGCATATGAACAATATAAACCTCATAACACCAGATTTAACGTGGAAACCCAAATAGGGAAAAACCATTGTGGGATTTTGGACCCACTAAGAAATATACTCTTCTAGAGTATGCTTGGTTAAAAGCCAATCCTGTTAAAGATTACAAAACACATTGCTAGATGTGACCCAGTTAAGGGATTTCCCTCAAATATGTTAGGATCTTCACTTTGTTAGAAGTGACCTTATCAAAGGATTTCAAACACTCATTTAGAATGACACCTTGTTAGAGGATTTACATATAAGACTATTAAGTCCACTCGGTTAAGAGATTTCCTGTCACTTTCACAAAATAACAGTAATACAATCTATCTGCAACTTCACATCTAAAATGCTAAAGCAGATTCTTATTTGTTCAATACAATCTAGACATAGAACTAATCTTGTCTATCTGCTGGGCATCAATACTCTATTATTCTAACAGGTCTTCAAGCTTCTATGCTCGGTAATCACTATATAGCATCCCTATGCATACACTTGCCCGCATATATTGTTTATCAACAGTTCCTTATTTATAAACAATCTTCTAACCACTTAATCTCCTTGATCACATTTCCCATGATCAATCATAGCCATCAGATCTTCAATATTGTCCAGGTTCATTGTATCTTTCAATCTGAAAATGTTTTACCCCACCTCGGAACTTGCACAATCATCTTGGAACTTGTGTTAGGGTAATGCGGTTCAATCTGAGCTGTAGATCTTCTTGCCGACTTTCCATTGCCTTAGATTCGTTAACAAACTTTTTCTACGGCTTGCCAATCATTGATCCGCTCCAGCTCATCAGCATCTTTCATTAAATATCACATGTAAACATTTAATGCATTCTATTATAGATTGGTTACAACTTGGTGAATACTAAACTTTACTCGGTAGACATTCTGTCTTTATTAACCGACTACAATAACCTTAGGGTTTAACGACTATGTTCCTTAGGATTTACCGACTAGGTTTTTTTCTTGATAACATATTATAGTGTTAACCTTTACATTTTACAACATATGTATGATGTTAGAACAATCTAAACATCATGATCTTATCATTGTCTAACTTGGTAATAGTTGCCCATTGAATACCTTATTCATCCCCTTATTCATCATATTCTTTCTGTGTCTTTTACCGACATCTTTATACTCTTCAAATCATACTTCTCAAGATATGGCAACATCATACTGAATTAGAAAATCAATTTCTTGACATCAATGACATAATAATAATATCAAGACAGTAAACATCCTTAATCAGTTATATCCATAATCATCAACAACCTTCTCAATATCCTTATTGAAATGCCAACAATCTCCCATTGTCTGTTATAATGCCAAATGCCAACAGATCCCATCTCATTTTCATCTTATGCATTGTTATTATAGGCATCTAGCTTATAGTTTATCAATTTTTACAATATTATCATGCTTAATTTTAGGTTAAATATTAGCTTAATTTGCTTATCATGTAGCTTAATCATGCTATTCTTGCTAGATCATACATTTTTAGCATTCAAATCCTCCATCTAAGTGTAGTCAAGTCACTGGAGTATGCATAATCAAATCTGAGAGCATTTTTCATACTCGCATTTACTAGGAGGCAATAAGTCGATTAGCTATGGTTTTGTCTTTCATTGTTTCAATTTACTAACCATTGCTTGTAATGATTTATTGAGTGCATTGTGTTTGCAGGTACAGGTACACTTCATAGAGAACGACATTTTGGTGCCCACCGTGGGGCAGAAATCATCATTTTTGGCCTCTCAAGCTTTAGCAAACTTCATCTCTGTCGGATCAGAATTAGAATGTCATACAAGTTGATTTTCCAACTCGTACGAACTACCTTTTAGCCCAGGATGACACTTTATCCTGGCTCGTACTAGGTATAATTCTGACTCGTATGAGCTTTTACATTGAAAATTGTTTATTCGTTCTAGCTCATTCATGTGTCGTCTGAGTTGATTTTCACTATCATACTAGAGCTAATTTTGTTTTGTATGAATTTCTGGCTTCAAAATCTTATGTCGTACGAGTCTACTTTTACTCCTTTGTGAAATCTAAAGTTTTGTTGTACTAATTGGAAAAGCATGTCGTACGAGTCTTTGGTTCTCTATGTTTTTCTATAAACTGCAAATAAGAATTTTCAAATTTGTCTATACATTGGTAATTTGTGTTTTTGAAGACCTTCTGGTCATTTTTAGCCCTTGAAAGCGCCGCATAGCTAGCATATGCTCTTTCAAAATCTCATCTACAAGTCTTGGAGACCTTTCCAATGACTTAAATGATTCGTAATTTCGAGTCTCGGCAAGAAAGTTATGCCTATTTGAAGTTAGGATAAAATTTCATATAGTTTTTTCTGAAAAATTTCATAGTTCGGATCACTAATGCTAATCTTGTTATGTCTATGAGATGTTTGCAGCCTAACTCTTTTCTGCAGGACGCTTGTCAAAGATAAATTCAAAACACAATCATGACTACTAATGGATCTATTTTGCAGGTTGCCTAAGGATTCATCAAAAACTTTGTGTATTTTTTAAGATTTTTAGGCACACTTCAATTTGGGCTTAAAGAAATGAACTATCATGTCTTGTGTGTCTTTGATGATAGGAGAGTATGCTCTCACCTTTCTTAGGTGATCAGAAAGCTAGACTCATCCTTTTAATTGCATTAGTGCATCTCTTTAGCAGGCTTTCCCTCCCGAGGAGTTATTAACTCTTAGCCCTTAAGGCCGGTGAGAGGGGAACGACCTAAGTGGGAATGGCTAACACCAAGTAATCCAACCCACTATAAAATAAATGTGTTTTTGATGAAAATAAAAGCAATGACAGTGCTCAGGAATAGCTCTCCTTCGTACCTTTGGGTATATCAAACCTTGGTTTTCAAGGTTGGGAGACCTCTTAATTGAGTTTATACCCCAACGCGTCGAACGGATCCCTTACTAGTGTTGATTAAAATAGAAGCTACCCGATTCACCTCCGAAAGGGTGATAATCTTTGTGTGAGAGAGATAGTAACTCTCCCAAGACACTTTACATATCGTTCCCCCATTAGCGTTTGGAGTCAGATAATACGACGTTGAGAATCCATTGCGTGAGACTCAGCGGCCATATTTTGATTAGCTATTGGGTTTGTACCTAAGTCAGCAAGCAAAGGTTTTCATTCTCAGCCAACTTCCTTAGGGTTTAGCTTGATTGAGAGTCATGTATCACATCACGTGTTTGCTATGTATTCATTCCTAAATTGAAAAACCAAATACTTAAAACTAGAAAACATTAGCAAAACATCATCAGAATTCAAAGATCAAAATCAGCAAAACAAACACTTTTTACACCTATTAAAATACCTGTCGTACGAGTCAAGATATTTTGTCGTACAAATCAAGATATTATGTTGTACTTCTTGATCTTTTGTCGTACGAGTCAAGGTTATATGTTGTACGAAACACTGCTTTACACATGAAGTCACTAGTCTGTCATTATGTTTTGTATCTCTTGTCATTCTATGCTGCATAATCTGTCATATGAAACTCTGCATCTGTCAGTCCAAAGCTGTGTCCTGCATGCCTGTTTCAGATTTATCATTTCTGCCTGATCAATTTGCAGTAAGCATAAACACCAATTATCTATCAATCTATGCTTAGATTGTCTCCTTGGTTTTCTTGGTCAAGTATCATCTGTCAAAATCAGACTCTAGAAGATAAACACCCCAAGATTTTCAAAGTGCTCACCCCCAACAAGTTTAAGATCTAAACATCTCAAAGTGCATTATCACCCCCTTTGGTAAACTGATCAATCAAACATAGTTTCTCATCAGGATCAATCATCCTTTATCATGAAACTGATATGTTTGGTCACGATAGCCTTGTCCCACATCGTAGGATAGATCGTTCCTACTGAACTTGGTTCTTATCAAATCATCATCATTGTACTCTTAAAACGAAGATCAAAAAACTTGCAAACTTTTAAACACTTGAACTCTCTTTTAATGTCATATCACTCTATTTCCTTGAAATTGACCATTGATCACTTACCTAAAACAACCTTTTGGACAATCGAATCCTAAGCAAAATAACACACGTGTATGCCCGTTCTAACTAGAGCTCAAAGAAGAAGGATCGCAGAGACTGAAATTGAAACATTAAAAACATTCGAAGAGCATATAACCATGGAACATGAAGATGAAATACAAGTTGAAGGAGAAATAACAGAACAAAACATCAGAGACATCAAGAAAGATCCCCAATTAGACAAATTTATGTAGAGATTATTGGAGGAAGAAAAAGAAAAATACTTTCTAATGTTAGCCAAATCTGGTGCTACACTTCCCCAAGATTTTGATGTGAATAAATTAACACAAAAGAAAAGTGACCCTCCTCCAAATAACGAACAATATGAGGACATCTTTGATCTCTACATGAATGACACATCAATTCCCAATACCACTGGGACCAATGAAGAAACTGGCATACTTAGAAGAGATGAAGTAGAAATCCGGAATAATATTCAATTCAATGAGGATACAAGAAGAGCTAGAGATGAAAGTAGAAGAGATCTCATCATGACTCTCACACAACAACTACAAGCAATGCAAACACAAATCCAAGAGATGCAAAGAGGAAATGTTAGACGATACTCACTTCAAGAAATTTGTCCTTATCCTTTCGATAGAAATCTAAACATGATACCATTTCCTATAGGTTTTGAAACCCCGAGATACGAAAAATATGATGGAAGCACTAACCCTCAAGATCATATAAGAGAATTTTGCACAATGAGTATGGAGTTTGCACATGAGGATACCTACTTAATGAGACTATTTCCAAAAAGATTAACTGGATTAGCTATGGAATGGTTCTCCAAACTTACACCTGGAATCAGATCATTTTCAGAGTTGGTGGATAAGTTTGTTTCACAATACTCCTATAACATACAACATGAAGTAACCATGCTAGACCTATGTAACACTAAACAAAAGATTGGAGAACCCTTCATGATGTTCTTACAACAATGGAGATGCCTAGCATCGCGGTATCCTCGTACATTGCCAAAGTATGAAAAAATGGACATATTCATTGACAACTTAAATGATTAAATGAGTTATTACTTTAAAATGCAAGGAAATCAAAACTTTGGAAAAATGGTTGATAATGGGATCAGAATGGAGGAAGCTATGATAAAGAAAGGTGAGTTGAAAATATACAAAGGAGGAGTCCATCCACCTAACAACAATAATAACAACAATCACAATGATAAACCAAAGTTTTGGAATAGAAATTGAAATGTCGTCAATGATGGAATAGTAAATAACAACAATGTGAAACCAAAACAACCGATTTTCAATTTATCTACTCACTCAGCAGCAACACAACAAAACAACAATTAACAAAGACCAACTATCAAAACTTTCTTTCGAAGACAATTCACAAACATTGGTGAACCCCTTGGATCAATACTAAAAACACTTCTCGCAAATAAATAGATCACTTTACCAAAAGAAAGGAACTATGAACCTCAAATCAAACCACCTTGGTGGAATGATAATCAGTATTGCAATTTCCATCAAAACAAAGGACATCTCACAGATAATTGTCAAAAGTTGAAACATGTCATACAAGACTTAATTGATAATGGTGTAATAACTGTGGATGGACATACAAAAAATGAATCTCATACCGCCTTTAAAACTCCACTTCCAAACTATGAGAAAGGTGAGTCATCAACAACAAATAATGGTAAGGGTAAAGCAAAGGTAAACTACATGCATACATATGACAATGTGGTGAATGTGATTGTAGTTAAAGAAAAACAAAATCAAGAACATGCTCAGGCTATCAAAAGAAGCAAAGCCAAAGTTGTTTTGTCGGGTCCTACAACAAACACATCATCCACTACAACAAAACAATACAATCTAGTGGAACAATTGCAGAAAACACCTGCCCAAATATCAATGTTGGAACTTTTAAAACTTTCACCTGCACACAAGGAGATTCTTGAATGAGCATTAGTAGATAAAACCGTATCCAAAGATCTTGATATTGATCAATTCCAAACCATGGTGGGACACCTCAAAACCCCTCATTGCTTATCATTCACTGACAAAGATGACATGTCTTTGCAACACCCTCACAATGCTCCCTTACATATTGAAGTCCTTATTCACAAAACGCGAGTCAAGCGTGTTCTAATAGATGGTGGAGCTGGCCTAAATATTTGTTCATTGAGTCTTGTTTGTGCCTTAGGATATTCAGAAGATGCAGTTGATGTATGGAAAAGGATCACTATAAAAGCCTATGATGAAGAAGAACGTTCCTCCAAAGGAATTGTGATACTACCAATCAGAGTGGGACCTCTACAAAAAGACACAGCATGCCAATTTCTAGACTTGGACCTATCATATAATGTGCTCTTAGGGAGACCATGGATACATGACTTGCAAGCTATCCCATTAGCCTATCATCAATGTGTAAAATTTCCCTATGAAGGACAAGAAATCACAATATCTACAGATGCAAATCCATTCCAATATTTTAGCAATCTAAAAATGGGTCAAGAAGTAATTGTTCCACATAATAGGGAGGTAACATCTTCGAGCACGCAATCCAAGGAAAAGTCATTCACCTCTATTCTATCAAGTATGGAAAAAAAAATGCAGATAAGAGATCGAGGGAACGAAGAATACTCAATATCACAATTACCACTTTCTCCTAAATCCTTGGGAAAACCATAAAGCTCTAAACGACAACCAATTGTGAAACATCTTCCAATATTTGATGGAGCATTTATTAGTGTTGGAACCTTATCAGAGGAAATAGAATACAAAGATGTATTGCAATGGCTATGCAAAGATGAAGAAGTTCAACAAAAGGTAAACAATGTCAGAATACCTACGGAAAAATATGGAAAAGGATTCAACATTCTTCGAAGGATGGGATACACTGGGACATGCCCTATCAGAAAAAGAAAGGAATGTATCTCAGAACCTATTTAGCCTCATACTCAACAGACTACAAACAAAGCAGGTTTAGGGTATGGTCAAGTCACTATACCAGAAGACACATCTTGTAGTCAACAACAAAAGGAATATGAAAATAGACAAGAACAACTGGCAATTGAAAGGGAAGAAAAATCAGTTAAGCAACAAGCACAAACAAACACAAAATGGAAAAAGAAGCAAGCTTCAAATCAACAAGAGAAACAAACTAAAAACATCTCTCAAGCAACATTAAATATCAATCAAAACAAGAAAGAAGCTAATATAAGTTCAGGAGAACTCATAGAAAAGTTGACAAAACTCAATCTCAATCCTGAAGAAGTTGAATATGAAAGAAGGAAAAGTATAGCCAGAAAAGCAGAAGAAATGCTATATGACCAAATCTGTAGACTACAAGCTACAAGTGATACAGATTCTAATGAATGGGAATGGGATTCCTATCACTCTGAAGAATTGGCTGAAGAAAAATGCTTTGAAGGAGATATAGAAGTCAATATAGTTCACACATATGTAGGACAAATGTCAGGAACTAGTTCACTTGAATTAGAATCACATTTGGCTAACTTGGACTTAACTGAGGAGAATCAAGAACTTCTTACATGAGATAATTCTAACGAGAGTACCATTCTAGACATCGACACACATATTGAAAACTTTGATACCTCCATCATGACCCTTGAAACCCTTGAAACATACCAACCTAAAGATCCCTTAACTCTAATCCACCCTGAGCTTATTGATTGGGAAAATGAAGGATATACTGCCATTGATACCTTTCCAAATGACCAAGCCATATTTGTATATCTTAATGCAATCGAACCTGTAACAACTCTCACCAGGAATTTCCACAACGCATCTTCCAGTCAAGTGAGTGCCAAATCTCCTAGTCGCAAAAGTGAAAATAAAGAAAACAATATCAAGTCTAATGCTGAAAACCATTTATTGGCAACATTAGACTAGGAAAAAGTAAAAACAAAGGATGCATCTGACGGTGAAAACCTCCTCGAGGCACCGGAAGATGGGAGATTTGACACTTTACCTGAGCACTACCAAGAAAGATCATCCATTTTGATCAAACCAACAAAGGCAGTTAACATTGGCACAATAGAGCAACCAACGATTCTTCATCCGACAACATCTCTATCAGAGGTAGAAATGCAACAATATGTGGAATTCTTCAAACGATGACAAATCAATTTTGCCTGGTCATATGCAGACATGCCAGGGTTAGATCCAGAGCTTATTATGCATCACTTGAATGTTAATCCAAGAGATAAACCAATCAAACAGAAATTAAGAAAAATGCATCCTCATATTGCTCTTCTAGTCAAAGAAGAACTAAAGAAATTACTGGATGTCGGATTCATCAGACCTGTAGCATATCCTCAATGGGTACCTAACATTGTTCCTATTTCAAAACTAGATAAAAGCATCAGAATATGCATAGACTTCAAAGATCTTGATAACACATGTCCCAAGGATGAATATTCTTTGCCTAACATCGACATCATTGTAGATTTAACTATTGGACACTCCATGTTTTCTCTAATGGATGGTTTCTCTGGATACAATCAGATCAAAATAGCACCCGAAGATCAAGAAAAGACAGCTTTTACATGCCCATGGGGTACTTTCTGTTGGAACGAGCCTTTTGGATTAAAGAACACAAGTGCTACATATCAAAGAGCTATGACAACTATATTTCATGACATGATGAATACATTCATGGAAGACTATGTGGTTGACATATTAGCTAAATCATACAATAGAGAAGAACATATAGAGATACTAGAAAAGATCTTTGACAGGTTAGAACAATACAAGCTAAGGCTAAATCCTAAGAAATGTGCCTTTGGTGTTATTTCAGGAAAGCTATTGGGATACATTATTTCAGCAAGAAGAATCAAAATAGATCCAGCTAAGGTAAAAGCAATCATCGAAATGGCATCTCCCAAGAATATCAATCAACTAAGATCACTACAAGGAAGACTCCAGTCAATCAGAAGATTTGTGGCTCAATTAGCAGATAAATGTCAACCATTTACTCACCTATTGCACAAACATGTTAATTTCAAATGGGACCATCAATGTGAAGAAGCATTCAACAAGATCAAAGTATATCTCACGCAACCACCTGTTCTAATGTCACCAATTCTAGGAAAACCATTATTACTCTATGTATCAACTACCTAAGCATCATTGGGAGTTTTGCTCGCACAAGAGGATAATGACGGAAAAGAACGAGCCATCTACTACATCAACAGAACACTAGTGGTATATGAGGTTAACTATTCATCAACAGAAAAAGCATGCTTGGCAGTAGTTTTTGCTTCTCAAAAACTACGACACTATCTACTATCTCACTCCAAGTTGATAGCTAAAATCGATCCTCTGAAGTATTTGCTCAACAAAGCCACATTGACAGGACGACTAGCAAAATGGATCATGATTCTAAGTGAGTTTGATATCAAATATGTTGACAGAAAATCTATCAAGGGACAAGTAATCGGAGATCAACTAGCAAAAACACCACTTCAAGATAATCTTCCTCTAAAGATTGAATTTCCTGATGCTGATATCTTAACAGTTACAACAAAAGCATGGCAACTATACTTTGATGGTTCATATACACAACACGGATCAGGAGTAGGAATTCTTTTCATCACACCATAAGGGCATACAATCCCGAAAGCATACAAATTAAGCTTTTTGTGCACAAACAATATAGAAGAGTATGAAGCATTGGTAATAGGTATCAAAATGGATGTAGAATGGAATATAAAACAACTTCAAGTCTTTGGAGACTCTCAGCTTGTCATTAATCAAATCAATGAAGACTATCAAACAAAAGATGACAAACTCATACCTTACAAAAAGATAGTTGATGATTTCAAGAAATACTTTGTAGAAATAACTTTTGAACAGATTCCAAGAAATGACAACAAAGCAACAGATGCCATGGCTACACTTGCTTCTCTATTGCAGACACAAGAAAATCAACAGCGTTATGAATTCCTAGTTGAAGAGTTGTTTCATCCTGCCTTTAATTGTCCCGATTCCCAAACCATCTGTCAACTTATTGGACATGATTCCTCCCACTATGGACAAACTTACACATACCTAAAAGACAACATCTTACCTCCAGACTTATCAAAAAATCAAAAGAGAAACTTTATTCGCCAATCCTCCCATTTTACTCTCGTCGTGGATACCCTGTATAAACGAGGTCTGGACGGTACTCTCTTAGGATGTCTTGAACAAGAAGAATCTAAGAAGGCCTTACATGAAGTCCATAATGGCATTTGTGGCACTCATTCAAGTGGTCTTACCCTTTCGAAAAAACTCATATGCTTGGGCTACTATTGGCCGACTATGGAATGAGATTCTTTTAAGATAGCAAAAACATGCAAACAATGTCAAATCCATGGGAATTTGATCCATGCACCAGCACAAGAACTACATGCTTTAGCAACATCTTGGCCTTTTTGTCAATGGGGACTCGATCTATTAGGAAAGATAAATCCTTCCTCATCCAATGGACATAAATTCATCCTTGTAGCTACTAAATATTTCACAAAATGGATCTAAGCGGTACCTCTCATCAACCTCACAGGAAAACAAATTGCTGCATTTATCTTGAATTACATCATCTGTTGCTATGGAATACCAATGACCATTATCACTAATAATGGGCTACCATTCAAGAATCAAGATGTACAAGAGCTATGTGAGAAGTTCAAAATCCAACACAGATTCTCCACACCATATTATCCACAGGAAAATGGGCAGGCAGAAGCATCGAACAAAACTATTCTGAAAATCCTCAAAAAGATAGTGAACGATGCTGGGAAATATTGGCATATCCAACTAAACCCTTCTCTATGGGCCTACCGCACTAGTATCTGCACACTGACAGGAGCCACACCTTTCTCTCTTGTATATGGATCAGAAGCCATATTACCAATTGAAGTAGAGATACCTTCTCTACGTGTATCACTAAAAGGTCTCATCCCAAATGAAGAACAAAGAGTATCTAGACTACAAGAGTTAGAATTGATCCATGAACACAGACACAATGCCTTTGATCATCTAAAGGTATATCAGCAAAGAATGTGTCGGAGCTATAATCATAAGTTTAAACCATGAATCTTTCAAGTGGGAGAACTAGTGCTAAAGGAAAATCCATGCAACCAGTCAAATCAAGAAAAGAAAGGAAAATTTGAACCAAACTGGTTAGGTCTGTTTGTGGTCATAGCAGTATTTGGGTCAGGAGCATATCAATTATCAACACAAGACGGCGATCAACTCAAGGAGCCTATCAATAGCATGCACCTGAAGAAATTCTATGTCTGAGAAAAAAAAAAAATAGTGAAAAATCAAAAAAAAGAAAAAAGGAAAAATCAAAAAAAGAAAAAAAAAAGTGAAAAATCAGAAAAAATCAAAAACAATGAAAAAGCAGAAAAAGTGCAATAAAAATAGATGGTGAAAACCTGGCAAACAGGTGCTATCTATCAGGTAGCTCTTCCATCTATTAGTTCATGCATTCATTCTTCCAACAATGCTATTCATATGCATCATAAGCATTTGTACATACGCAAGCATCCCAAGTGGCTTCTTTCCATGGTTTGGATCATTGGATATATCATAACAACTTTGTTTCTAGGCTTGGGGCAAAATCCTGCACTTAGCTGGGTGAAAAACTCTTGATCATTTTGAGCTTAATCAAATAGGTAGAACAAACAGTTAGACAATTCTTATCAAGCAAAAATTGAGACACATCCAACCTCGAACACGAGATCAAACTATCAACTATCAAGATATCACAAAATCAATCAAAGAACATCACACACTTTTTAGTGGATAATATCTTTTGGATAATGATTTTAACATGATTGTTCAAATTTTCTGTATTGCTTTTCGCTATCATGATTTCTGAGTGTCTCCAGGATGTTATTGATTAGAGGAACAAGGAAGGAACATGATATTTTTCTTGTCTACTGTTTGAAAATTAATCATTAATATGTGCAAATTTGTCTCAGGACATGATCATCAGAATATCATTGAATACATTTCTGATTTGCGTATTGAAATGATTAATACTGCTTGTTTTACTTAAACAACACTCAGGTCGTCTCAGTTCAATTATACCTTGATGCTTGTGTTAACTTGCTATATCAAAATCTAGGAAAGTAATGCTCAGGTCATCATGGTTTAATTATATCATCGATGTTTGCACTCACTTCCCACATTTCAAAAGCTCAATGATGACAAAAACACAAAATAATCTAGTGACTGGTCCAGTCATTCCATTGCATTTTAGCTTGCATTTCATTCTTGCATGGGATCCTACAAGCTCCTTTTATCCAAGGTTAAATCTATTGCAGGAATCATCAAGTATCATCACAAGTGTATACACAATCAGAATAATGACTCACATCTTTCTCATGATATTATCGACCCAGCCCAAATCTTATGCTATCTCTCTCAACAAAATCAACAATCAACATATCCAAAATTTATGCAACTTGATATCAACAAATTGTCAGTTCTTTATCTAATCAATCTTATCAAATCAAATCAATCAATCAAACCTAATCAATTCTATCACGTCTTATACAGGATGAATCCTTCCTGAAACCAGATAATCTGATTCTGATTCATGTCTTATACAAGATGTATCCTTCCTGAAACCAGACGTTCTGATCATGTCTTATACAGGATGAATCCTTCCTGAAACCAGATTGAATCTAATCAATCAAGATTTTTCAATCTTATCAATCTAAGCAATCAAGCTAATTGAAGAACTTGCATTTTCATCAACCACAGTTACAAAAATCAAATCAAATCTATCGGGATATCAATCTTGCAAAAACTCCAAAGATCAATTATCTCAATTGATCTCCCGAGGGGGCATCATCATAACGAAATTTAGCAATCAAGAGCTGGGGCATCCTATCAAATCAATATCATCATCAAAATGAGATTATTCTTTGAATCAACATGTCATCACACCTCGCTTCAAAGAGGGGCAAAATGTATACACCTAAAAATGGTTTGAAGATAATTAATTAAGTAAGCAATTATTTAATTAATCCTCCTTCCCAATTTAATTGAATTCACTAAACAATTTGAGTAAATTTTCCCCTTTCATCTACTTATTAATAAATCTAAGGATTTATTAAATAGGTTCATTTCATTTCACCCCTTTAATTAATTAATTCAAATTAATTAATTCCCTTCATCCAAATTCATTTCTTCTAAATCCCCTAATTAATTAAAACAAATCAAATTATGAGTTGTTGAGATTAATTATCCTTTTCATATTATTTGAATTTTTAAATTCAAATTCTCCTAACTTCTACCACTCCTAAACCTAACCATTCCTAAACCTAACCCATTCTACCTACCACCATGTCCCCTTTCATCCAACATCTTCTAGAACCTTTGTGACACTTGTCACTAAGTGTTCCCTTTCATCCAACTCCTTCTAGAAGCCTCTTGACACTTGTCACCATAGAGATGACAGATGTTCCCTTTAATCCAACTCCCTTTGCCAAGCTCCTCCAATTTAACCATTGATATCTTCAGATCAATCTTGACCGTTGATTCTTGCCACATTACCCCTAGCCTTGGAAAATATTATAAATAGACCTCATTTTGGAGCTCAAAGGGTCCCAATTTCATATCATTTTTTGCATATCAATTGATCCCATCTCATTTTCATCTTATGCATTGTTATTATAGGCATCTAGCTTATAGTTTATCAGTTTTTACAATGTTATCATGCTCAATTTTAGCTTAAATCTTAGCTTAATTTGCTTATCATGTAGCTTAATCATGCTATTCTTGCTATATCATGCATTTTTAGCATTCAAATCCTCCATCTAAGTGTAGTCAAGTCACTGGAGTATGCATAATCAAATCTAAGAGCATTTTTCATACTCGCATTTACTAGGAGGCAATAAGTCGATTAGCAATGGTTTTGTCTTTTATTGTTTCAATCTACTCACCATTACTTGTAATGATTTATTGAGTGCATTGTGTTTGCAGGTATAGGTACACTTCACAGAGTATGACAAATAGCATGGTGGGATGCTTGTTGAAACAAGGTTCTAATCTTCCATGATGCAACAAAGCTTGACATACCAACCCATGTTTTGTCCAATGAGTAACACGACACAATCAAGTTTTAATCCAAGACAATCACAATACTATCCAACCCAATAATAAGGAAAATATAATACAACCAAACTTTAATCCAAACATTGGTCCACCTACAAACATGCTACCAAAGTATAGAGTCATTCAATTAGGACCACCACCACACTTTGAATCAATTTTGCAACCAGGATGTGCCAATATTTTTCCAACGCCACCAATGAATGTCTCACCAATTTTTTATTCGAATAAATTAAGTAAAGACCACTTCCAACAAGGACCTTTGTCAAACAACCAACTTGTCTTTCATCCAGATTTTGGTTATATTCAAACTCAATCACCATCAAATTTTCAGCAAGAGGCATATTCAAATGAACAATCAGACTCAGAATCTGAAGATGATGAGATGTTGAAAAATCCTGAGGTTGTGGGATTTTTGGAACAAGTGATGTTAAGGAGACCTCTAAAATTATTCTCACGTATTTTAGAAATAATGGCCTCAAGTCCTGAGCATCGATCTCTCATAAGTGACTCAGACCTACAATTGGCCTTGGCATGTGAGCAAGCAAATCATGTGCCACAACAAGTGCAAACAAATCAAGTCTTGAATCCTATTTATTAGTGAACATATTTGTCCCTGAAAAAATAAATACACATACTAACTCCATATGCCTGGGATAAAGGACAAAGAGCACCAACAGTTGGATATATTATCATTGAACTGATAATCTTCCTCTAAATTGAGCAGTACAGCTCCCTCTTTACAAGATTTACAATGAATTAAAATGCTGAATATGTCTTTAACCAGAAGAAACGAAGGCACGTTAACACTCATCCATCAATATGGTATGAATGTAATTCTAAATTTAAATAACAAAGAGAGAAACAAATAAATAGCACACAGACCATCTATTTGATCTTCCCACATACACAGATCTGATCAAGTCTCTCTCATGTCTCACAGGACAAAGGGGATCAGAACATCCGTGCAAAATCAACAAAAGACCTACTCATTAAATTAATTCACAAACTTCTAAAAGTGAAATGACCAAGCACCAAATGTTGCATAAATGAATATTTATCCCAACAGAGATTTTCTATTCACATTCAAACGCACAGATTTGAAAATACAATTTATCTGTTCGCCATAATGGAGCGAGTATTAAGAAGATTATAAAAGCATCAAGAATCTATAATCAAAAGAATGCACAAGTTTACACACAGGCAAAATCTTCATTTCTTTATTTCTCAAGACAATCAGGAATACTTAGACCCAAATCCCCTACAACAAACAAAATAATAACTCACGAAAACTACTTCCCCTCTTACAGTCATAAATTTGAAAATTTGTCCCTTTCTCTGTAGCACACCCACTCCTCCAAAAGAAGAAGAAGAATCCCTTCTTTTCTCAAGAAACTTTCCTTAAATAATCTTCATCTCCTTCCGTAATTGAATCTTGAAAAAAAAAAATTAATTAATCTTTTTTTCCTTTTATCTTTTATCTTCTTCCGACAACTCTTTTTTTTCTTCAAATCTTTTATCTCTGAAATTTTTATAGACCCGCACTTAGACATTAATAACTTTTTAACATAATAATATTTATCTAATCACTCTAGTGAGGATTTATAAAACTAGGTTTTCTAAAACATATTAAAATTTTAGCGCAATCCAATGGTTAAATTGATAGTTATTCCCCACGCACCGAGACTGATTTTTCTGTCTTAGAAAATTCATGGTTACAGATCACATTGAAAATTACAAACATTAGACATGCCAATGTTAATGGATTATTGAAATTGCTGATTTTTTGAACTCACACACTCTAAACCTGCATCTGATGAATCTCTGAATTCTAAATTTGAACTTCTGAAATCAAACCTCAAACTTTGAACCTTGAACCTGCGGGCTTGAACCAAAGAAGGTTCAAAGTTCAAGTTCAAAGACCAAAAAATTACAATGAACCCAAAATTTGAACTTTGAACCTTTTGAACCTTTGCGCTTGAACTCGTGCGCTTGAACCAAAAAGGTTCAAAGTTTAAGTTCAATGAAAAAAAATTACAAATTCCGCTCCAGTTGAATTCCAACTTTGAACTTGAACCCGAACTTTGAACTTTTTGAAAAAGTTCAAGGTTCAAGTTCAATGACAATTGTTCTTTTGGGCTGCCATAGAAAAACCTGCATAACTTTTTACTGAGGGCTCCATTTCTTATGAAATTTTAACTGTAGAATAAATGGGCCTAGTAGAGCATAACCCAAAAATAATTTTTGCATAGGACACATAAGACTTGAGATTTAATTCTTTGTGCATATGGGTAACCTAAAAGTAAAAGCATTAAAATCTTTCAACCGATATGGAGTTTGGCCATAAAAACTTCAGCATTGAAACATTAACAGTAGCTGATTATGAGGCTTTAGGCACGAGCAAAAATATAGGGGTAACAGTGGCTTTGATTGGGGACCAAGACTATAAAAGACTAGGAGAATCCAGAATGTCTTTGGGAGAGAAGAAGAATAGTGCCTAGCCATTGGGTAATGGAGTCAAGACAAACAGAGCACAAGGATCTTATTGTAGATGAGGGAAGAGACAAAAAAATAAAACTAACAAGCCAAAACCCAAACTAAAGCCTACAACAAACTAAAAATTTTATTTGCAAATATGTACAAGGGTGGGAAAACCCCTTTACCTCAAGGAAACTTCAGGATGCTCATGCAAAACCATTAATTGGTTGGGAGAAATATTAGCCAGTGCAAAAAAGTGGTCGATAAGAAAGAAGCTTCATTCCCAACTGCCATTTTGCAACCACCGTGAGAAGAGACCCAATAATAATGTATTGTAAAATATTTTCAAATAAAATATTGGGTCCAAAAAGCCACTCTACATTATAAATTTTTGAATCCAACTGAGATGTCCCGACATTATGTTGTACATGTTGATTTAAATTTGCATCAAAATGTTGTGCCAAATTGTCTAAATAATTAACCAGACTCTGAATTGGGCAGCCTCTATAAAGATTTTGAAAGCAACACTCATCCTCATGTGTTGGTTCTTGAGACAGAGCTGATATGACATCATTTTCAAAATAAAAAGACTCCAACATTGGGCAACTGCTTGACTCTACTAGGCACAATTTATTTTCAAAACTTTCATCACCAAATCTGAATGTTTCAAAGTTTGGTTGCATATTAGATATTATAGCAGCAATATATAATGCAATGCCTTCCACTTATTTTCTGACACCCTCATAATTTCTCAAACACTCAGTCTACAAGTGTCCTTCACCATAGCTGCAAGTGAATTGAAAAGAATCATAATCCATTGGCATAACCTCTAGCTGTCCACAATTATCTATTTCTTTCTCATGTTAGCCCTTTATGCTTGTTTGATCATTTGTTGAACCTGCATCAAAAGTTTTAAATGTGAAAGATTCAAAATTAGAAGAAGAAAAATTTTCTTGAAAACTTTTGCATAATTCCTCATTATTCATATCATCAAAAGTTGGTTTAATAACATATATGGTTGGGCAAGCTGCCAATTCTTTTGGTTGAATAACATGATCATCTGCATCTCTAGAAAAATCAAATCCATTGGCTTGAAAATAATAAACTCTTGCAATGTTAGAAGTGTCATTCTCGATTTCAGAAGATGCTAGAAAATCCTTTCCATTAAAAATTGTCAAGTTTTGACAACAAGAAATAGATGATGCTGGCTTTGTTTCTTTCATGACAATATTTTTTTGCAAAGGCTGATTTCTTGGGTAAAAATTATGATTATGAAAGTAAATTTCAGATTCTAAAACTTTCACAACACATTTACTCATGCATTTCATTCCACTCAAAATCATATCATCCTCTATCTCAACAACCTCTTTCTGTGCATCTTCTAGATTTTGCACCTTCTTACGTTTCAACAAAAACTGAATCTCAAGATGTAATGCAGCAATAAATACACATAATTGATTATTTTTAGTCAGTTGGCACTCGTGAGGAATCTTTCCAACACACTGATTAAATCTTTCAATGAAACTTCTAATGGGCTCATCTTCTTTCTTTTGCATTTGAAAGAAATTAAACAGCAAATCATATGTATCAATCACAATTTTGAATCTTTCAACAAATTTTACCTGTAAAGCATTCCAGCAGGTAATGCATCCATATTCTAAATTCTGAAACCATTTTGCAACATTTTCAATTAGGCTTCCAACAAACAATCTCATAAATACATCTTCTTCTTTCACTCCAAGAATCCCATAGGTAACCATTACTGCTTTAATGTGATCATCAGGATATTGATTTTTATCTCCAGCAAACTTTGGAAAGCATTCTCTTGATCCTTTAGGAAGGGCTGAATATTGGGGCAAAGCAAATGGACCAAAATGAGTCCCCCATGGCTGAGCTGCAACTAAAGCCATGATTTGAGACTAGAATTCTTCAACCAAACATAAATAAAGTCACCAATCTCCTTTCACATAGAGATGTCTTTAAAACTTGGGGAAAAAAAACAAAAATGACTGATCTTTTGATTTCAAATCCCCAGCGGAGTCGCCAAAAATATGTTAGTGAACAGATTTGTCCCTCAAAAAATAAATACACATACTAACTCCAAATGCCCGAGATAAAGGACAAAGAGCACCAACAGTTGGATAGATTATCATTGAATTGAGAGGTACAGCTCCCTCTTTACAAGATTTACAATGAATTAAAATGCTAAATATGTCTTTAACCAGAAGACATGAAGGCACGTTAACACTCATCCATCAACATGGTATGAATGTGATTCTGAATTTAAATAACAAAGAGAGAAACAAATAAATAGCACACAAACCATCTATTTGATCTTCCCACATACACAGATCTGATCGAGTCTCTCTCATGTCTCACGGGACAAGGGGGATCAGAATATCCGTGCAAAATCAACAAAAGACCTACTCATTAAATTAATTCACAAACTTCTGAAAGTGAAATGACCAAGGAAGCACCAAATGTTGCATAAATGAATATTTATCCCAACAAATATTTTCTATTCACATTCAAACGCATAGATTTGAAAATACAATTTATCTGTTCACCATAATGGAGTGAGTATTAAGAATATTATAAAAGCATCAAAAATCTATAATCAAAAGTATGCACAAGTTTACACATAGGAAAAATTTGTGTTTATTTATTTCTCAATACAATCTAAAATGCGCAGACCCAAATCCCCTACAATAAATAAAATAATAACTCATGAAAACTACTTCCCCTCTTACAGTCAGAAATTTAAAAATTTCTCTCTTTCTCTATAGCACACCCACTCCTCCAAAAGAAGAAGAAGAAGCCCTTTTTTTCTCAAAAAAATTTCCTTAAATAATCTTCATCTCCTTTCATAACTGAATCTTGAAAAAAAAAATATTAATTAATTTTTCTTTCCTTTTATCTTTTATCTTTTTCTGACAACTCTTTTTTTTTCTTCAAATCTTTTATCTCTGAATTTTTTATAGACCCGCACTCAGAGATTAATAACTTTTGAACATGAAAATATTTTTCCGATCGCTCCAATGAGGATTTATAAAACTAGGTTTTCTAAAACATATTAAAATTTCAGCATGATCCAATGGTTCAATTGATAGTTATTCCCCCCACACTGAGACTAATTTTTATGTCTCAGAAAATTCGTGGTTACAAATTACATTGAAAATTACAAACATTAGACATGCCAATGTTAATGGATTATTGAAATTGCTGAAATTTTGAACTCACACACTCTGAACCTGCATCTAATGAATCTCTAAATTCTGAATTTGAACTTCTGAAATCAAACCTCAAACTTTGAACCTTGAACCTGCGGGTTTGAACCTACGAGCTTGAACCTGCGGGCTTGAACCAAAGAAGGTCCAAATTTCAAATTCAAAGACCCAAAAATTACAATGAACCCAAAATTTGAACTTTGAAGCTTTTGAACCTTTGCGCTTGAACCCGCGTTCTTGAACCAAAAAGGTTCAAATTTTAAGTTCAATGAAAAAAAATTACAAAGCCCACTCCAGTTGAATTCCAACTTTGAACTTGAACCCAAACTTTGAACTTTTTGAAAAGGTTCAAGGTTCAAGTTCAATGATAATTGTTCTTTTGGGCTTCCATAGAAAAACCTGCATAACTTTTTACTAAGGGCTCCGTTTCTTATGAAATTTTAACTATAGAATAAATGGGCCTAGTAGAGAATAACCCAGAAATGATTTTTACATAGGACACATAAGACTTGAGATTTAATTCTTTGCACATATGGGTAACCCAAAAGTAAAAGCACTAAAATCCTTCAGCATTAAAACATTAACAATAGCTGATTATGAGGCTTTAGGAATGAGAAAAAATATAGGGGTAACACTATTTTAGAATAAGAGACAAAAATTCCACTTGTGTAGTAACAGTAACAAATTCAACCCATGTCTAGCAATGGCTCATCATTCCATCAAGAAATTGACCCTCAAGTGCCCTCCACTTCTCCTCCCATTCCTTCATCTCTTGAAGATTCACAAGAGTAATTTCCACCATCTCCTCTAAATGATACATCTAATAATAATTCCTCCCAAGGGTTGTCTACAACAGAAATACAAGCTAATCTATGTCTTTATACAAATCCCTTGTACTATTTGGAAATGCAAGATTCAATGCCACCAGATGCTTCTCTTTTAGAGACTCCCCTACAAAGTCCATCTCTCTCATGTCAAAACATTGATTCCTTTCCGGAATCCCACATTTATATCCAAATTCCAACCCCATGTCAAGAGGATAGTTTAAAGCACAAATAAATGATTCCTAAAACAAATCAAGATCAAGATACCAAGAATGAACAATCCCATTCATTTGTTAACGAAGATCTCATTTCCTTTGATGATCCCCCTATTCTTGTCCATTCTATCCAAGAACACAACACCTATTCAAGTCCCATTGACATTCCAGTCCTTGAGAAAGGTCAAGATATCCCTTCCTTTCTTCTTAATGATCTCATTGAAATTCAAGAGTAGAGTACCTTTAAAGAGGAATCCAATGATCTTCCTCCTTGTCAAGATCAAAGTATCCTTTCAAATTCATGTCCACAAAAAGACCCTATCATCCCTTTAAATCCTCCTCAAGATTCATTTGTTCCTCCATCTCCATGTCTTAATCCTCCATATACACTCCAAGATCTCATTTCTTTTGATGATCCTGTAATACCCTAAAAATTATTGGCATTAAGTGAACCGGCATGAAGACATAATGATATTGTATGTTGTCATTGATGTCAATATGAGACATAGTGTGAACCGGCACATGTGATAAGTGAAGAAAGAGGAACCGGCATATGTGTGAACTGGTATATGCCAAAGTGAAGCGACACATTTGTTCAAGGTGAACTGGCATGTAGTTATGGGAACCGGCACATGGAAGCACTGTATGACTACCGGTTGGTAGGCAGCTTCCATTTCGGGGTTTCCGGTTGGAGTACCTCAAGTCTGTGTGACTCAATCAGTGATCTTTGTGTGATAAGCTAGTAGTATGATGGAGGACAGATCGTGTTGCCACGTAAGCTCTGTGTGCGTGAAGGATCTTGCATAAAGATGACTATTCCTATCTACCTTGGGAATGTGTGAAGTCTGTCAAACGGTGATAACACGTGATGGGTTATCATCCGCCATGAAAATGGTGGATAATGGATGATGGAGAATGTCTTGAGATCGATTCAAGACTGGTGCATTTAATGCACTATGATTCAACGATCAGGATCGAACCATTTGAATTGCTCAACCTAACAGGTTTAGGGTTTAGGGTTTTTGCTACCGACTTGTATGATTCCTATAAGGTTGATGTTGGGTTTCTGTCTAAGGTTGGCAAAGTTGTGAGTGTGTATCCAAGGAAAGTGATATGTGATTCTTGCCAGACCAAAGGAGAGAAGAGATACCTACAAAGTGAATGTGCAGAAGGAAAAGAGGAGCCTAAACGGATCTGCATTAGCATTAAGTGTTATTAACAGATCATTGTAATTCCTGTTGATCTCTAACCACTTCAATAGTTATAAAATCCCCTAACATGGTAGCCTTAACTGGCTTGATACAAAATCCCTTAAATCGGGTGGTCTTAACCAGCTTGTTTCAAATCCCTTAACCGGGTAACTCGAGGCTAATGAGTTCTGAGAAGCTAGAGAAGCTTAGGAGATCCTTTCAGCTATTGAGTTCTTAAAATCCTCTAACAAGGTGACCCTACCAGGTTTAACCCTTAACCGGGTGATCCTTAACAGGATCGGTTCCTAGCAAAACCTATTGTAATGTTCTTAACCAGACAAGGCTCCTAATAGAGCGGACTTCTAAAGAGTTCAAAAAGCAACTTGTGGGTATTCATCCCCACCGTGGTTTTTCCTAGTTGGGTTTCCATGTGAAAAATATGTGTGTCATGTGTAATGCTCTTGTCTTGTGATGCTCTGTTTTATCTGTTAAGCACATGAAGGTTCTATGTTTTATGCATGTCTATAAAACATATTGAACTCATTGTTGTGAAGATTTGATGGTTAAGTCTACTAGTTCATGCAGGTGAATATTATGATAATGTGGTATTGAGCTAAGAGAAAAGTTTATTGAGTGACCGGTTCATGACTGATTGAGCTATACTGGATGTTACCGGTTGCACTCTGTTTTACTGATATCTCTATTTATTAGTCATTTGGAGTATTTGTTGTCAAACTGGTTTTGGACTGTATTTGTGTTTGTACTGATTCACCCCCCCCTCTCAGTACCAGTTTAGTACTAGTGGTTCATCATTGAGTTATCAATTAGTATCAGAGCACTCCAGGTCCTCTGTGTTGTAAGCTTAACCACTTGAGGAAAAAATCCTAGCCAAATGATGAAGAGGGAAGGTCCAAAGTTCAATAGGGAAAACTTTGGTATATGGAAAGACAGGGTGAAGATATTCATCAAAAGCATGGGTGTTCAACACTGGAGTTATGTTGAAAATGTATATGTTGTTCCTACCGTTACTCTCACCGATGACCAAAAGATAGAGATACAAGAAAATGGGAAAGTCATGGAAGCCCTTATCAGTAGTCTATCTGACATTGAGTTTATTAATGTTCAGGACAAGGCAAATCCCAAAGAAGTATGGGATGCTCTTGAAAATATCTATGGTGGTGATGAGCATGTAAAACAGGCTAAGGAAGAGAGCTTGAGAGGAAAGTTTGAAGACATGAGGATGGTTGAAGGAGAGACCATTCAGCACTATGGAATAAGAATCAAAACAATTGTTGGAGAAATAAAGAGTGTAGGTGGAAAAAAAGAAGATTCCACTATAGTAAGTAAAGTCTTGAGATCCCTGTTGTCGGTCTATGCAATAAGGGTTGCTGCTATTCAGGAGCTGAGATCAATAGACAAGTCTAAGGCATCCTTAGACTCCATCATAGCCAAGTTGACAGCCTACGAGCTGAATAGTTTTGATGGTAGTTTTCAAAAGACAGAATCAGCCTTTAAAGCTTTTGCTATGCTGTCCAGAAAAGGAAAAGAGGCTAGCACTAGTGGGGAACCTAATCAGAACAGAGAAATGAAGGATGAAGAGTTTTTGATGGAATTTGAAGCTCTTCTTGCCAGGAGATTTCCAAAAGGGACCGGTAAATACAAAGGTAAGCTTCGTTTGAAATGTTTCTCCTGCAACTTGATAGGACATATTGCCATGAATTGTCCTAATAGTGACAACAAGGATAAACCGAAAAGGTTCAAGAAATTCAAAGGAGGAAACCGGAGAAATTGTTTTGTGGCAGTTGATGAAGGTGTCACAGATGAGGAATCAGAAGATGAAGAGAATGAAGACATTGTGTTCATTGCTGTAAAGGAAGATGTGGCAGACAAGAAGGCTCTTGTCTCCCAGTTTGATGATTCCAATGAATGGATCATTGACAGTGGTTGTTCTCACCATATGACTGGTGACCGGAGCAAGTTTCTATCCTTAGAAGAGTATGATGGTGGTGTGGTTTGCTTTGGAAATGATGCACCATGCATGGTCAAGGGCAGAGGGAATATCTCCTTGAATGGAAAGAGTAGTGCTGACAATGTGTATTGGGTTGACGGTCTCAGACACAACCTTCTAAGTGTTGCCCAGCTAAATGATAGTGGTCTCACTCTGTAATTCAAGAATGGAGTTTGCAAAATCAACGGTAAAGATGGTAAATTGGTAGCCACCAGAATGCAGACTAAAGGTAACCTATTTCATCTGAATGCAAATATAAGTACATGTCTTATGGCTAAGCTTGATGATAGCTGGATATAGCATAGGAGGTTCTGCCATGTGAACTTTGATAACATTGTGAAGGCTAGTAAGATCAAGGCAGTTAGAGGGTTGTCGGTGTTGAGCAAACTGGATAATACCTTGTGTAGAGAATGTCAATTGGGGAAAATGTCTTCCTCAACCTTTAAAGGTAAATCTTTTACTGCTGACAACTTGCTTGATCTTGTGCATACTGATTTATGTGGTCCTATGAAAACTAGAAGTGTGCAGGGTGATAGGTACTTCATGATTCTCACTGATGATTGCTCAAGAATGATGTGGGTCACATTCTTGAAAGACAAGTCTGAAGCTTTTGGGAAATTCAAGGCTTTCAGAGCATTAGTGGAGAAGGAAAGCGGTAAAAGGATCAAATGTCTCAGAATTGATCAAGGAGGGGAATTCACTTCTAGTGAATTCAACAAGTATTGTGAAGAATTTGGCATCAAGAGACAGTTGTCTGCCCCCCGGACTCCACAGCAGAATGGCCTAGTAGAGTGTAATAACCGGACTGTGGTTGAAGCAACTAGAACTATGTTGATCCAAGGAAAGGTTGCTCACACCTTTTGGAGAGAAGCAGTGAGCACTACAGTTTACACTATGAACCGGGTACTCATCAAAAAGGGTAAGGACAAACTCCTTATGAGTATTGGACCAGTAAGACACCTGTGGTGAACTACTTTAAGGTATTTGGTAGCAAATGTTACATCAAGAGGAGTGAACATCAGGGCAAATTTGAAGCTAAATGTGATGAAGGAATATTTCTAGGATATTCCACCAAGGGTAAAGCTTTCAAGTGCTACAACAATAGGACTCAGAGAATTATGGAAAGCATCAATGTAAGAGTTGATGAATCCTCTGAGAAGACTAAGAAAACCAGCAATGAGCAAGTTGTAAATGAACCGGTTGCAACCTTTTGGGAACTGGTTGTCAGTCAACCTAGTACCAGTAACAGTGTTCCTGAACTGGTGAATGCTGATACTGATGAAGATGAGGATGAAGAAGAAAAGAAAGAAGAACCAGTTAAGACCATTCCTTGGTATGTCAAGTTGAATCATGATCCCAAGCAGATCATAGGTGATAAGGATGCAAGAATCCTTACCAGAAGAAAGATCAGAGAAAACTCATGTATGATCTCTGAATTTGAGCCTAAGTCATTCAAAGAGGCTCATAAAGATGAAGACTGGATCAGGGCAATGGAAGAAGAACTTGACCAGATAGAGAAAAATGGTACATGGTCCTTGGTACCCAGACCAGAGCATAAAAATGTCATTGGCACCAAATGGGTGTTCAGAAATAAGTTGAATGAGGATTGCATAGTGATTAGGAATAAAGCCAAACTGGTATGCAAAGGATATGCTCAAGAAGAAGGTGAAGACTATGGGGAAACCTTTGCTCCTATAGCCAGATTGGAAGGAGTTCGTATGCTTCTTGCATTTGCAGCTTTTAAGAGATTCAAGGTATATCAAATGGATGTAAAATCTGCATTCCTAAATGGTGTACTTGAAGAGGAGGTATATATTGAGCAACCGGATGGGTTTACCCTATCTGAAGATGGTGACATGGTATGTAGGCTACATAAAGCATTATATGGTCTAAAGCAAGCACCTAGGACATGGTATGAGTGCCTACATTCCCATCTTGTGAAGATTGGATTTGAGAGAACAAGTGAAGATAGCAATATCTACTTGAAGTCTGAAGAAGATCAGATTCTGATCTGTGAAGTTTTTGTTGATGACATTATCTTTGGAGGAGATGACAAGATGAGTCATGAGTTTGCTGATGAGATGAAGAAAGAGTTTTAGATGTCACTCATAGGGGAGATTAAGTTCTTCATTGGATTGCAAATCCAGTAGATGAAAGATGGAATCTTCATCACTCAGTCCAAATATGTCAAAGAGGTGTTGAACACTTTTGGCATGGAAGATAGCAAACCAGTTGGTACACTGATGGTGACCGGTTGCAAATTGACAAAGGAGGATGATTCCGCACTAGTTGATGAGAAGGAATACTGGTCAATGATTGGTAAGTTGCATTATGTAGTGCATAGCAGACTAGATATTGCACATGCAGTTGGCATCACTGCAAGGTTCCAGAAGAGTCCAAGAGAATCTCACTTGAGTGCAGTCAAGCAGATTCTTAGGTATCTAAAAGGAACAATTGACTATGGATTGTGGTACCCATACAACAATAATTTCAATCTGAAAGTATTCACAGATGTTGATTGGGCCGGTAATGTGGATGACTGGAAGAGCACAACTGGTGGTGCATTCTTTCTCGGTGGTAGACTGGTCTCATGGATGAGTAAAAAGCAGAGTTGCATCTCTCAGTCTACAGCGGAAGCGGAGTATGTTGCATCTTTCATGAACTGCACTCAGACAATCTAGATGAAGCATGTACTAGAAGGCTTCAAGATCCCTATATCTGAACCGGTATGTATATTCTGTGATAACACAAGTGCTATCAATATATCAAAGAATCCGGTTTTACATTCTAGAACCAAGCATTTTGAGCTTAAGTATCATTTCTTGAGGGAAAAGGTTCATAATAAAGAGATTGCACTGGAGCATGTGTCCAGTAAGGAGCAGTTAGCAGACATATTCACCAAGCCTCTCCCAAAGACAACATTTGTGCATTTGAGAGGTGAATTAGGGGTCTTGCCCCTTCAGGAGGTGAACTAAAAGTGAGTGTTCCACATCAGTCAGGTACTGAAAAGATAAATCTTTGGCTGATTGGTGTGTTTATTGATACTACTCCTCAGGGGGAGTAGCATGATGAGATAGTGATGATTGTACCTCCACTTTGGCATTATTGTCAAAGGGGGAGAAGATGTGAAGAAAAGAAGATATCTTTTGTATATTGCCATCAATGCCAAAGGGGGAGATTGTTGGCATTATATGAACCGGCATGAAGACATAATGATATTGCATGTTTTCATTGATGTCAATATGAGACATAGTGTGAACTGGCACATGTGATAAGTGAAGAAAGAGGAACCGGCATATGTGTGAACCAGTATATGTCAAAGTGAAGCGGCACATTTGTTCAAGGTGAACCAGCATGTAGTTATGGGAACTAGCACATGGAAGCACTGTATGACTACCAGTTGGTATGCAGCTTCCACTTCGGGGTTTCCGGTTGGAGTACCTCAAGTCTGTGTGACTCAATCGGTGATCTTTGTGTGATAAGCTAGCAATATGATGGAGGACAGATTGTGTTGCCACATAAGCTCTATGTGTATGAAGGATCTTGCATAAAGATGACTATACCTATCTACTCGGGAATGTGTGAAGTCTGTCAAATGGTGATAACGCGTGATGGGTTATCAGCCACCATGAAAACGGTGGATAATAGATGATGGAGAATGTCTTGAGATCAATTCAAGATTGGTGCATTTAATGCAGTATGATTCAACAGCCAGGATTGAACCGTTTGAATTGCTCAACCTAACAGGTTTAGGGTTTAGGGTTTTTGCTACCAACCTGTATGATTCCTATAAGGTCGATGTTGGGTTTCTATCTGAGGTTGTTGGTAAAGTTGTGAGTGTGTATCCAAGGAAAGTGATACGTGATTCTTGCCAGACCAAAGGAGAGAAGAGATACCTGCAAAATGAATGTGCAGAAGGAAAAGAGGAGCCTAAATGGATTTGCATTAGCATTAAGTGCTATTAATAGATCATTGTAATTCCTGTTGATCTCTAACCACTTCAATAGTTGTAAAATCCCCTAACAGGGTAGCCTTAACTGGCTTGATACAAAATCCCTTAAATCGGGTGGTCTTAACCGGCTTGTTTCAAATCCCTTAATCGGCTAATTCGAGGCTAATGAGTTCTTAGAAGCTAGAGAAGCTTAGGAGATCCTTTCAGCTATTGAGTTCTTAAAATCCTCTAACAAGGTGACCTTACCGGGTTTAACCCTTAACCGGGTATCCCTTAACCGGGTGATCCTTAACAGGATCGGTTCCTACCAAAACCTATTGTAATGTTCTTAACCAGACAAGGCTCCTAACAGAGCGAACTTCTAAAGAGTTCAAAAAGCAGCTTGTGGGTATTTATCCCCACCATGGTTTTTCCCAATTGGGCTTCCACGTGAAAAATATGTGTGTCATGTGTAATGCTCTTGTCTTGTGATGCTCTATTTTATCTGTTAAGCACATGAAGGTTCTATGTTTTATGCCTATCTATAAAACATATTGAACTCACTGTTGTGAAGATTTGATGGTTAAGTCTACTAGTTCATGCATGTGAATATTATGATAATGTGGTATTGAGCTAAGAGAAAAGCTTATTGAGTGACCGGTTCATGACTGATTGAGCTATACTGGATGTTACCAGTTGCACTCTGTTTTACCGGTATCTCTATTTATCAGTCATTCGGAGTATTTGCTGTCAAACCGGTTTTGGACTGTATTTGTGTTTGTACTGATTCACCCCCCCCCCCCCCCTCTC
Organism: Cryptomeria japonica; assembly: GCF_030272615.1. NCBI lineage: Eukaryota > Viridiplantae > Streptophyta > Pinopsida > Cupressales > Cupressaceae > Cryptomeria > Cryptomeria japonica. The sequence goes on from NC_081408.1 coordinate 407,514,297, forward strand.
AGTAAGGGTTCAGTACTAGTGGTTCATCATTGAGTTATCAAAAATGGTCATCTAAACCATGGGCCCCTAATCTTGACAACATCACCAAGGTCCTAACCAAAGGCAATTAAATCAATCTTGAGCACTTGTTTAATTCTTTAATCTTCAAATGTCACATGGCAAGTGAATTATTCTATATTAATTAAATATTTATTTAATTAATTGAATCATTCCAAGAATATCATTTTGATCAATTATCCTATTTTAATTTGTTAAATATCCTTGCATATTTAATTAATTAATTAATTTCTCATTTAATCATGCAAAAAAATAATTAATTTATTACAAAAGAGGAATTAATTATAAAGCAAGAGTTGAATTGAAAATAAAATAAAAGAATTGAATTGAGAGAGAAATCAAACTTGAGATATTATTTCTTTTTCTAAATTTAGAACTTGAAATTGGAAAAGCAATTAATTGAATTATTGATCATTTTCTAAAATTGGAACTCAAAGCTTTTCAGAAAAAGAAGTTCAGTTGCATTGAAAAGACTCTTTTCTTGAATAAATCAAAGAATTATCTATTTTTATCACAAGTGTATGGAATTAATTAAATCTTATTTCCAATGCAACTTGAACTTCTCATTTAGATGAATTTCAATTAAACTATAATTGAAATCTATCTCAAGGTTAACTGAACCTGATTTCTCAATTATTTTCAATTAATCCTAAATTGAGCTTTTTTGTAATTCTCTATAAATTCAACCTTCAGCTCTCATTCAAAACACCCCAAAGATTTTTGAGAACACACTTGGAGATTATTATTACACTGATTTTGCTCTAGAGTCATTGAATATATTGTGCTTTTTTTTATTATTTGCATCCATATTTAGTTTATCCATATTGCTTGAATTCATTATTGCTTGAATCTTTCATCCATCTTGCATCTATGTAGCTTAATATCATGCTCATATAGATTAAATCCTTCATCTTGGTGTAGTCTAGTCATTGGTATTGCTTATAAAAATCTGAGAGCAATCTTATACTCACATCTTTTAGAAGGCAATTAGTCGCTTTTGGTTGGTTTATATTTATTGATTATTGATTTACTAACCATACATGTAATGACTTAATTGAAGTGTTTTGATTAATTAAAAAATAGGTTTTCAAGACCCAAAACCTTTACAACATAGATAGAGAAAAAGCACTAAGAAGAACAGTGCTTTAAAGTCCGCATACAAAAAGACTGGTCAAAAGACCAACAGACAGAAAGAACAGCTTAACTACAAAAACAGCAAAGAAACAGAGAAGGCACTACACAGTAATTTTCTTTAGCAAATCCTCCACCTTAATCACCAGCTCATCGTAGGTGGCCCCAACAAATTTCAGGTCTTCCAGATCCTTGTTCGGTTTCTTTTCCTTCCTCTTGCCTCTAGTGCGGGTACTGGGACCTTGAGCTTCCCCTGTTCCTTCAGCTTCCAGGTCTATGTCCTGGATTTCCTTTTCTTCATCCAGTTTGCTGATGAGGGTGTGGGTGTTGTTAGCTGAGATCTTCGGGATACTTAGGCTCTATTCAACAATGTTCTTCAGACACTCCTCAATTTTACCAATTTTGGTAACGGTATCCGAGAGGGTTTTATCGCTAGTGTGAGCAAGGCTCTTCCTTTCCAGCAAATCCTTCTCAATCTTCTCAAACCTGGGGTTAAAAGCATCTCTGATGTCTTCAGCTTTGGAAATGGTGTTTTTTAGGTCCTCAATATAGTCGGCCATAGTGTTCCCTTCCCCAGTATTAATGGTTTCCAGGATCAAGACTCTGTTGCAGAGTTTTTGTTTTCATCCTTAGCTTTCTTGTAGCCATTAATGAGCCACTCCATAGTTTCCATGAAACCATGCAAACCCTCAGGAGGAGGACCAGATGGGGGGGTAGCTTTTCTAGGGGTAACCTATTCCCCTTTAGGGATGTGGAGGGCAGAAATTATATCAGCAACTCTAAGAGTCTCTTCCATGGTCTCCTTTTCTAGACTTTGATCAGCTTCCAAGGCCTTAGCTTGCTTGTCGGTTGCCGAGTCCTTACCAGTCTCCTCTTTCTTCTTGTGCTTTTTCCTGGTCTGGGTATGGTTTTTTGTTTTCTTCTTCAGCAACCCTTTAGGGTTCTCCTTTTCAGAGTCACTCGAGTACTCCTCTTCCGAAGAGATTCTGATCAAGGGTCTGCTTTTTGGCTTTTTGCCCTTAGAGGAAGAGGGTATTGTTTTACTATATTTCCTCTTCTTCCCACTTTCATACTCTGAGACATCAGTGCTATCCTCTGTGTCAGTTGAAGAGTCACTGTTGGATTCCTCCTCCTCAGAAAAGGTAGAATCAAACATCTCTTCCTCAGAGTCCATGGAGGGCTGCATTCGAGCCATTTGGTTGGATTTTAAATGGTCATAAATTAGGACCATTAGACCTTGGTGTATAGCAGAATCACCCAGAGGATTCTCCTTATAGGCCTTGAGGGATGCATTCATCGAGAAAAGCAAGAAATAAGGGAAATTAAGCTTATCATTATGCCTAAAGTGGTTTAACAGAACAAAGTGATAACCATAAACTTTCGTAAACCTACCATCTAGAGTGATATAATGCATTAAAACAAAGAGGATTTCCCTCCAAGGTTTGGCAAAAGCCCTAGGCGGGTAGTAGGTTTTGCTCAACTTTACCAGTCATTTTTTCTCTTTCTTTTTTTCTGGGTACCTTTCAATAGCTTCCCTGCTAACCTTCCTATCTCTATAGAAGTTGTAGCCTTCCCTTGTGAGGCACGTAGCTTGAGCAATTAAGTCTTCATCGATTTCAACCATTTGATCACCTATTTTTAACATGCCCTTCTTCCAGTTCTTGTAGAAAAGACTGGTAACCATACCATCTCAACCATGGAGTCTCTCCATGAAGTTCGAGAAACCACCCTACTACAGTATACCCCAAACCTCTTCCTTTTATTTCCATTCTTTACAACTACTTGGTTCATATCTCCTCCTGCACCCATGTTGTCACTGCCCACGGTCAAATTTTGAAGCTTGCAAAGCAGATAAACCAGAGAGATTTTCAAAACTATAATAGTTACCCAGAAAGCATGAGAGTTAATGGCATTGATGTTAGAATGAGTGATATTCTCATTATTATAGTAACTCAAAGTACTCACATTAGTGCTTTTCATAATTATCCTGTCCATCAACAATCTTTGGAGTCCTTCTATATCTCTCATTACTAATGATTTGTCTGATGTCTCCGGGGAGTCTGCATTCACCCATCCACATGGTAATTTCCTCACTTTTAACCATCGTATTGGTAGCCCAGTCAGCAGAGCCATTGGCCTCTCGGTAGATGTGGGATATATGGCAATTTTTAAAGGTGCTAATAAGATCAATAGCAGAGGTGATTATGTTGTGAATTGACCATGAAGGTTTTGAAGTCCCCTTAAGACACTTTATAATATTATTTGAATCCCCTTCAATCCATAGATAGGGGCAATTCCACTTTTTAGCTAGGAGGATGCCTTGAAGAGTTGCCATTGCTTCAACTTTATGGTTGGTTTGGGTTCCAATAGGGATAGCAACCATTTCCTTGCAAATTCCTCTATCATCTCTCAGTATAGCTCCACAACCTGAAGGACCAGGGTTACCTTTGGCAGCATCATCAAAATTAACTTTGAACCAACCTTGACGAGGGGTTTGCCATTTAGCTTCAAGCCTTTTATTGTGACTGTTAGGATCATCAGTAATCTTCATATTCCATACCCTCAAGATGTTTGATTCTAGTGAGTTGTTCGAGTAACAAGGACCCTCAATGATCCTTATATTTTCCTGAATCGACCATTGAATTTTCTAGAACACAATATCCTGACTAAGGGATACATTCCTGAAGATTTAGTTATTTCTTTCTTTCCATAGTCCCCACAAGATGTGAGGAAGAGAGAGCTGCCACAAACATCTCAAAAAAGAGTTAGTCCATTTAATATTCCAGAAGGAGAACAGGTCACTGATGTTATTCAGGAACACCCAGGCCATACTAAAACTCTTGAGAAAACGTTCCCAAATAGAGGCTGAGAAGGAACAGTGGAGAGCAAGGTGGTCCATAGACTCTTCCTCTTGAAGGTACAACACACATCTATTAGGGAGGGCAAAGCCTCTACCTTTGAGGTTGTCAAGGGTCAGAATCTTATTTTGGAGGCTGGTCCAGAAGAAAAGATTGATTTTGGGGGTGAGACCCTTAATCCAGGCTTTAGACTAGTAAGGGTTGATTGAGAGGGGGGGGGAAGGACACAATACATAGAGGAAATAGATAAAGTACCTTTAGGATCATGTTTCCAAATCAGGGAGTCTTCTTCTTTATTCAGCCATACTGCAGATAGATGGATCTTGAGCTTAGAAAGGCTAGGGTGGATTCTTTCAATGTTCTGTCATTCATTACCAACCTAGTACTCAGCAACTAAGGAGCCAAAATTTCTAATACAAGAGGGGGCATAGGGGGCCCATTCATTGATATCATTCAAGGGTTTATCAAAAAGCCAAGGATCCTCCCAGAATTTAACTTTCCTACCATTTCCTAGTTTCTAAATCACTCCTTTGGCTATATCTTCTTTACATTTAGAGGTATGATACCATATGTGGGATCCATTAATACCAAGGTCCAAATGGATAAAAGAGGAGAGAGAGGATGATAGAAGAGAGTACTTACTTCGCCAAATTTTGTTCCATTCAAAGTCTGAATGAAACATTCTCCAGAGTTTTTTGGACAGGAGAGCTTCATTTAGGGTACGAATCCTTCTGAGGCCCAGCCCACCTTTGCTTTTCGGCCTACAGACCTAGTCCCAAGCCACCAAAGACATTCTTTGCTTATCCTCAACCCCAAACCATAAGAATCTTCTTTGAATTTTCTCAATTGCATCATCATACTTAAATGGAATTTTGAAAAGACTTAGGGCATAAATCGGAATACTTTGAAGAGTAGACTTAAGGAGTTGGAGCTTGCCAGCTTGACTTAAGAGGGCTCCTTTCCAACCTGCAAGTTTTTTTATGAAATTTGTCCACAAGAGAACTCCAGAAGGGATCAGGAGGTGCAATGCCCATGGGGAGACCAAGGTAGGTAGCAGGAAGATCAGCAATCCTACACTCCAGGATTCTACTGATCCTCTGTTGCCTTCTCTCAGGAGTATTAATGAAAAAAACTTCACTTTTAGCCCAATTGATAAGCTGACCAGAAGCAGAGGAAAATTTACATAGGATGCTCTTCAAGACTTTAGCTTCTGAAATACTTGATTCCCCCATAATAATAGTATCATCAACAAACTGTTGGTGGGAATAGATAAAGTCAGCGGAAGATGGTTGGAGGCCCTTAAAGGAGCCTTGCAAAACCATTTTTTCCATAGTCCTTCCAAAGCATTCTACCATAATGATGAAGAGGATGGGGGAGATAGGATCCCCTTGCCTTAAACCTCTAGAAGCTTGGAAAAAAGTTGAGGGAGAACTATTGACAAGAACAGCAAAAAAAGCAGAGGTGGTAATCTGAGAGAGGAGGTTGACAACTCTGGAGGAAAAACCAAAAGAAGTGAGGACTTTCTGAAGTAAAGACTAGTCAACCCTATCATAGGCTTTGGAGAGATCAAGCTTTAGGATGAAACCCTGTTTCTTTGCTCTAACAAGAGAATGAATGTTCTCATGGACCATAATAATGGAGTCAAGAATTTGTCTTCCAGGAACAAAACCATTTTGTTGGTGTTTAATTAAGGTAGGAAGGACAGACAAGATTCTAGAGGTAAGAACCTTGGAAATTATCTTGTAAAAATAATTGCAGAGGCTAATAGGTCTAAATTTGTCCAAAGAATCAACACCTTGAGTTTTGGGTATGAGAGCAATAAAAGTGCCATTGATTTCTTTCAAGAGTTTTCTAGCCCCAAAAAATTCCTTAACTCCATTGGATACATCTTTTCCAACAATCTCCCAAAATTCTTAGAAAAAGAACATTGGGAAGCCGTCTGGGCTAGGCACTTTGTTACCATCAAAGGAGAAAATAGCATTTTTGATTTCCAAGTTAGAGGGAATGGAAGAGAGAAAGGCATTCTTTTGATCATCAATGAGACAAGGAATGTTCTGAAGAAAGGAGGATTGGGCTTCAGTATCCAAGTTGTGATCCCTCTTGAGGAGGTCCGAGAAATACCTTTTAGCTTCATTCCTTATTTCATCCTCCTTGACCAACTCCCCATTATCCATCACTAGCTTGTTAACCCTATTAACTGCTTTATGCTTAATTGTCAACATATGGAAGAATCTTATGTTCCTATCTCCTTCCTTAAGCCAAATGCATCTCGATCTCTGCTTCCAGAACATTTCCTCTTTGGCAATGATATCATGGTATTTTTTGAGTCTCATTTTCATCAGCAATAGACACAGTACTGAAACCATCCTTCTAGATTTGATCCTGTATTTTATTAAGGTCTTCTTGAACTTTTCTCTTAGCCTCAAAAATATTCCCAAAGCTGGTTTTGTTCTAGAGTCTTATGTTTTCCTTCACACTTTTGAGCTTTTTGACAACTTTAAACATAGTTGTTCCCTCAACTTGAATGCTCCACCATTTCTTAATATTTCTTTTGATTTTGGGGTGGAGGGTCCACATTTTTTCAAATCTGAAGGGAAAGCTTCTCCTTCTATTGATTGAGTCGGCAATGAAGGTGATAGGGAAATGATCAAATCCAACCCGAATGTGGGCCATCAAAGAACATAAGTAATGACTATACCAGTCATCAAAGATGAGAGTTCTATCAAGATGCACTTGGATAAGATCATTGCCAGTTCTTCTATTAGTCCAAGTGTAAGTGCATCCCTGTATTTCCAAGTCATTGAGAGCCTGAGAATTAATAAAATCCATGAGGGCCATCCTACTTTCCAGTTGAGGAGGACTTCCTCCAAATTTTTCCTCCTCTCTCAAAGGAGTATTGAAGTCTCCCATAACCACCCAACTAATATTTTTGAAGTTGTCCCTAGCTTGTGTAATTTTTTTCCAAAAAGAGTTTCTAGCCTTCAAAGTATTTGGAGCATAAATATTAGTGAGAACCCATGAAGTACCATCTTTTAAATGCTCAAATTTGATACAAGAGAAATTATTGTCCTGAATAATAACATGACCTTTAACAGTATTGAGGTTCCAGATGGTAGCAATACCTCCTGAAGCACCTTCAAAGCTGCCACCACTAACATTACCATTTTTAAAGAACTTCAAAGATTCAACTTTTTCTCTACTCATTTTGGTTTCTTGAATTAGAAAAATTTCAGGATTACTATCTCTTATCATATTTCTAATGATATCATATTTATGGGGATTATTGAGTCCCCTAATATTCCAAGAGATAATCTTCATAACTACTTACCGATTCCCAACTCCTTAAGAGTCTTTTGGGTTCCATCTGCAATGTTCTTGCTGGCCTCCTTATCTCTGACTTTATGGTTAGAGGGTCACCCTGGGGAAGAGGAGATGTACCCCACATCAACTTGAGTTATTCTGCTAGATTTCCTTAGAAGGCAAGTCGCGGGAGTAGATCCTTTCTTATTCTTGTATTTTGGTTGCTTCCATTCAGCTTCTATCACAGGAGCCTCTTCTGGGTTGCCAAGGATTTTGGAGATTTCTTCTTCATTACCCCAGTTAGGAGTTTTGGAATCAGTTGAAACATTGTTCACTATTTTTGAACTTTGTTCTGAGTCGGATAGGTTCATACCCAAAATTGCACATTTTTGGGCTTCTTGAATTTCAAAACTTGGCAAGGCTAGTGAAGAATCAGTCCTTTCTTCTTGGGGTTCAAGGATCTCCCCTTCCTCATGTTGGGAATCTTTTGCTTCCAGTTCCTTGCCTTCATAAGTGTCAACAACCACTTCAGCTAACTCATTTGAAGATTCAGTCTGATCTTTCATTTCCTCTTTTTGGGTAGTACCCAAGGGGCTGGCTTTGGTTGATTCGTTTCTCACTGCTTCCTAGGTTGAGGGGCTAGAGATAGAATTTGATGTCACTTCCTTCTTTTCCCCCAAAGGATTAAAGGGATTGGATTTATCTTCCTTATTCTCTGGGTTTTTAACTTGTCACACCATTTTCTCTGGCAGCTTTTAGTTTTCAATTTAGGGTTTAGGCTGCTTAGGTTCTACTATCGGCTTGTTTGGGCAGGATTTTGCCCAGTGACCTACTTTTTTACAGTGGAAACAGGCAAAAGGGATAGATTCATATTCAATGTGTTGTTTCCAAGTTCCCAACTTTGAAACTAGGTCTATCTGTTCCAGCATATTTGCATCAGGGGCTACTCCTACACAGAACCTAGCATGAGTCAGTCTCCTTTTTGAAGCAGTGACTGGGTCTATAGAGAGAAACTCACCAAAGGAGCTTGCAATTCTAGAGAAGATACTTTCTTCCCAATATTCAATAGGCAAGCCTGGAATCTTTATCCAGACTGGAACTTGCGCCAAGAGAGAATCATTCATATTCAGGTTCAGATGCCATTTTCGAAGGACCAATGTTGTCTTTCCTACCATCCAAGGGCTTCCACACAAAATCTTAACCTTATCTTCTTCACATGAAAAATAAAAAGATAGAAGGCCTTTAGGTAAAGCTGAGACTTCAATATTTCCCTTGAGGACCCATTTTCATTTGACAAAAGCCCTAACAACTTCAATATTAGGACACGAACCCATAAATTTACCTACTAAGGAGTTCGACATACTATTTATATTATGGTCCAGAACCTAGTCAGGGATAGAGATAGCGAGCTTACCACTAGAAGGGTCAGAGATATTCTTGACAGGAGGTAGGGAAGATTTACTAGTTGGTCTAGTTCCAAATAGGGAAGACCATTTCTTTTTTTCCTTTCCGCTATCAACGGAGTCATCATGTGGAATGGGCCCCCCGTTGGACCCTTCCCCCAAAAGCCTAGATGAACCTGCTGTCTACTCTGGCAGAATACCATCAAACTGCAAGTCAACAATAGCCTTTGGGATGTCCAAAGGCTTATCCTTATCACCTATGGGACCAACTGCATTGATCTGGCCGCTCCCACCATTGGAACCAGAGTTCCCGCCTTGCAAAGAATTTGAAATTTGAGTTCGCCCATTGCCGCCACCTTCTCTCACTCCCATTGCCGCTAGTGGCTTAATTGAAGTGTTGTGTCTTGTAGCTATCAGACCTTATTTCACTTTTTCACACACACATTTCTAGCACCCACCGTGGGGCCGAAGACTACATTTTTCGGCCTCCAAGACTAACTTTTTTATTTTTGTTATTTTTCAAATTTTAGACTTTTTGGATTTTTAGTCGTATAGCTTCTGTGTCATATTGTACGACATTTCTCACAATCCAAAATGATAAACTATAGGTGTCGTACAAACTAAAATCCTGTATTGTACAATCTAGTAAACTATGTCGTACGATTCTATACTTTTTTAATTAAAAAGACAAAAAAGAAAATTTTATGATTCTGGTTTTCTGTTCAGATTGGTTATACTGACGACTGACCCTGGTTGTTTATCTGTCTATCTTATATTTTTTCATAGCCTAATCAGTTTTTGTAGAATGCTTGTCGAAGAATATGCTTGTCGCACAAAGGCAATATGACTACTGATTCATTGTCTTTGAGGTTGCCTAAAGAGAATCGACCAAACATCATGTATTCTTTAAATTCATTTTTAGGAACCTAAATTGCTATCTAGTTAAAGAGAAAATCTGTATTTTGTGTTTTAAGTAAATTCTGAGAGGTAGGAGAGTATGCTCTTGTCTTTTTCTAGACAATCAGAAATCCAGACCCTTGAGGCGTTTTCTTTGTTTGAGATTTGTACATCTTTAGTAGGCCTACCCTCCTGAGGAGCTTAAAAACTCTTAAAGTCATTATGGCCGGTGTGAGGGGAACGACCTAAGTGGGAATAGCTAAATGCCAAGTACTCCAACCCACTATAAAATAAACGTGATTTGATGAAAATCAAGTCAACGGCAGTGCTTGGGAATAGCTCTCCTCAGTACCTTTGGGTATATTGAACCTTGGTTTTCAAGGCTGGGAGACCTCTTAATTGGGTTTATACCTCGACATGTCAAACGGATCCCTTACTAGATCCAATTAAAATTAGAAGCTACCTGATTCACCTCCAAAAGGGGGATAATCTTTGTGCAAGAGAGATAGTAACTCTCCCAAGATACTTGTCATTTCGTGCCCCCATTAGCATTTGGATTTGGATAATACGGCGTTGAGAATCCATTGCATGAGACTCAATGACCGTATTCTGATTAGCTATTGGGTGTGTACCTGAGTCTACAAGCAAAGGTTTTCTTCTCTCACCAAATTCCATAGGGCTTGCATGTTGTGATTGGAGTTACTATTCATACTACGTGTTTTCTGTGTTTTCATCCCTCAAACTAAAACTGGAATACCAAAATTGGAGAAAATAAGAAACAACTCAGTGATCAAAAACTCTATTGGTGTCAAAACTAGTCCATCCTAAGTCAAAATTCTATCCAAAACTAGGCTATCCTAGTCAAAACTCAATCCATCTCAGAATTAGTCATACTCAATTGTCATACTCAACTATTGAAAAACTTAGAATTTTTGTCTCTGTCCTGAGAACAGTCGTACGAATCTGATAATTTCTCATCCTGCTTCATATCTTGTGTCGTACGAGTCTGATTATTTGTCTTATGAGCTCAATCCTTTGTCATATGAATCCTAATACTTTGTCCTATAAAGTTGAATCATGTGTCATACGATATAGAATTGCGCTGAATCTTCTATCGTCCTAGACATACCCATCTGTCGTACGATAATAGGCATCAACTCGTACAAAAAAAAACTATTGTCATCCTGAAGCTATTAAATTGTCGTCTGACTCAGTAAAACCTGTCGTATGAATCTCTGATTTTGTCAATACAGAGCAGTCAAATTTTCCTAAAATAGTTTACAGTGAACATAATACTAGTTATCATCATCCTAAGCATAAATAGATCAAGACAGTGTACCTCTTCCATTTGTATTGCACGATTTGGTCGATCATCTTTCAGCTAGTTCAATCAACTACTTATCAAATCTAAGTCACTTAGATAACGTCTTATATAGGATAGATCGTTCCTGAAACCAGACCGAATCTTAGTCACTACTCTCGAAATCAACTTAGATAAACATCTTATATAGGATAGATCTTTCTTGAAACCAAACTAAATCTTAGTTGCTTCTCTCAAACAATACGTTAACCGAACAACTAGCTCTGAAATTGATCTTGACCTCTGCATCCCAAACAGCTTTAGGTCACACTAATCCATAAAAATGCCTATTCAAACCAAGAGTTCTCATAAGAAAGAAGCCAAAGGAAAAGGACAACCCTTCACATATCAAGATAACCCATACTACATGAAGGACCCACTCACTGACAAACCTTTGTCATCAGGGGTACCAGTTTTTGATGAACCTAAATCTCCCACTATACATGAGATGGAATACAATGACAAAGACAACCTTAGTATTCACAAAACCAATAATTATTCCTCATCAAGTGAAGCTGAAGAAGACACTGAACCTCCAAAAAAATATATTTGTGACTATCAAAACCATAAAGACTTCCGAAAAATGATGAAAGCTATCCTGGCTTGAGAAAAGGAAGACTATTTCTTAGAACTAGCAAAATAAGGTGCCAAACTTCCTACTGGATATGATGTTCATACACTTGTTACTAAAAAGAGAAGAATCACCTATACTCATGGTACACAAACAATTACAAGCCTTACAGACTAAGATCACAGAACTGAACAATAAGGATAAGTCCCCAAAACAATATTCTCTGGAGACAATATGCACCTTTCCATTTGACAAGAATCTATACATGCCTCCATTTCCTTCATGAGTTGAGATCCCAAAATTTGAGAAATATGATGGTACCTCAGATCCTCGAGATCATGTCAAGGAATTTTGTGCTTCCTGTATGGAGTTCATGCATGATCAAACGTACCTCATGCACCTTTTCCCGAGGAGTTTAGGGGGTCAAGCAATGGAATGGTTCTCAAGTCTACCCAAAGGAATAAAAATGTTTAAAGAACTAATCCAACTATTTTTACAACAATACTCATACAACATTTGACATCCCGTGACTATGATCGAGCTTTGAAATACAAAACAGAAAACATGGGAGCCTTTTCTTACTTTCCTCCAACGTTGGAGAAAGATGTTCTCTAGGTATTCTCGACCTATCCCAGACTCTGAGAAAATGGATATATTTGTCAACAACTTGATCCCAAAATTGAAATATAGTATCCAAATGCAAGTACACCCATTAATTAACAAAATGGTAGATAATGCTATTCGAATGGAAGATGTGCTCATAAAGAAGGGGGATATCTCACCTTGGAAAGAAACACAACCAGGATCTAGCTCTAAAGAGAAGAACAAGTATTGGAAATTTGGAAAAGACAACAACAAGAACGTTGTTAATGATGGAGTCATAGACACTATTAAAACCAACTCAAAGCCCATGCTATTCAACTTGGCTAGTGGTACACAAGTGCTCAAAGTTGTTGAAGTTGCAGCAGAAAATTCTCCAAAGAAAACAAAAGAGTGGTTCAAAGAGAAACCTTGGCTTTCCAAACCTAAGCGTGATTTCACTCCTCTTAAAGAATCATATGAATCCGCTTTCAAAACTCTGTTGGCAAACAATCTGATAACACTACCAGATAATTCCAGGCCATATGATCTGGAAGTCAAACCAAAATGGTAGAGAGAAAATGAATACTACGACTACCATCAGAATAAAGGTCATAACACAAACAGTTGCATGAAGCTCAAACATGAGATTCAAGATCTCAATGATGTTGGTAAAATTGTTGTCGGGAATCACCCAACCAATGCTGATCACAAAACATTTAAGGACCCTTTACCTGTTTATGAACAAGGTGATTCCTCAAAGACCAAAGGAGGTGCCAAAGTAAATTATACTTATACCAGCAATGAAAACGTCATTAACATGATTGAGCCTTCTGAATCTGAATATTGCAATGTGATTATAGTCCAAGATAAACCAAATGAATCATGATATGCAAGAGCTCTGACCCGTTCTCAAAAGAAAGTAACTCTCCAAGGAGCTAGTTCTTCCAACCCAGCTCAAGCAACATCAAACCTACCAGCCCCGTCAAACAAACAAAAAGAATCAACCTTGGATAAATTTAAAAGGCTAACTTCAACATCATCCTTTGGATATAGCGTTGTTGAACAATTGAAAAGGACAAATGCTCAAATCTCAATCTTTGAATTGCTAAAAATCTCTTCTGCTAACAAAGAGATTCTGGACAAAGCATTGCTCACCACTAATGTTCCAAAAGATTTAGATATTGATCGGTTTCAGTCTATGGTGGGTCATCTAACTTCACCTCACTATCTGACCTTCTCTAAAGAAGATGACAACTCACTAAATCATCCACATAACCACCCATTTCATATTGAAGCCATGATCCATAAACACAGAGTTAAACATGTTTTGATAGATGGAGGCGCGGGGTTGAATATATGTACTTATAGTCTGCTTACACAACTAGGATTTTCTTAAAATGTCATTGATCCAGGCAAGAAAATAACAATTAAATCCTATGATGAAGAGGAAAGGACCTCTAAAGGCCTGGTATCATTACCAATCAAGATGGGACCTGTAGAAAGAGATGTCATTTTTCAGGTACTTGATCTCCCTCTGTCATACAATATCTTACTGGTTAGGCCATAGATTCATGAAATGAAGGCAGTTCCATCAACATACCATCAATGCTTAAAATTTCCTTATAATGGAACAAAAGTTAGTATTCCTACTGATACAAATGTCACCTGTAATGCATTAACAAAAGGTACCGATACTTTTGTACCTCATAATAGGGCAGCCTCTACAAATGAAAATCTTGAAGCTTTGATGAAAGAATTAGAAAAGAAATTGAAGATTACAAATACCAGCATGGATAAATACAAAATAGAACCAGTAGTTTCGTTAGTCTCTCTCCCTCCATCACCAAAACAGTTGGGAAAACCATCAGAGGCTATGAGAACTCAAAATTCAAATCTGAATATCATATATGATAGTCTTTTGTATAGTCTTCTACTTCCCTGGCAGATGAAATAGAAGAGGATGCAGTTCTTAAATGGCTTTTCAAAGAAGATAGTCAAAACGAGGAAGTATGACATTGTGAGATTTCCCCAACCCAATATGGTCCTGGCTACAAAATGATTCAACGCATGGGATATTCAGGTATTGGTCCTCTAGGAAAACATCAAGAGGGTATTGTTGAACTGATTTAGATGCAAACAAAATCCACAAATGATAAGGCTGGACTAGGATACAATCCAGGAAAAACATCAGACCAAAAACATGCTTCTAAAACTAAATGGAAGAAAAAGACACTGCCTTTAACATTACAAGAAGTAAGCACTCAACAAATTCAAGACAACTATGAAACAGAACAAGAGGAACTAGAAAACAAGAGAGAAGGAACAATCCATGATCAAGTTCTGATGGTATCAGCCACAGTGCTACAAGAAGTAGAAGTCCCATAAGATATGAAAGAGGAAGTAGAAAGATTCAGGGAATTGTTTACAATGCTGAAAATTCCAGTTACATACACTGGTAGGCAACAAGTAGAAGATTCAGAAACTGACTCAAATGAGTATGAATGGGGTCTAGATCACACCTCTCAGATACATCCACTACAGAAACTCCAGAAGAGTCTACTAGTACCACAGATGATACTCAAGAGCTGATGCGCATAAAACTAGAGAAAGAAATACAGGAAATTAGACAAAAGAGACAAGCAAACTATGAACAAGCACTAAAGGAAGGAAGAATACCAGAAAGATTTTCATCTATGTACCCCTATACTAAGACAAAACAAATCAAGTATAGCACTACACAAGAAGAATTGGAAGCAACAGAAGCAGAACCAGTCATCAGTCCAAAGGAAGTTGAGTGGAGTAGATGACAGGGAATCACAGAAACATCATGATCATGTCAATAGGTGTGTCAGATATAAATGATAAATGAGACAAATCTTGGAGGAACTTGCAGCATTAAATATGTTGGTGTTGATACCATACATATACTCACTAAATCACTTAAAGAAGACTTGAAAACTTCATCCAATGACTTTGATGACTCTGATAATAGTCCTATTCATGACAATATCTACTCAACATCAAATTTTGAATCATCTAATGTAAATAATGAAAATTAGTCTACTGATCTTATTGTTGACGAACCACGATATGAAGTCCAATCTGGCATAGAGAACAATGCTACAAGTATGTCTATTGGATTAGGTCAACTAAATATTAATGTGCACTTTAATAATCATGTTCTGACTCTTCATGGTCTCGAGACATTTACGCAAGGTATCCTTCTGGAACTTGACTTTTTGATCAGCAGTTATGATGACAATACTGTGAACTCCCTCGAACTTGTCCAACATTTATCCTTACTACATCCAGAACTAATTGACTGTACTTTACAAAACCAGCCCGTGAATATACCTTCTATTTCCAATGACTATATGTTAGCCTATTATCTCAATGCAGTTGAACCTATGGACTCTTCCACCAGTGAACAGAGTGGAAACATGACTAAAACATATATCAAGTATCTTAGTTGCAAAAATAAGAAAAATAAAAAATAAAAGATCTGATGGTGAAAACCACATTGCGGTGGTGTCAGAATCTAAAAAAGAGAAAATAAAGGACGTGCCTAAAGGTGAAAACCTCTCTGAGGTGCCTAAGGTGAGATACTTGATATACTGCCAAGTCATTTTCAGGAAAGGTCTTCTATATTGATTGAGCTGACTCAGCCAATGAACATTAGGACTCAAGAGACACCACACATCATTCATATAGCTCAATCGCTATCAGCAAAGGAATTGAAATATTTCACTCATCTATTTTCAGAAAAGAAGATCAATTTTGCATGGACATACTCTGATATGCCAAGCCTAGATCCTGATCTTATCATGCACCATCTTTCTATCACACCAAGAGTTAAACCAGTCAAGCAAAAACTTCGTAAGATGCACCCTCATGTGGCATTGCTAGTCAAGGTTGAGCTAGAAAAACTGCTAAAAGTTGGATTCATTAGAGCTATAGACTATGCCAAATGGATTTCAAACATAGTACCTATGTCAAAGGCAGACAAATCTATTAGGGTTTGCACAGAATTCAAAGATCTCAACAAAGCTTGTCTGAAGGATGACTTTCTATTACCAAACATTAATATGATAGTCAATATGACTATTGGGTATGAGATGTTCTCACTAATGGATGGATTCCCCGGTTATAATCAGAACAAAATAGCTCTTGGAGATCAAAAAAAGATAGCTTTCACCTGTGCATGGGGAACCTTTTACTGGAATGTCATGCCATTTGGGTTGAAGAATGCAGGAGAAACTTATCAAAGAGCGGTAACTACTATATTTCATGACATGATGCATAAGAATATGGAAGACTATGTTGATGACACTTTAGTAAAGACTATGAAGAGATCCATGCATATTCAAGAGCTAGGCCCTATACTAGATAGAAAGGAAAAATTCAAACTCCGGCTAAATCCAAAAAAGTGTGCATTCGAGGTGACATCTAGGAAATTACTTGGCTACATCATTTCAAAGAAGGGAATTGAAATTGATCCTCAAAAGGTCCATGCTATAATGGAAATGCCACCTTTGAAGAAAACCAGTAAAATGAGAAGTCTATAGGGACGTCTCCAATCCATCAGACGCTTTATTTCTTAGCTAGCAGACAAAGCTCAACCTTTCACAAAAGTATTGAGGAAAGGAGTAATATACAACTAGGATTGAGAATGTGAACAACACCTTCAGTAGATCAAAGGCTACCTATCCAATCCACCAATATGGATGCCACCAATTCAAGAAAAACCATTGATGTTATACATATCAGCCACTGATTCATCATTGGGGGCACTTCTAGCACAACAAGATGAAAATAAAAAAGAGAGATCTATATATTACATCAGTAGAACATTGGTG
This sequence comes from Cryptomeria japonica, assembly GCF_030272615.1. Lineage (NCBI taxonomy): Eukaryota > Viridiplantae > Streptophyta > Pinopsida > Cupressales > Cupressaceae > Cryptomeria > Cryptomeria japonica. The sequence continues at coordinate 407,531,312 of NC_081408.1, forward strand.
TCTTATGAAATGAACTACACTGTAATAGAAAAAGCATGCTTGGCATTAGTCTTTGCATCACAAAAATTGAGACACTACATGTTGGCACATTCCATCAACCTAGTAGCTAAAATTGATCCGCTCAAATATCTTCTCAACAAAGCAACACTTACAGGAAGATTGGCAAAATGGGTCATGATCCTTATAGAGTTTGATATTGAGTATGTGGAACGCAAATCCATAAAAGGACAGGTAATTGCTGATCAACTTGCTAAGGCTCTGCTTGAAGACACTCAATCGCTGCATATAGAGTTTCCAGATGAATCAATAATGCACCTTACTCAACAACCCTGGAAGATGTTCTTTGATGAGTCTTTCACTCAAAATGGTTCTGGTGCTAGAATATTATTTATTACTCCTCAGAAGTATTCAATCCCAAAGTCATATAAGATTATTTTCCCTTGCACAAAAAACATTACAGAATATGAAGCTTTGGTAAATGGGATAAAGCTAGCTATCAGATGGAAGGTTGCAAAATTACACATCTATGGAGATTCTCAGCTGATTATCAATCAAATCAATGATACATATTAGACTCGAGATAAGAAACTGATGCCTTATAAGAGAATGGTGGATGATCTCAAGAAATATTTTACTTTTGTATCATTCCAGCAGATTCCAAGATCAGCAAACAGAGCAGCAGATGCTATGGCCACCTTGGCATCTCTGCCCGAGTTACAAGAATCCAATTTTCGCTTTGAATTCCTGGTGGAAGAGTTACATTACCCTGCCTATGATTCTCCTGAGACCCAAATAGTCTATTCTATTATTGGACATGACTCATCCTGATACAACCACATTTACTCTTATCTATGAGACCAAATTATCCCAGAAAATCTTACCCGTAATGAGAAAAGGAACCTAACTCAAAACGCTTCATGGTACGTCATCATTGCTAACGATTTATTTAGATGAGGTTTAGATGGTACATTGCTTAGTTTTCTAGAAACTGAAGAGTCTAAATGTGCATTATCGGAAGTCCATGAAGGTATTTTTGGATCTCATTCGAATGGTCTTACTTTAGCTCGGAAACTACTAAGGGTTGGCTACTACTGGCCAGACATCGAGAAGGATGCTATAAAGTTTTCTAAAACTTGTGAGAAATGTCAGCTACATGGAAATCTCATACATGCTCCAGCAAGGGATCTCATACCCTTCATCACACATTGGCCTTTCCAGCAAGGGGCCTTTCATCTCATTGATCAGATCTATCCTGCATCATCCAATAGACACAAGTTTATCATAATTGCCACTGAGTACTTCACTAAATGGGTAGAAGCGGTTTCACTCATCAAAGCAACCGGTAAACAAGTAGCTCTGTTCTTTCTAAACCATATCATTTGCAGGTATGAGACACCTTCCTCCATCGTGACTGACAATGGAGGACAATTCAAGAATAAAGATCTAGACGAGCTCTATGAGAAATTCAAAATTAGACAACACTAGTCATCTATATATTACCCCCAAGGTAATGGACAAGTTGAGGCATCAAACAAAAACCTACTGACTATCTTGCACATAACAGTGAACAAATTAGGGAAGGATTGGCATCTGCAGCTCAATCCTACATTATGGGCTTACAGAACAAGTATCAAAACACCTACTAGGGCTACACCTTTCTCTTTGGTGTATGGGTCCGAAGAAGTATTACCTATTGAATTAGAAATACCATCTCTAAGAGTTTCTTTGCAAGGTCTTATTACTGATGAATACTATAGAATATGTAGATTGCAAGAACTCAAATTGCTGGATGAACATCGGCAAGTGGCGTTTGATCATCTCAGAGTGTATCAAAAGAGAATGTCTAGAGGATATAACAAGAAGGTTCAACAAAGAGAATTTCAAGTTGGTGACCTAGTTATAAGAGGAAATCCTAAAAATCAACAGTTTCGAGACAACAAAGGGAAGTTTGAACCCAACTAGTTGGGTCCCTACATCGTCACTGCAATATTTGGCTCTGGTGCCTATTAGCTCTCAACATCGGAAGGAGAATAGCTCCATGAACTGATTAACACCATCCATTTGAAGAAATTCTTTACTTAGCATTCTCTGCTCCAGCAAACTATACAGCTGAAAAATGTCCTTAAAAAAACTCATAAAAATCATAAAAAGTCCGAAAAAAAAAATGCCCTGGTGAAAACCCGGTAAACAGGCACCTTGGTAAAAAAAAAAAAGAAGAATCTCTGCCAAGTAGGTGAAAACCTAGCAAACAGGCACCTCTTGTACTCTATGCTCCATCTATCAATGCAACATTGGCATTTCCCGCTTTCATGTATCTTTATTATTGCTTGTACATATTTCAGTCACCTTTGTGACATTCTGGTTTGTTGGAACCCTCATGACTTGAAACTGATCAGCATTCTAGTCTTAGGTTAATCAACAGAGCAATTTACATGTCTTAAGCAGTATAAACCAAGTCATCTTTCCGTCAGTGAAACCTGGTCGTCCACTCTGAGTCAGTTACCTGTCTCCTAACTACCGAAGAGTTTTATCACTGAGTACACAAGCAAAACAACAAAATTGAAAACAATCACTAAACAGTTTGAGCTATGAATGAAAATTTACTTTGTATGTTGTCTTTTATATTGATTTTCAATTATTATCACTCTGAGTAACTCGAGGAAGTCTATCTTGACTAAGAGGAGCAAGGATTGGGGGCATAATATTTTCTTTGTTTTCTGCTTGTAGGAATGATCCCAATTATCTGGAAACATCTAATTAGTTGGGTGTCTGTGATAAGAGCCTTCACATCAAGGTGAAATCGCCACACATACCTTGACTCGGCTTATTTGAATGCTTCAAGGAGGTCCACGCCATTTCTTTGTCTATTTTGAGGGAATTTCTTTATCATGTAATTCGGGTCCCTGCGAAATCTATCCAAGGATATGAACAAAAAAAAGGGGTCGTTGCGGACAAGATAATTAAAATTGCACATTGAAAAGAAAGGAACTCTAATATGCCTGTTATGTTTGTTATGCTCGGTGATGAAACTTAAGCATTTTAAATCCAGTGACTAGGTTTAGGTTGCATTTCACTTTGCATCTCATTTTGCATTTCATTTTGTATTTTGTGAATTTAGAGTGATTTCAGTATGATAATAATGATGTCTTTATCTTCTGAATGAGAGCTAGAAGCATCATCATTTCTTAGCTAAGTGGCCTCTTTTTAATGATTTCTCTGATTGAGTACTTGTGTTTTTAGATGTTAGCTGCATACATAAACATCTTATATAGATTCATACATTTCATTATTACTCATTTGCATTCACCTTATTGCATAGAAAAAATAAAATAAATTTTTGCATCATTCATTACTCATTCATTTATTTGCATATGAAAAGAAACAAAAATAGACATCCATAATCATTTGAATTACATACATCCATACCAAAAAAAAAATATGCATACATATAGAATAAAGCATATAGAAAGCATCTCATAATCGAATCAACACAAGTACAATGAAGTCAAATCAGATCTCATATATATATATATATATATATATATATAAAGTCTCAGAGTACAAAATGATGTCAACTGACATATAAAAACTCTCATCGGAGCAAGAATCGTATAGGCTACGAAAAATGGGTGTGTCTACAAAAAATCTTAGAGCTACAAAAAGAATATCTAGCTCTCAGCCTCTCCCTCATCGCCTAGTGGAGGAGGTGGAGCCTACTAACTGGGATCCTGACAAGGTGTCTGAGCTCCCTCTGATCGTGCCATGTACTGTGAGTAGGGTACAACCTGCTGCGCTACAGTTTCAGCTATGTTGTAAGCTGCAACATAATAAGTTTCTCGACTGGTCTGGTGCAAAACCTCCTACTGAAGAGTGTCTCTCTCTACCCTCATCACCGCGACCTGATGATCGTGCTTTTCTTTGAGCTCCACAAGCTAACAATCTCACTCATCCCTAAGCTCTGCTAGTTGTTGGTCTCGCTCTACCAGCTGAGTCTATGTCACTATCAACTGTGATTGCAGCTCTGCTAGACGTACCCTCATTGACCATGTTGTGTCGGTCCCCTTCTCTCTCGTAGGCTCTCCACCCCCATCTCCACCTCCAGCTCCACCCTGCTCCTCCCACCTCTATCAGACATGTCTAGGAGCTACTCACTCCTCCTCACCCCCACCCAACCTCACACCAACACTCCCTAGGGATCCACCCTCACCCCTTTGTTGTCTAACTCTAGCTGGAACCCTACTGCTACTAGCACCAGGATCGCCACATGTCCACCTTGAAGCCTCAGCTCTTTGTCCCTATCCCTATCCCTGTCTCTATCCCTGTCCTTGTCCCTATGCAGGGGCATCATCCTTAATCTCCTCAATACGAGGTGTCGGATCTATAAATCCAAGGAATGGATGTTGCTAGAACCAATCCCTGTACTGAGGCAATACCCCCGCATCTGCAATGTCATCCATATAGTCCCACCGGAGTCGTTGCAATCCAGTCAACTCCTGCATACCCAAGGCATAAGATAACCATAGTGCCCATCCCCACCTCTCCTCATCAGCATATCTCGCATATGTTGTGAACTCCTATGAGATCCCCTGAGGCCTACCATACTACCTCATCACTCCAGATACCACGAATTGCTCCACCATAGTCTGCGATCTACAATTGGCCTACAAACTAGGAGGTGCTCTCAGGCCCATACCTATAAAATCAAGACTCCTACAACCATACTCTTCCCCTCTCAATAAACAATCTCATGCATCTTGTGATACATGTGGGCCAATATACAATAACCCCAGCCTAGTCTCTGAGGGTTCTCAACAAGCCTCTCCAACATCCTGCCCCATCCACAAAGGAATCCATGTTGTCCTCTATCCAACATAAGAAAACAACCGATAAACCGTGCTATAACACAAGCCAGAGGAAAAGAACCACTATACTTGCTCATCATAATGTCCCAACTGATAAAATGTGTCAAGATATCTAGATCCCTGAATACACGTCTGACAGCCTATAATCCAGGAAGTTGTGCTGCATCTTAATCTACCTTACCCCCAACAAAAGGGATATGGAGAATCCTGTAAATGTCCTCAGGAGTAATGGTCATCTCCCCAGCTAGAAAATGGAAGGTGTTATGCTCAAAATGAAATCTCTCTACTAACGTTGTGATCATCCTGTGATTCACACGGATATCGAGTAACCTAAGAAGGTGGGTGAAACCGCACAAATCAATATGTGCCTACTCAACATCTAACAACTACCAAACTAATGTCATAGTGGGTGGATATACACATCTGAAAAGAACATGAGGCAAACAAACCTGCAAAAATCAAACAACAAAGCATCAAAAAACATTCCAAATAAGCCTACAAGAGAAGTAAAAATCATGCAAATTCAACTACGTCACTTGCCAAGTCAAAATTTCAAGTTTGAACCTTCAAAAATGCTCACTGTTTTCCAAACAATAAAACACAAAAGGGCAGAAACTCGTACGAGTTAGGAATGGGCTTTGTATGACAAAAGACTCCCATACGATATAGGACTAGGCCTAAGATGACAAAAGGGGCTCTTTTGAATGTTGTCGTACGATACAAGGGTAGTCATCGAACGACAAAACTAGTAGGCTTAAATGACAAAACAAACTTTATCAGTTTGTCGTACGAGATAGGATCCTATCTCGCACGAAAAAATGATAAAACCCGACTTTAACATGCCAAAAACTTGAAAAATCAACAAAAAAATTCAAAATTGAAATGAATAACAGGCTTAAGATCTATCACTTACCACTGGCTCATAGTCCCGGGGTCGATTATGTTGTTTATGTCATCTATGTCACTTGAATCTATGCTCACAGATGGGAACCACCATTTTTTCTTCACAGAAGGCTTTTTGAATTTTTAAACTTGGAAGGTTAAAATGAATTGAAAATGACACTTTTGCCCCTTATATAGCCAAAACCCTAATTTTTCAACTTACTCTGATGGACATGAAAATTGTACCCTTAGCTAATTCGCCTGTTCTGATTCCATTTTCGGGATTGAAATCAAAATCCGAGATCATTTTGCTAGTCAATTTCATAGAATTTGGACCACTTAGCGCTTTTTCATCAAATGCTCATTCTTTCTTCAAATTGCGCTCAATTTCTCATGAATCAGCGTTGAATCTCAATTTTATTCAACACAACAACTTTGCGCTCAACTTCAACATCAAAACCAAATATTCAAATATTCCTCAGAATCATTTGTACTCAAATAACATATCATCGCCAACAATTGCCTATAATCATGTACCCTCGCTATCTTTCGATTTTGCTCCCGAGCAGGCATACTCATGACCTCATGACCTCACATCTTCAAAGTCGATAAAATTTTCAAATCTTCATCAAAAGTCAAGCAAAAAAAATTTCAACAAAAGAAAATCAAACAAATTCTTATTGCTAAGGGGCATCTCAGCTTCATCACTTCATATCAAGTTGATATCTCTCGATCATCTGAATCGAACCAATCGCAAGGGGCATATTAGTTTCATCGCTTCAAATCAAGTTGATATTTGTCTTCTTCTGAATCTATCTCTTAATGTTAATCAATTTCATCACTTTTCATCAAGCTGATTATTCGTTTAAACTCAATCAAAAGTTTGAAGAGTATCTTTGATCACACACTCAATCTAAGCAGGTGTTCAGTTTCATCACATCGAATCAAGCTAGACAGTTTATCTTCACTCATTGTGTCTTCATCCATCAAGTTCAAGATCAATTTTATCTTCGCTCACTGTGTCTAGTTCAATCAAGTTCTAGATCAGTAAGATCCGCTTCTTGATCAATCAAGTTCAAGTCCGGTATCTTTGCTCTCTATCATTCCTAGTTCAATCAAGTTCCGGATCAATATTGCTTTAATTAGACTATGTTCAACTTCATCCCTTCAAATCAAGCTAAACACCTTGCTCTTCATCTGGTTTGTGATCAATCAAGTTCAGAATTGGCATCTCCTAGACATCAACTATTCTTTGAACCAACGCGCTACTCACACATTAATTCAAAGAGGGGAAAATGTAATACCTTGAAAATGGTCATCTAAACCATGGGCCCCTAATCTCGACAACATCACCAAGGTCCTAACCAAAGGCAATTAAATCAATCTTGAGCACATGTTTAATTCTTTTATCATCAAATGTCACATGGCAAGTAAATTATTCTATATTAATTAAATATTTATTTAATTAATTGAATCATTCCAAGAATATCATTTTGATC